>NC_090298.1:128456153-128762115 GCF_039906515.1 Pseudorca crassidens
ACCTCAATTGCTGATTCTTTGTCTTGTACAGGAGATGAATCCCTTTCCTGCTCCCCTGTGTCATCCCTGTAACTTTGCCCCTCTCTCTTTCTAGATTTTTTCCCCAGGCTGCTCTCCTTCTCTTTAAGAGCCAGCCCAAGTGCCAAGTTGCATTTTCCTCATTCATTCATTCACTCATTTATTTATTCAAGAAATATTTACCTATCCTGTGTTAGGCCCTGGGGGAAGATACAAGAGAGAACAAAACAAGCATGGACCCTGCCTTTTAGGTTACATTGAGGAATTTAGGTTGTAGGTTCAAGGGGAAGACTTTAAAGGGTTTTATGTGGGGATTGTGATCAGATTTGCATTTTGAGAAGATGACTCAGGGTGTGTGTGGCAGATGGATTGAAAGAGTCAAGAGTAGATGCTATTAGGAGTCTGGGATTGACATATACACACTCCTATATATAAAACAGGTAACCAACAAGGACCTACTATATAGCACAGGGAACTCTACTCAATATCTCGTAATAACCTCTAATGGAAAAGAATATAAAAAAGAATATATATATTTATATATATATAATATATATATAACTGAATCACTTTGCTGTACACCTGAAACTAACACAACATTGTAAATCAACTATATTTCAATAAAAATTTTAAAAAGTGTAGACGCTATTATGGCAACAGGCAAGAGTTGATAGAAATACCTTATCTCCAAGCTTCATATTTTCTCCTTCTCTCATGAATCCCCTGACATCTTAAAATTTCTTCCTGTAATCCATTAAATCCCATACCTATGGCATCCTGCCTGATGAGCTGGGCAGCAACTTGCTGAGGGTCCATGTCTGATTATTATCCTCCATGCCCAGCATAGAGCCTTATACACATTAATGCTCATTATAAAGAGTCTGAATCTCAGAATTTCAGAGTTGAAAGGGCTCTTAGAGGAAATCTAGTTTGATCCCTGTATTTTTGCAAAGCCCAGGCAGGTTAAGCAATTTTCTCAAGATCACACATTAAATTAACGATAGAGATTAGATTTAAAGTCAACATTCTGAGTCCAGCTACAGTTTGTGAATGGTTCAAGAAATTACTGAATAAAGACTTCTTTCCGCTTGTTCAGAGCTGGAATCCTATATGAAATAGGAAAGGAACTAGGGCTTTGAGAAGAAAACAATAGAAAGGGAAGGTATAGAGTTAAAAATGAAATAAATATACTCACTTGCTCCTCATACAAGATCGGTTTATATTCTGGTAACAGTGAGGAGGTCTAGTATTTCTAGACTGAGCAGGTCTCAGCCAGGGGACCAGGGAAAGAGACCATGTAACCCTTTGGGCAAAGTCTGGGGAGGGACCATCTGACACCTTCGTGATAAAGAAAAACCTCCTTTTTGTCCTTCTTTGTCACAAATGTTTTCTCTCTTTCTCCTCTCAGGCTCTTCCTTTCTTTAATATGGCAATGTTTTCTTTCACGCTTACGTTTTGATTTTTATGTACAATAAAGTCAGCCTTTTTAATGTGAATGTCTTTGGATTTGGGAACAAACATTAGATTTTGAGATCTAGCTATCCCATTACAGGTAAGGTCTTGGTTAAATATCTAAGTCACTCTGAGGATTAATTTCTTTATCTCTAAAATCTCTTAAAATTATCTTAAAAGTGATAATTAGCTGATACAGCCATTGTCAGGCCTGTATATACTACGTCAGAGTTTTTCTTAACTTGGTCTGTAGACCTGCCTCAGAGTCTCATGCAGGTGTTTGATAGAAATGCATATTCCTGGGCCCTGCTCTAGACCTCTCCATTTAGAATCTCTGACGGTGGGCTCCCAGAGCAGGCATTTTATCCAAGTGATTCTCATGTGCATTTAGGTTTAAGAACCACTAAATGATTTGGAAAAGTGCTTTATACAGTGTAAGGCATTGTATAAATGCAATCTTAAGAACATTTACTTTTGTACCCAAATTGTCCTGGTCTTTGCTCCTCTTGGCTCAAAAATCTCTCTAGAGAACCACCTCAACAGGGGGCAGCATCTAAGTAGTCTAAGGACGCAGGGATGAAGGCAAATATCTACCTGACTGGTAATTCTGTAGTTTGCTTAAGGCTTGACTCACCAGCCTTTTAAGAAAATCATGTCATGTTGTTGAGTGTGTATAATAACTGGATGGGGATTCAGGCAGGAAGATTGAGACACATTGCTGAACAAAGGAAGAAATCTCCACAGCTGGAAAGAAGAAAATGAAATTGAGCACAGTGTTCCATACAAATGTAAGACCTGTTATACAGTATTTTAAATGTCTTATGTGCTCACACACAGAAAGTAAAGAGGAAATCTGTACCTTTATCATCTCTTAACTAGATTTATATTAATCCCTCAATTATTGTCTAGTTGGGTAACCTTTCTTGTATCTCCTTGTACCTCATAGTGGGAGAGGAGAACCCAGGGTAAATCATTTCCTTGCCCCCAGCAAGAGGCTGTTGGCTTTGTTGAAGTGGGCTATGCTTCACGTGATGGCAGTGAGCAGAGTACCTCGGTGGGAGCTGCCATCACCTGGTCCAGCACTGCCTTTCTCTTTAGGGAAGTATTGACCTCAAGATTTGCCTGAGTTTTATGCTGCATGAAAACCCAGGTTATTCCCAGACGGACTATCTGAAAGCTCGAGAGATAGCCATATGGGGTTTAATAGCCGTTGGTTAGAAACTCTGACTCTAAGAGCTACTTTTGCATTTTGAACTTTTTAAAAATGCATTTTCACTAAAGAAATTAGATTGTTTTCAACAAGCAGAAGAGTAGAACAGGGAAAGCTATAAAATAGCTGGGATTTATGGTCTAGCTCAGAGGTGATTTTTTTCAACTCAACTAGGCTGAAATTACTGCAGTCTTCCCCTTAGAGCTTCTTCAGAATTTATTTTCAATTTAGACTGTGTACCTGTAAAAATAGCATACAGAATGATCCTGCAGTTTCTGAAGAAAAGTCTGGAAACCTAGACTGTGCCATGCTTATAAACAAATTCAATTATATTTGTTATAAAGTCTTGCTTGGATTGAGACTCCAATTTTCCAATCGCTTTACCCAGGAGCTCTATTATTAACTCTTTATTTGGTGTGTCTTAATAGACACCCCGTGCAGCCTTTAAAGATACTTTTAGGTGGAGTGTAAAAGAAGAGTAGTTATGAGGAGACCTGATTTTTAGTTTTGATTCTGCTTTTCTGTATATTTCTTCATAATGAAGTCATAACCTCTTGGGCCATAGCTTTCTCATCAATGAAATGAGAGGAGGTTGAACTAGATCCGTATTTCTGAACTGGTATTTCCTAGAACACCTAAAATACCTGAAACTAATCGCATGCAGGAATCAACAATTTAGATATTTTTAATATGTTGTATATCCCCTAACTTGATTTCAGAATTAAATATTCAGAAAATCTGTAATATCACAAATTGTGGAGCACATGTATGCAAAAGCTTGTTATTTGATTGCTATTGAAGGGACTGAGTAAGAATGAGATCTAGGTTTGCAGAAAATTACTGTGTAACCTTGGGTGTGTCATTTGCACTCATTTTCTGTCTCAGTTTTCTCATTTGTCATTTACTCCATCAACATCCTGTGACTCTCCTGAGAGTCAAATTAAGTTTGAACACATCTAATCTCTCTTCATCATGTTATTTTGATAACGATGTGCAAGCAGGCCTGCAAAAAAATGAAACTTCTAAGGAACTTTAACTTTTATTATGAGATTTTATTGGGATGGTAAGTTGAGATTGAATCAGTGTAAAAAGAGGAAAGTGACAAGATGCACTAACTCTCTTCTTGTCCCAAACAGAGTAAGGTCTGGAGTGGCAGATTGGTTTCATCTGTAGGGCCGATTCTAGTAGATTCCAGTGGCTGTTGAATGTGAGGAAATCTAAGGGGGCTAGGTGTAAGGGCTGGGATCTGTGAGCCATGCCTGGCATGTAGCCTGGAGTGGGACATAACAACATGTCCTCCACACATCGGCTCACCTGCACTTGACATGTCCACCTTTTTGAGAGGATACATACCCATAGATAAAGTTGATCCAGAGGTTGTGATATTCTGTCTGTTTTATGTGTCTTTGGAGCATCTGGAAAGTCCTCAGGCAAAAACAGTGAAAAAGATGAACCCAGTCAAAATTGGCATCTGTGAGAAACATGTATACCATGATAGAAATACATGTGCTTTGGATCTATTCCTCTTTTTATCCTAGAATTTCTTGCCTATTTTTTCTTAGGCTTGAAAGTTTTTTCCTGATTTCTGTCTTTCATGGTCCAGTTCATGTCCCAGCCTTTCCATGAAGCTCTTAGAGGAGATCATAGCTTAACTTTCCCACACAGGCAAGATGTCTCATGACATCTTACACAGGGATATTCACAGAGTAAGTCAATAATTGGATCAACCAATAGATGAATCACTAGCTATACTATAAGAAATACATAGTATATTATACATAACGTAAATATATGTTAACAATATAAGAAGTCTTAAATAGATGGTTAATGTTGATCTTATTTTTAGTTGAGTTTATTTTTAAAGAAAATATTGAGAAAAGTGAGCAAGCAGAAGGATCTTATTGTTGTCCAAATGGCTTTATTTTTCCTGAGTCCTAAAAAAGTCCACAGTCTGCAAAAGAGAAAAATAGCTTCACAAAAAGGGATGAATGAGGACTTTCCTGAGCCTCATCGGGAAATGCTGACGCATAGAGTTTGCTAGTTAGGCAACATACCATTTAGAGATCAGGGCAGGAATCTCTTAGCACAGAAATGTGGTTACCCAGAAAATTACAGTTGTGTAATCAGTTTTTGTGTTAAAAAACTGGAGTCAGGAAAGCAAAATACTTCAAACAGAAATAGGTCAGATAACAGATTTTGTTTTAAAAATCATTTTCTGATCTTAGAGAGAATTGCTGCATTGACTCAGACTGGACCTCTGGCGGAATAATCAATCAATTCCACATGGACCAAATGTACTCTCTTCCCTTCTACTGAGCGAGTTAGCGTGTGCATCCTGACCTGTCCACTTTGCTTCTTTGTGTGTGTTTGTGTATGTGTGTGTGTGTGTTTATGTTGACTTTCCTCCTCTAGAATATGAGGATAATAATAAGTACCATGTAGGACTGTTGAGAGAATTTGATGAAATAATGTAGGTGGATGTGCTTTGTAAACTAAGAATATAAAATACTGTATAACTATATTGTATTATTATAGCTTTTCTCATTTGAGTGTGGATTAAATAGAATACTTTTCACTTGGGAGAATATAGACGAAATCAGGGAAAAGAGTGGTTATAATGGATAATCTAGTTAAGCGTGAAGGGGGACAGAAAAACTTATAGTTTAGCAGGTTTCTTTTTTAACCTATATGAAGTTGATTGGTTTGTATAACAGAGTACCATCTGTTAGAATGTTCCAGTAAAGAGAAGAAACATGGAATAACCCTTCTTTCCTTTTCCCCTTGCCGAAGACCTAAAGATTTGTTTAATACTTTTTTGAGCACCTAATATGTACCAGGAAGTGTTTTGGATACTAGGATATGATGGTGAACAAGACAGCTAAAACTTCTATACTCTTTTCAGTGGTGATGAGAGAAAGGGGGGATAATAAATGAATTAATTAATAAGATACTATCAAATATTGATAAGTGCTATGAAGAAGCAAATAAATTGATGTGATGGAACATGGCTCCAGTAGGGGGTGTGGTGGCCATGAGAATCTCTTGCTCTGAAGAACATCATTGACTGATGGCCTCATCTGCTGCACCCAGAATCCACTGCCACGTTCATGCTGGGGTTGCACTTTCCAAGGGCTGCTCCCCACCAGTCACTCATCATGGTGGGGGTACTAATGCTGGCCCATTGCTGTAGGATGAAGGACTCTTCCAATGGTGACTATGGCTTGAGAACTTGACATCAGCCTTGCCAAAACTCTGTTAGAACTGTAGCATGGGCTAAGATGCCTCTTACCCAAACCTCCTTCCTTTCCTTTCTTCTCACAGGGGTCAAACTTACATCACAGTGTGATGGCTCCCCCAGCTCCCTCACAGGCACGTCTCCCAATACATCTCTTACATGTCTATCTCTTGGTGCCTGCTTCTCGGAGGACTTCAACTAACTCAGGGGAGGAGTTGGTAATTTCAGTTTGTGTCAGCCAATGCCTATTGGAGGAGAAGATGGCTGAGGTGAGCTCTGGAGGAAGAGCATTTCAGGAAGACAGAACATCAGGGGCGAAGGTTATAAAGCATGTGTGTGATTGGCATGTTCAAGAAACAGGGAAAAGGACAACGAGCTGAAATGTGGAGAGTGAGGGAAGGAACGTTAGGAGGGAATTTCAGAAAGGAATGCAGGGAACAAATCACAGAGGATCTTGTAGGTCATGTTGATAAAGTTGGGTTTTATGTTAAGTATCGTGGGAAACCACTGGAGCATTTTGAGCTGATGAGTGAGTGAGATGGTCTGAGAGAGAAAATACTTTCTACAGCTGTATACTCTGCAAACATGTAGTCCTTTTGACATAGAAGACAATGGGTACCTGCAGTGAGGTTTTCTCTCTCTGCCTTAACCACCACAACCTCTTCTTCCCCCTACTTCTTCAGTCTGGGAAGGGGATGGAAGAAGGTAAGTTTTGACCTTGATGACTGGGAGAGTTGAGAAAAGCATACCACACTGCCTTTATCCAAAGACTATATACCTTTGACATTCCTCTTCTCCAGATCAAATTAGGGGGAACAGTGTCAGATTGGTCAGTCTGTTTACTATTCGAAAGTCTTTAATTCAATCTTTACAATATCTTGCTGGGTCTGAGGTTTTGTTTAACAACCCCCCATCTCTCTTCATGCTTGCCTAATCTTAGATTTTAGATCTTTATTTTTCTCTTACAGATCTGTCTGCACACAGTACTTTTCGATCCTCATTTCATTTGCCCAGACAGGACTTTGGGTTGTCTATACCCCTTTTCCTGATAGAAGGCATTCTTTCATGTATACAAGACATTCTTTGTGATGTCTAACAAATGTAGTTGAACTTCGGTCACTTAATACTGTATTGACAGTGTTCCCCAACCCTTAAGGACATGCTTACATATACAAACTTTTGCCAATAGTATGACCTGTGGCTGTGGGCATGTCTTGGGAGTCAGCCCTTATTGAGCTGCATTCTCATATCTCAGGGAAGTGATCACTCACTCTATAATGAATTACTTATTAAGTGGCCATCATGGGCCAACCTCTGACCTAGGTGATGGGGGTACAGTGGTGATGACCTGAATATACACAGTCCCTACTCATGAATCTTCGTATTTGGTAGAACGGAAAGAGTGTGGATGAGAAAGCCTGAGCATGACATCTGCATTCAGAAGTTTATAGCTGTTGTGCTTTGGGCAAATTCCTGACACTTTTTTCATCCTAAAGCTCCTCACCAGTTAAACAGGGATACTAATAAGTCCCCTGTTGCTACTAGGGAGGTCGTAAGGGTCACATGAAATAATAAAACATTATAGCTGTGCAGCACATTAGATTCTTATTTGTTTTATTTTGTTTTTAAGTAAACTTTTTAGAACAGTTTTAGATTCAGAGAAAAACTGACGAGGTAATACGGAGTGTGTATTCTGTATGCTTCTGTACACAGCTTGCCCTATAATTAACATCTTACATTAGTATGGTAAACTTGTTACAAGTAATGAACCAGTATTAATGGATTATTGTTAACTAAAGTTTGTACTTTATTCATATTGTATTAGGTTTTACTAATGTCCTTTCGATGCTCCAGAATCCCATCCACCGTGTCGCATTACCTTTAGTTGTCATGTCTCCGTAAGTTCCTCTTGGCTGTGAACATTTCTCAGACTTGCTGTGTTTTTTACAACCTTGAGAGTTTTGAGCAGCACTGGTCAGATACTGATATAATATATGATGTCCCTCTATTGGAATTTGTTGTTTTCCTCGAGACTATGATTATGGATTTTTTGGAGGAAGATCACAGCCATAAATTTGCATTTTTATCACGTCATATTCAGGCTGCATACTATGAACATGATTTATGACTGTTGACGTTGCCCTTGATCACCTGGCTGAGGTAATGTTTGTCAGATTTCTCCACTGTAAAGTTATTTCTCCCCATCCCCTCCTTCCCTACTGTACTTTTTGGAAAAGAGTCACTATACACACCCACACTTAAGGCGTAGGGAGTTATCTTTTACCTCCTTGAGGGCAGAGTATTTACACAAAGAATTTGGAATTTTTCTGCATGGGAGAATTGTCTCTTCTCCCCATCTATTTATTCAATCACTTACTTATATCAGCATGGACTCATGATATTTATTTTATTATTTGGGTTATTTTCCAGTACAACTTTAAGTTTTTCTCAGACTGTTTCAGCTTTGGTCATTGGTTGGCTGTTGTGTTCCTTTAGCATACCCAATCATTGTGGCTTCCTTCCTTCCTTCCTTCCTTCCTTCCTTCCTTCCTTCCTTCCTTCCTTCCTTCCTCCCTCCCTCCCTCCCTCCCTCCCTTGCTCTCTTTTTTCTCTCTTTCTGTCTCTCTCTTTCTCTCTTTCTTTCTTTCTTTCTTTTTTTCTTTCTTTCTTTCTTTCTTTCTTTCTTTCTTTCTCTCTTTCTTTCTTTCTTTCTTTCTTTCTTTCTTTCTTTCTTTCTTTTCTTTCTTCTCTCTTTCTCTCTCTCTTTAGCACTTTCTTTTACTTTCTGGCACTGCAAGATGTTCCACATTCATCTTATATATTTACTTTACTGCCTGAGTTGTAGAGTTTGTCATTTCTACAATGAGCCCTGGTTCCTGTTACTGGAGAATGGTATTAGAAAAAAAGATCAGCATCCATTTTTTATCCATTCATTTATAAAGGACATTTTGGTGGCTTCCCGTTTTGGGAGATTATGAATGAAGTTACTGTAAACACTTGTGTGCAGGTTTTTGTGTGGCAATTGAGTGTTTGAGGCATTTTTAACTTCATTTTTTCATTTTGATTTTCAGAACATTTGGGGG
The DNA here is from genome assembly GCF_039906515.1 of Pseudorca crassidens. Lineage (NCBI taxonomy): Eukaryota > Metazoa > Chordata > Mammalia > Artiodactyla > Delphinidae > Pseudorca > Pseudorca crassidens. Next base: position 128,465,152 of record NC_090298.1, read on the forward strand.
TAGGGTAAATGAAATAACATCATACCTGTGTTACACATTGGAAAAGACATGGAAAAGATGAAGTTCTTGCCTCAATTTGTACAACTGGTAAAAGGCAGAGCTCAGACATGAAGGTAAATCTTCTAACCCCAAATCTCTGTTCCTCTATTAATTCATAAATTCATGTATTATCTAGCTCTCAGTAAATTATTTGAGAAAATAATTGAAAACTCTTATACACTACCCAAATGTTAGTTATTTTATTAAACCAGAGCTTCCTGTTGTTGTTGTTGTTTATTGTCTTTGTCACTACATCCATCCCCCTACAAAGCACAGACAATGAAAGAGTAATCTGCTATAATATAAATTAAAGAGGGAAATACAAAGGTCACCCCTATTCTTTGCTACTTTTCATTTTATTGCTTTATTTAGAGAATGCTGCTAAGACACCTGTTCTTCATGTTTTGTCATTACCCTTTATTATCCTTTGCCATTGCTTTCAATAATTTTGGGTGGTGTATAAAATGTATTTTAAATTAATAATTTAAATTAATAATCATAATTTTTAATTAAAATCATTATATGTAGCAATTGCACATTTACCATATACTAGACACAGGGCTAAGCCATTCACTTTCTTCCTTTGTTCCTCACAACCCTCAGAGGTAGCTTCTATTATTATCCCCATTTTTCAGATGAGGAAACTGAGGTTCAAGGAAATTATGTAATTTGCCCAGGAACCTGCAGTTAGTAAGAAACAGGAATAGGGCTCAGGATCTGCTGAAGTATTCTGTTTTTCACATTTTATTAATGATTTCCAGAGATGCATTACCTTCAAAAGCAGAGTAGTCATATTAGAGATAAAAACTTGATATTGAGAGCATGGGAGAAGGAAAGCTACTGTGGGGGTATGGCAATGCCACTGGACCTAGAGTGGCAAACCAGACAAGGGTGTCCTGTAAACACAGTTACTGAACAAAAGAAGTTGAACGTAAGGAAAGAGGAAATATAGTATTTCCCCCTGGTGGCACCGTCTAATAAGAACAGCCGTTGCTCTGGGGTACTGGCCCATTATGTTAAAGTGATAATGGTGCAATTAGCTCTTTCTTCATTTTCCCATGTTAACCCAGGGGTAAAATGGCACACTGAGCAAATATACTAAATTACATTAAACTTCGTGTTCAATTTGAAAATCTTAGCTGCTGGCTGCAGAGAGATTAGCAGGCTCTAGCAAATTTTGTGTGTGTGTGTGTGTGTGTGTGTGTGTCTTGTACTTCACCTCCACCTTAATGAAAAACCTTAGCCATAGCACTGATTGTTTTTATCAGATGCAACACAAGTTCTTGCAGGCAACTCTGAGTTGGCACTGTGAGGTTTCCAGAGAGAACGCTTGGCATAGGTTAGTAGAGTGACGCTTATGTAATAACCAATAAATATTTCTTGGGAAGAATATTAGGATAGTGCTGGGCATAGTGCTGGGCATAAGGATGATGGCCATTTATACCAAGAAAAAAGTTTGCCTCTGGGATCCTGGTCTAGTCAGCATCACTGGCATTATGAAGGCAGTGCTAGTCAGGAATTCAGAAGTGGGACCCCAGTGTTTTGGTACCCTATCCCTGCAGAAATTCAGCTGGCTTTCAGCTCAGTGATGATCAGTGAGCTCCAGAATTTGCTAAGTGTTTCTAACATGTCGCTCTGTTAATCAAGCAAAACTGGGGAGACTGAGGTCTTTGGCCTATTAAGGTCACATTTATACATTTGACAAATTTTTACCGATGACGTATACTATGTATCAGACAGTGTACTATGTTCTGGGTTCATGAGGAAAAATAAGAAACAATTCTAAACTCAAGAAAATCACAGAGTGGGGTTGAGACAGACAACTATATAATAATGTATGAAGTATAATGAATACTACTTCACACATTATTATAAAAAAGGAGGGCCATATCAATTTATTGAAACATTGCTTTATTGTGACCTTTTCCAGCTACAGGAGACCAAAAATGTATGTGTGTGTGTGTGTGTGTGTGTGTGTGTGTGTGTGTGAGAGAGAGAGAGAGAGCCAGGGTGAGGGCATCCCCTTCCCACACGCATAGAAGCCTTTGAGCCTGCTGTTTTGTCAAGGATTTGATAAACAGACAAACAAACAAACAAAACTTGTTTTTCAGGACTACAAATGAAAGTTGCCAGAAACAGAGTGGAACTGGCCTGTCCCAAAGAAAAGAGGTTTAGCTCCTCCTAGAATGAGCCGATAGGGCAATGAAACCATGTGTTTCTAAACTGTACTGCTGTGTCTTTCCTCAAAGCGCCCAGAGAGGAGATGGGACCTCTGTTGAGGTTATACACTGGGTGGGGATGGGAGGTATCTAATGAATATTACAAGGTGAACCTACATTTAGCACTGGACCATCTTCACATAGATCAGATGGTCATGGACAGTGAGCAATGTAATGGCAGCCATAATGGACTGAAGACCAGAGCTATCTTTTCTCTATTTTCTTGGTAACATGTAAGTACCCCCTCGCTTACAAACACCTCAATGCATAAATGATTGAGGTGTTTGAGATTGAGGTGTGAGAAATAAATTATTGTTGTTTATAAGCTACCCAGTATGTGGTATTTTGTTGTGGCAACCCTAATTGGCGAACATCGTGTACATTTAGTTTATATTCTGTGTTATGATCCAATATGCTGTTATTGATATTGTTGCATAAGTTTTTCCAGCTCTGGTCATTGGGAGTTCCACTGGTTTAGTTCTTGTGTCCCTTTGAGATGTCCTCATTGTTCTATTTCTTGAGCATTTTCTAACTTCCTGATACTACCAAATGTGTCAGGCTTAACGTTTAATTTCCCTGAAATGACCCTAGAATCAGCCGTTTCTTCAGGGAGGCTTGGTTTATTTTATTGGAGGATGGTATTTTGAAACCAAGGTCTGGGCCCTGGGAATGATGGTTGCTACTGGGGTGACATTGCTTGGTAGAGCTTGGTAGTACATGTACATATACTAACCCATGCACTTATCTACTATTGTTTCCGTATCTATCCATCTATATATGTATATTAAGCTAAACACAAATTTATATTGACGTACTACAAGGTTATTTCAGCCTTCTATTCTTGTTTATCAGTAAGTTTTCTTTCCAATAATGAGGATTCTGGCACCTACCATCCATCATCCATTTACTTGTTTTTTTGACCCCAGTATACATATAAAGCAGTTTCATATGTCTACATGATAAACAACTCTGACAAGTAGAATATATTGCTTATTTACAATTTCTTTTTTCTTTGCCCTTACAGTTTCCAGTCTAAACACGATTTCCAAAATTACTTAGGTCATTTCTATTTCTCCCTACCCCCATAATGCAGTTATATCGTATATTTGTAATATAGTTAGATTAATGTTTTCACAGTCTGAATTTTATCTTGTGATCCCCTGACATTCTAGTTGTTTTTTATTTTATAATTTGCATATATCAATGTTTACTCTCTGTGATGTAAAGTTTTATGAATTTTTACAAATGCATGGAGTCATATGTCCAACACTGCAGTAGCATATAGAACAATTCCATAAAATTTCCTCTGAAGGATACAACAAGTTAATATTTTACGCAACTTAGTGTAAAATAAATTTATCAGATCTTCCTGAGACAGATACTGTATGTTGGCTCACTCTACACCTATCCGACCCCTCTTTATCCTAATTCCTCTTCTTTGTCTTATTTATAACTTTAGAGACTGGATACCTTATTATATCTATGTCTATATCTATAGCTATATCTTTATCTAGTTTATATCTATCCTAAATCGATGCCTCCCTTGCAGCTAAGTGTGGCCAGTAATACGGTTCTTGCCCTTTGGCTGTTTACACATCTCTCATTACTTCTCTGTCTGCCTGCAATATGGACTTGCTGATGTAGATGTTGGCTCAAGGTTCAATAGCCATTTTAAGACAATGAAAACAAAAACTAGAGCAAAAACTATAGGAAGAGCCTGGTTCTCTGACGGCATCGTTGTGCTTTTGTACAAGCCCTGGGCAACGTATCCCCATTCTTTTCTTGCATGGGATAAATAATCTCCCATGAATTTAAGCTACTATTGTCTTGCTTTCTGTTGCTCACAGCCAAACACAATCCTAAGCAATACACACTTCAGTGATATATATTAGGTACTCTGGGACATTAGAGAAATGAATAAAGATGCCTGGCAATTCAGCAAAATAACTTTTTGTCTTTAATTAACAATGTTGAGTCCTTATTAAATGAAAAATGCTATGCCAAACCTTTCTATAGATACAAAGATGCTTTAAAAGGAATCTTAAATATGGCACAAATGAACATGTCTACAAAACAGAAATAGACTCAGATATAGAGATCAGACTTGTGGTTGCCAAGGGGGAGGGAGGGAGAGGTATGAACTGGGAGTTTGGAGTTGGTAGATGCAAACTATTACATTTAGAATGGATAAACAACAAGGTCCTACTGTATACCACAGGGAACTATATCCAATCTCCTGGGATAAACCATAATGGAAAAGAATATAAAAAAAAGAATGTATATATGTGTATAACTGAGTCACTTTGTTGTACAGCAGAGATTGGTACAACATTGTAAATCAACTATACTTCAATTAAAAAAAAAGAATTTTCTGCCACAAAGAAGCTTATAATATAAGATAGTCAATGTAGTGTATATTCAAGAGAGCTCTGCACTTAGAGTTGAGATCTGGGTTCAAAATATGCCTTTTAATTAGCCATGTAACATACCTCATTTATTGATTTATTGCTATGGTTTATTAACTAATTATTTATTAGATATCAGTCACTTTGTGCTGAGATCTTTAAATAATACACCTGATCTTTACAACTGTAAGAAGTAAAACTTAACATTATCCCCCATTTTTCAGGAAACTAAGGCTCAGAGTAATAAAATGAGCATTCAAAGTCACATGGTTAGTGAACAGCAGAGCTGGAATTCAAATCTAGGGCTGTCTAATCCCAACCTTTTCAAGCCTTAATGTCCTTATCTGTAAAGTGCCTATTGCTATATCTGTCCTTCCTGCCTCAGAGAGTTTTTGTCAAGGCTGAAAAGAAAATGAAACTGGGGGTTGGAATTACTTTTTTCTTTTAACCATAAATTACTGTAGAATTATAAAGTGTTACAACCGTACCTGGCACATAAAATATACTAAAAAAAATGGATTTATACTAAGAAATGTAAGATAGGCTACAAAGGTGTATTGTACAACACAGGGAAAATAGCCAATATTTTGTAATAACTATAAATAGAGTGTAACCTTTAAAAATTATATCGAAATTTAAAAATGAATTTAAATGAATAGTGGGGATAAATAGATACATATGTGACCAATTAACTCTAAATCAAGGTAGAGACTGTGATATGTGGAACAAAGGAAAGAGAAAAAGAAGGAGAGATTGATTCCAAAGTTGGGGATCTAGGAAGACTTTATGGAGGTGATGGCGATTCAATTGCATCTTCAAAGATGGTTAAAACTTTGAGCATCTGTGAGGACCATTAAGTGAGCATCAGGTCTTTGCAATCGTTTCCTCATCTCCGGCTACATCAGAGTCATCAATGACATGAGCCACTTCTCATCCCTCTTTTCAGTGCTCACTGTACACAGAACAGATGCTGGGCATTGTGTGTGCTCATGGTGTTTTAGTCACATTATTTTGATTGGGGATGTTTTTGTTCGGCAAGATTTCTTAGTTTCTTGAGGACAAATCGGTAATAGTTGACTTTCTAACTTTTCAATTTAGAAACTCTGTAAGTATGTCTCCTAGAATCTCAGGAATCAAATCCCAGTTCTCAGACAGTTCAAACACTACAAGAACTTCGAGACATTTTGTGAAGTGCTGTGTTTATCCCAGAACAAAATGGTGAGAAATGTGATCAACAAAATAGAAAATAAAGGTTAAGTTTAGACTCTTACATTATATCTGTGTTGTGTTAGTTTTAGCACTTTGGGTAGAGGGCATCCAAATACATGAAGAGAATAGAGAAAATCCATGGAACTGAATGGTCCTATTCATTCATGCATCCGTTTTGCAAAATGAGTGTCTACTATGTATCATGCACTGTTATAGGCAATAAGGATACAGCAGTAAACAGAACAAAGTCTTGGTGGTTGGGTAGATTATTACCAAATAGCTGGCTGTTTTTCTTAGTCCTTGTCCCTCACCCCTACCTTACAAAGGCTCTTTCCGAATCATACTTACTGCCCCTATACAGTTGGCTTTATTGAGAGTAAGAATCATGGTTCTTTATATCTGGTTATCCCATTGTGCCTAGCACAAAGTATTGTGCTGTGTGTGTGTGTGTGTGTGTGTGTGTGCGTGATGTAGGGACAGTGGGGAAGAAGCATGGAGGGGTGAAAAAATTGGGCTGTGGAGTCACACTGAAAAGAACACTGGATCCAAACCTTTATTTATTGATGTTCACTTACATTTTTCTTGAGTGGCTACTATATGCTAGACACTGTGCTAGGCACAGGAGTTATATTAGTGACTTCTGTAAGACAGGCTTGGCTCTTCTCTCACAGAGCTCATACTTCATTGAGCAGAGACAGAGAATTAAATGAGTGTGCTAGCTCTGGTTCTCTGAGAAATAGGCATCAAGAGACTTATTGATACACACTACTATATGTAAAATAGATAAACAACAGGTGCCTACTGTATAGAACAGGGAACTATGTTCATTGTCTTGTAGTAGCCTGTAGTGGAGAGGAATCTGAAAAAGTATGTATGTATATGTCTGTATATCTGGATCACTTTGCCGTACGGCTGAAACATTTTAAATCAACTATACTTCAGTTAAAAAAAAAAAGATTTATTGGAGAACATGCTTGTGAAGAATGGAGAGGGAGCTAGTGGAGGTTGGGAGAGCATGGTAGAGCGATCAGAACCAAATGCATGTCTGATACCTGTGAAGTAGAGAAGGAAGCGAGGAATGTGTGTAGGAAAAATCTCCTGTGCTAGTCTCATAAAGTTTTGGCAAAGCTGATGAGAGTCTTCCAGCCAACTCAGCAATCAGAGGAGTCACATCTTTCAGGAATGGAGCTGCCTTAGTATTCTTCTGGGCTCAGTCATGGGCTGGGAGCACCTGGTGGGAAGTATGACGTCAATGCTGGGGATGTCGAGTTATGCACCCCTCAGTCAGCGATCTGAGAAATAAATGTTCATGGCTCCTCCAACAAGATGTTTTGAACATCATGATGAGGAAAGTATAGGGTGCTGTGGAAACATAAAGCATGAGGGACTACAGGCTTCCCTGAGGAAGTGATATCTTGGGGCAATAAGTCAAATTACCCAAGAGAAAGGAGCAAACCAAGAGGGAAAAGCATTTCACGCAGAGGGAATGACATGAGAGACAATATGGAATTGATGAAAGAAATAAAAGGAATGAATTCTGATGTGAACAGAGGGTGCAGGGGCAGGGAGGGGAGAGAGAAAGGAGGAAGGAGTTGGGAGAAGTGAAGCTAGAAATGTAGTCAGAAGTCAGATCTTAGCATTGTAATACACATAAGCAGTTTAAGTTTTATATCAAGGGCAGTAGGAAGGTGTTGAAGTGTTTTAAGCATGAAGTGGGGTTATTGGAGGGAGAGTAGGAATTGAGTAACGTGATCATTTTGCACTTTGGCTCCAGTGGCTCCATGAACAGCAGATTGATTGCTTGAGGACAAAACTGGAAGCCTGAACACAAGTAAGGTGGCAATCAGGGTAATCCAGGTAAAGTGTGGCAGTGGCTAGGACTGTGGAGCATTTATAGTCACTGGAGGCATAATTAGGGATAAAATGGCAGATGGCTAATTTAATGAATGTGGCAGAGAAAGGAGAGAGAGAAAACAAGGAGGACACTCACATGTCAGTCCTACTAGCCATGTGACATAGAAGGATTACTTACACTCTTTGGACTTTGGTTTCCTACTCTGAAAAATGAAGGCAACAACACCTACTTCACAGGGTGTTCTGAGGTCAAATTAGATAATATAAATAGAGTATGTAACACAGGGGTTAGTTTATGAGTGGTAATCCCCTCCTGACTTCCCCTGTATGCAGCGAGGATTTAGGGTGCATTCCTATTCGAGAATCAAGTTAACTGGAGAGAAAGTTAGGTTTTCTCTGTCTCTCTATGATCATCTCTTCCTTTTGCCTGCCCTCATCCCTATTAGATCATTGTATTGCATGTGAAGAAACACAACTTCAACTCAAAGATCTTAATGCAGTAAATCATTGTATTAATTCTTCTGATAGGGACTCTCCATAGTCATAAAAAGATTTCAAATAAGTTATGATCAGTCTATAAGCAATACGTAACTAGGCAAATCCTTTTCTGTGGTGTGAGTGTGAGAGAGAGAGAGAGTGTGTGTGTGTGTGTGTGTGTGTGTGTGTGTGTGTTCCTCTCTCTCTATGCATCTCTCCCTTAAATCTTAAGCCAAGTGACTTTAGGAGAGAAGAAATACTGGGAGTTTATTCACTTTAGGAGACTCTTCTTTACTGGCCCTTGGCTATGTGGATCTTCTGGAGCTTCCTTTCCATCCCCTTCTTTTTTTTTTTTTTTAATTTTATTTATTTATTTTATTTGTGGCTGCCTTGGGTCTTCATTGCTGCTCGTGGGCTTTCTCTAGTTGCGGCAAGCGGGGGCTACTCTTCATTGCAGTGCACGGGCTTCTCATCGCGGTGGCTTCTCTTGTTGCAGAGCACGGGCTCTAGGCATGTGGGCTTCAGTAGTTGTAGCACACAGGCTCAGTAGTTGTGGTGCATGGGCTTAGTTGCTCCATGGTATGTGGGATCTTCCCGGACCAGGGCTCGAACCCATGTCCCCTGCATTGGCAGGTGGATTCTTAACGACTGTGCCACCAGGGAAGTCCCTCCATCCCCTTCTTGATCCTGGTTCTGTAGCTTCTGTGAAGCCTCCCTACCCCCAGAGGATATCCCATATCTGCTTCTGGTAGCCAGAGTCAGTTTCTCTCGTCAACACTCATAGAACCCTGAGGTGCTGACCTTCTTCGGGCTTTCCTTCTAGTTATCTCAAGATAAGAAGTCTTGAGAATTCCCTGGCAGTTCAGTGGTTAGGACTTCATGCTTCTACTGCAGGGGGCCCAGGTTCGATCCCTAGTCGGGGAACTAAGATCTTGCAGGCCCTGTGGCATGGGCCCCCCAGAAAAAGATAAGGAGTCTTCCCTTGGGGCAGAGAGTCAAACACACATTACTGCTAGTGCAGTATCTTTGATCACAGCTGTGGACCCTGTTTAGGATGGTATTCCCAGAGAATTCCAAACTGATCTCAGAATGTCTGAAATCTTGAGTCCCAGGCCTGAGGTTACCAAAATAAGACCAAGGTTGTATCACATTTGATTGTGCATAAGAAACACCATAGATGTTTGTTAAAATACAGATGCCTGAGCCCCAGCCCAGGTGTTTTGAATTAGCATCTCCTGGGTTGGGTCTACACAACCTACACTTTAAAGAAAACATTCCAGCTGGGCCCGTGAGCCATGGCCGCTGAGCCTGCGCGTCCGGAGCCTGTGCTCCGCAACGGGAGAGGCCACAACAGTGAGAGGCCCGTGTACCGCAAAAAAAAAAAAAAGAAAAAAAAAAGAAAAGAAAACACTCCAGTCTAGATTTTTGCTTCTAAAGTACAGTTCGCAGACTAGCAACATTGGCCTCACCAAGAAGCAATTAAAAATGCAGAATCTCAGGCACCACCCCAGATGTCCTGAATCAATCTGAATTTTAACAAGATCCTCAAGTGATTTTGTTACACATTAAAAGTTTTAGAAGCAGTGTTCTAGATCAGTGGTTCCCATTTGGGGGAGATTTTGCTCTCCACTCTCCTCACCCACACACCCAGGGCAATATCTAGAGATATTTTTGGTTGTCGTACCTGGAAGGTACTGCTGGCACCTAAGTAAGTAGAGGCCAGTGATGCTGCTAAACAAGTTACAATGCAGATAGCCCCTCACGATAAAGGCCTATTAGGTCTAAAATGTTAATGGTACCAATACTGAGAAACCTTGGGCTAGATGACTGTGATGGAGTGGTGGACTAGTCTGAGGAGCTGACCATCTTCAAAGGCTCAGAAGAAGCAGCTATGGTTTGGGAGCGAATCTGAAGGCTTTGAGCAAGCTCTGCATTCTCAAACTAGAATTAAGAGGGTGAGCTCTGGGGTCCAAATGCCCTGATTTGAATCCCAGCTCTGCTACTCAGATGCTGTGTCATCTTAAGCAACTGTGGAAATAAACAAAGATAAACCAAATAAGAACAAGAAAAGGCTATTTATTCTTAACTTGCTGTGGCAAGGGAATCAGCCACTATCACATGTGTTTTTACTGAGACTGAAAGTCAGGCAGAGAAGTGGGGAAAAAAGGGAAGACTTCAGGTGTGCCCTGATTGGAGTCTGTTGGCTGAATAGAAGTGGGGCATCTATATGATTGGTTAGGGGAGCCTATCTGGCTTTTTCTGGTTGGTCCTAAGTTGCAAGCAGAGACAAAATTTAGGGAAACTCAGTTATTAGTGAATTCCTGGCCATTTGGGGCTGACTGTTATAAAAGTTATTGTTTAGTGTCTTGAATTGTTACTGAAGATAGCAATCAGACTTCTTACAAGTCTGACTTACAGCAGGCTGGCTTCCTGGGCTGCTTATTATGGATAAGGCAGTTGGTTTCCTGGGCAGGTTGTTGCAGGTTGTGGGTGAGAGTTCTATTTTTACATATGGTCCTGCCTTGTCCAGTTGTATAATCATTCTCTCACAACTTGTAAGTTTCTCTGGACCTTAGTCTTTCCTAATCTACATAATGTTGCCAATAGGGCTGTAGTCAAGATAAAATGAGTTACTCCTGTAAGGCTCTTAGAATCTTACTAACAGGGAGTGAGGACTAAATATTTGCCACCGTCATCCTCTACAGCTCTGTCCAGAGGCTGTCATCCCAGGCAGCCATAACAAAGGGTCCGGACCTCCCTACGAGAAGCACAGAATTTAGGGGAAGCAGCTGTTGGCAATGACATGGGGTGGTCATGACATGTTTCAGTATTTTCAGTAACACAGAAGGATGGTACAAGGATATGAGGGTTACTATTAACAGAAATCAGGGACTTGAGTCAGGCCAATAAGAGTCTCACTTAGTTTTAATTACATACAGCTGTGTAACCTCTGGCACGTAGCAGCCAATCTTGGCCTCCTTTATAAAATAGGGATGACATTACCATCTCTTGGTGAAGATTAACTAACTAGTGCATATTCCAAACACCCCACATAGTACCTGGCCGAAGGCAAGCACTCTGTAAAAGGTAACTTTATTATTGTTATTATCATCGACTCAGGCAGAGGCCAAAGCTACTCTTTCCCTGGGCATAGAAACCTCCCATAAAGTAGAGAGTTCTGTCCTCTTGGGTTAATCATCATTCTAGACTTGCCTCTTCGGTTCTGGCAAGTTACATGCACTAGGAATACCCAAGGTGTTTATCATTGAAGAGAATCTTTGTGACCCAAGCCTAGAACCATTCCCAGGTGATTTTCATACACAGTAGGGCTCTGAAAACCAGCCCTGCAATCTCCCAGTGTTCCCCTCTGCGTGCAGGTGTTTCTCTGAAGCAATCCTCGGTCCTCCTCACAGCTGCTGTAACTTACAGGAAACTCACTATATAGGCAGGCTTCTATACTAGAAAGGCAGGCTTCTCCCTTTATAGTAGAGTGGCTTGGCGAGCCCAGCAAGAGGATGGGATCGTCTCTCTGACTTGGAGGTTGGCGTCTCCTCTCCTGGTTTGGGGGTAAGTACTGGTCTGTCCTGTTCTGGGCTTGCTGATGGACAGGTTTTGCAAAGATAACCGAACCACCTTTGGGCAGGTGGGTGAAGGGAAGACTGAAGATCTCTGGGAGCAGAATGAATCTTCAGTGAGAAGCCTTGGTAGCTGAACAAAATTTCAGAAAGGCTGATATCTGTGTGTCCTTCATTTGGAGAGCTAGTCAGGTCTAGAGCAGAAGGCCCACTGCTACCAATGAGGATGGAGCTGACTGCAGCCAGTGCCTGCCTTAGACTTCACTGAGAGTGAGGCTTTTGGGGTATGTCTGAGTCCGACCTCCCTGGACTCATGTCTCTTTGCTCCAGAGTCACAGGCAGCATGGATGAACCTGGACCCAAGGCAGCAGCTATCTAGAGCCTAGCATCAGCTTGGGCTTATTTCCATTGGTTTCTGGCACTTAGGGTCTCAACGGGGTCTGTAGAGTCTTCCATTCCTGTTTGAATAGTCAGGAGCCTTGCAGGAGTTAGAATGGTCTTGCCTTGTGCTGGCCCATGATGAAGTTTTAATTGATTAGGGATGTCTGGTGTAAGTTTGGGGAGACTGGGAAGAGAGAGGCAAGCTTGGATGATCCAAAGGCTTTTATTTTGTGTCTTTGATGGTGCCCTCCTTCCCTTGAAATAGATGCCTGAAAGGTTGTTAGGTGAGTTTTGAAAACCAGCTGTATCTCTAGGTCATTCAGGCAGAACCTGGTACGTTGCCCCCAGGTCCCACTCGCAGGAGGATTTTGCATTCCATTGAAGCTTGGACTCAGGCTAAGGCTTACGGTCCACAGAGGACTGAGGGAGAGGGAGGGGTTAACTGGGGACATCATAGATGCAGTAAGTTCCGATGGCTGCTTTTCAATTGAGTAGAAACTGATGAAAATACAAACAAGATTTATGTGGTATCCAACTCTGTGACTGTTCTGATTTCTCCACAATGGAGGTGAGTCTTACCTAATTCCCCTGTGTATTGCAAGCGCTTGAATTTCTAAGATTCCCATGTATTTTGACTGTGATAGAGGCGTTGCTGGAGAGGGACATATCACATCCTAGGGTGCTCGCGAGTCCCTGGGACTGACCACCAGTGAGGGTCCTTGGCTTCCTGCAGAAAAGAATTCAAGAAGAAGTCTAAATAAAGTGAAAGTAAGTTTGTTTAGAGAGAGACACTCCATAGGCAGAATGCCCACCATCTCAGAAAGTGAGAGCAGCCCCAGGACATGGGGTCATTTGTTTCTATGGGCTGAGTAATTTCGTATGCTAATGAGCGGGAGGAATATTCTTCCTATTTCAGGGAAGGTGGAGATTCCCAGGAATTGGGCCACTACCCACTTTTTGGCCTTTTATGGTCCACCTTGGAACTGTGTGTCACCGTGTAAGGGGGGAGCAATTTTAGTATTACAATGAAGGTATAATCAACTAAAGGTCAATGACCACACTGTTCTCGATGCCATTCTTAGTTTCAGCTGACTCCAGCCAGTTTTTAGCACATCTTAACAGCTGTGCCCCTTCTTCATTTACCTAGTGGTTGTGTCCTGCCCCTTTCCCTCCTGTCTCAGAGGGAAGGAATTACCAAGGAGCTTGGTGTGAGATTTCTGAGTGAAAAGATATCTTGTGTTCAGGTTCAGAGGAGAGAGACACAACCAGCTTCATGATGTGAAGGGAATTAGGTTCTTGCTGTCTCCGTGGGAAATTATTTTCATTTTTGAACAAATAAATAGTTGAAGCCAATAGGTTTCTCTTCTGTGTTGGCAGAAAACCCAGCTATCTATGTGGCATATCCTGAGGGCGTTGGGGACCAAAGCTTCAGAGAATGTTCCAGGGAGACCTGGAGAGAGAAAAACAGAGACAGGGACCTAGCACTGGGGCCAGCAGTTTCCAAAGGACAAAGAGGCTGAGGTGGCTGAAAATGAAACAGGCAAGGAAGAGCTAAACAGTGTCTGAGAAGGAAGGACATGACAACAGAGGGGGATATCCTGAGGATGGATACTCAGGAAGTAATAATTCATACACCCACACAGAAGATTATTCAGAAAACAATAAAGCGAGCTGATAAAGGTGGAAAGATTGACCTGAATGCATGATGAAACATGAATTGGAAATATTCTCACAGAGCTATATGTTCCTATCAATACATGAAAGTTGGAGAGAATATTGTTGTGTCTGTATTCCAAGAAGGACCACGCTATGGTCAGCAAAGGGGCACAAATGACTGATGGAAATTCACATTATTTGTGCTCACCTATCTTATGCTCGGGAGGGAAAGGGAAAAAGAATAGACTTTTTCCCACTCTTTAGTTATAGGAGAGAGGAGAAGGGGTCTTACTCTTATCTGTGAGAGAGTGAAGTTAATGAATAAATACAAAGATGAATTTGCTGCTGTCAGTTTCACTACCTGCAAACCACCATCCCAAGAGGGAGGTGTATGCATGGTGGCTGTTAAGCAGAAGCTGTTTGCAGAAGTGGGCTTAGGAGAGCAGGTGGGTGGTTGCAATGCTGTGGAGGAAATTTTAGAAGCAGGGTTACCAGATATTGGCCTGACTGTCTTCAAACCGTTTTTCTTCCCTGTGGGAATCACATCATTATTGGCAAATATGCCTCTTCAAGAAAACTTTCCCAGAGTCCCCTCACGCTGGTTTGATGGAGAAATTTAAAATAGCTCTTCTCTCTAGCTCATGATGAGTGCTCAACAGCTGACTTTGCTTGGGTAGTAAGTCACTGAGGCAGTCACTGCGTCTGGGGAGTGGGAATCTACAGTTTGGCAGAATCAAGCAGAAGGCATCTAAATTTTTACTCTTGTTTACGGTATTGTTTGACTCCTAGGCTATGTACCTGTATCTTTAGATAAAAATACTATTTTGGGGGAGTGTGCTGTGCTAATAAGAGCCAAAAGATACATCCTCTTAAGAACCTAGATGCAGTTTGGGAAAGATAACAGTGGAACATTCCCTGAGCTCATTCCCTGAGCCCTGGAAAGATTGATTGAACTGAATTCTCATTAAGTGACCAAGTCAAAGACATGTGAAGAGCTACTCTACGTTTATAACTACTAAGTTAAGCTAGGGAACATTGAACTGACAGGTAGGTCACCCCTTAGGCAAGTGGCTTCCTTTTTTTTTTTTCTTTCCTTTAGGAAAAGAGGAAATAGCAGAGTAAGACTGAAAGGTCATTTATAAAGATCAGATGCAAAGTAAGCGAAGCTTTCTTTGTAACTGAACTCCTTTTACAGGTGTGTTGGATACAGCCAATGAGTAATTTAGCTTAATGCTTCACAAATGAAGATGAGAGCAAAGGTCATGATCTTTTCTGTCCTCATGAGGTGCCAGGAACAAGCAGTTTGCCTCTCAGAAATTGTGCCCAGGAATAAAAAGAAAGCTAGAGACAGGATACTGTATTAAAGACTCCAGGCTCTGATGTTAAAATTAGCCTGGTTCTGTTTAGCCTGGGGAATAAATTTAAGGGTTAAGCTGAGTTTTAATCAAGTTGAAAGACTGGAGTCAACTTTTCTTTGACTTTTTGTTCTTTCCCATTTGCTTCAAATAGCAATTTCTGCAATGCTTTAAATACCCACAATGCCTTAAAATGACATACACACTTTTTAATCAAAACTCTTATAGAAAGCCCCAACTATGCAACTCGTTAGCTATTTTCCGTGTATGTATTCATGAAGAAGTACAGAATGCAGAGGCTGCACATTCAGTGACTTCTAATGAGAGAGGGTCCAAATTTCAGCTGCAGGGTCTATAAGGAACAAACCAGTCCAGAAAGGGCATGGCTTAGAAAATGATCTTTATTAAGTGATGGCAAAGCTTGAAGTTATTGATATCATTTTAGAATTACTATCTTCTAGGCAGGGTGCAAAAGTTACCATCAAGATTTAAGGCTGCTTTCAGTATGGAGAGAAACAGTATAGAAGTTAGAATCTCTGGGTTTGGGTTCCGGATTTGCTGTTTACTTTTAGTTCAGCAGAAAACAGTTTACTTTTAGTTCATTCTGTAAAGTCTAGGCTTTATGTTTTTGTCTTTGTTTTTACCCTGTAATCGTCCCTCAAAGATTCCATGTCTCCAATGAGCATACCTTCTAGTTCATACCTTCTCTGCTGCCCTAAAATTCTTTGTCACCCATCACTTTTTTTTTTTTTTTTGCCATACGCGGGCCTCTCACTGTTGTGGCCTCTCCCGTTACGGAGCACAGGCTCCGGATGCGCAGGCTCAGCGGCCATGGCTCCCGGGCCCAGCCGCTCCGCGGCATGTGGGATCCTCCCATACCGGGAAGCAAACCCGCATCCCCTGCATCGGCAGGCGGACGCTCAACCTCTGCGCCACCAGGGAAGCCCATCACTTTTATACTTAAAGTGTATTCTGAGAACCACTACCCCTGACCTGAGGTGTTTATTAATATTCTTATTTCTGGGGCTCACCTCCCTCCGCTAGAAAATAATTTCATGAGGAAGGAGGGGGTGTGTACAGCAGCCATGGGATTTGCATGCTTAGCCATCCAGGTCATATCCCAGACAACTTTGTCAGACTCTTAGAGGTAGAACACAGGCATCAATGTATTGTTTTAAAAATGTGCCTGGTGATTCTATGGTGTAACCCAGATTAAGACCTACTTCCCAGAAATTAGCTAAATATTAGGTCCTCAGTGTATGTTTGTTAAATGAAAAGTCCTCTGGGGTTCTCCAGAAATGTCATGAATATATGATATCGTTTGAAGCATAATCTCACATTCTCTAAATCTCCCTGTGTTTGACTGAAGAGCGGGAATGACATCATTTTCTGTGATTGAAGGATACTCAATAACCTTTAAAAGGAAGATTGCGAGTGAAAGAACTAGAAATTTGAAGGTAGGAAAAGGAAGGGCGGCTTTGAGGATAAATGTCATATCTCTGTCAGTGTGATCAGCACAGCCAAGATCTGTATGGAGCGCATGTAGACAGCAGAGATGCCAGAGCTCCTGGAGGATTTTCACCTCCTGTTAAGAATTACCAGACCCCTTGATTCAGGGCTGTGACATTGCTTCAGGCAACTTGCTAGTGTGAAAGGACTATTTGACTAAGAGACTCAACATTTTTGCCCTCAGGAACTTGAGTCACCAGTTTGTCTTCCAAAAAATTTTGTCTTGTTACTCAGCCTTTAAGGACATATGTTGTCTTGGCAATAACGTTCACATTTTGCATGAGACGGGTCTGAAATAAATTATATGTGATAGTGTGCAACCTGAAATTCTAACTTGCTGAGCTGTCACATTAAAATCTACATGACATTTTTTTTAAAGAGAAATACTCCTGATCTCCCTTTCTTGCCTTAGTTATATACCCCATGCCAGTAAAATGTCTCCTGCATATAATTTAAAAACTCTATGAGAATATACAAAAAGGAATGTTGGTATAATCACTGTGTTAAGAGTTTGTACCATGTGTGAAATAGAGGGCATCTGTGATGTAAAAAACAAAATAAAACCAAACCAATCCCCCAAAACCTTTGAAAAATGGTTTTCCTCTTTCATCTCTGCCCACATCCTTATGGATTTCTCTAGGGGTGTGCATTTCTATGCTTGGGAATCATTGCCCTGGCAAGTTGGTGTTAAAGAGTATGCTGTGTCTGTCAGTCCTGCTAGGACAGAAAATAATATTGAAGTATCAATATAGTAGTAGGCAGAATAATGGCTCCCCAAAGATGTCAACATCTTAATTCCCAGAACCTATGAATGTCCCTTTACATAGCAAAAGGGATTGTGCAGATGTGATTAAATTAAGGACCTTACGATGGGAAGATTATTCTGGATTGTCTAGGTGAGCCCGATCTAATCACATGAGTTTTCAAAAGTGGAAAACCTTTCCTGGCTGTGGTCAGAGGGAGGTAAGACTATGGAAGAGAGAACCAGAGAGACAGCAGCATGAACAGGACTGGACCCAATGTCACTGGCTTCTAGTGAAGTTGGAGGAAGGAACCGCAAGCCGAGGAAGGCAGACAGCCTCTAGAAGCTGAGAAAAGCAAGAAGACGTTCTCCCCTAGAGCCTTTGGGAAGGAACACAGCCTTGTGAGACCCATGTCAGATTTCTTACCTCCAGAACTGTAAGATAATAAGCTTGTGGTGTTTTTAAACCAGTAAGGTTGTGGTAATTTGTTATAGCAGCAATGGAAACAAATACACTCACTGTCCTGGTTTGAGGGTCAGGGGGCCTGGGGCCTGGTGTTCTTCATCATGCAGGAAGCTGTACTCCATGAGCTGTGACACACTGTGAGCTACTTTTTCCGCATATGATAAATAAAGGAGTTGGTTCTGATGAGCTGTTTTCAAACGTTTTTACTCACATAACTTTTCTTCAAAAGAAACGTTGCACAGAAGATGGAGCTTCTCTGTTGAAGCAGGGACGTGTGGAGCCTGGTGGGTGGGAGCAGGGCAGGCTGCCAGGAGGGTTTATTTAGGAGAGCATCTCCTGCTGAGGGAAGGCAGTGGGCCTTATAGGTCCACGGGTCTGTATTTATAAGCGATGGACTTCTTGAATAATATACATGGGAAAATTTGTTTTTATTGAAGTATAGTCGATGTACAATATTATATAAGTTACAAGTGTACAATACAGCAATTCACAATTTTTAAATGTTATACTCCATTTATAGTTATAAAATATTGGCTGTTTTCCCTGTGGTATACAATATATCCTTGTAGCTTATTTTATACATAATAGTTTGTATCTCAGTCCTCCATGGGGAAATTTTTAAGGGAAATATATCTGGTAGGACTGACCATCAGAGCAAGCATTCTGAAAATTATATTGTCAGAAAGTTGAACATAGTGCATTCCTGTTTTGAATGAGGTGTTCCTCTCCTTGAGAAAGCACATTCTGTATTTCCTTAAAAAACTAGGATGAAATCAGAGGGGAAAACTTGTCTGAAGCTATGATAACATGATTTTGCTGAATCAAGTTTGTAAAAAGTTCAGTGAAACAACATTCTGTTGAAACAACATTCTGTTGTTTTAAATAATATGAAAATAATTTATTTGACTATATGGTTAACTTTCAGATGGGTGTGTTTTGGATTTAGGAGCTAGCCTCTGATTCACATGTGATCGTTTTTTTTGTTAGCAACCTTAGTTCTTTGGTAAACCGTAGTATTCTTGTGCTGCTTGTTTTTTTAAAATTATTTCATTGAAGTATAATTGATTTACAATGCTGTGTTAATTTGTACTGTACAGCAGTGATTCAGTTATATATATATTCTTTTTCATATTCTTTTTCATTATAGTTTATCCAAGGATATTGAATATAGTTCCCTGTGCTACACAGTAGGACCTTGTTGTTTATTCTACATAAAACAGTTTACATCTGCTAACCCCAAACTCCCAAAGCATCCCTCCCCCTTGGCAACCACAAGTCTGTTCTCTGTGGCTGTGAGTATGTTTCTGTTTCCTAGGTAAGTTCGTTTGTGTCATATTTTAGATTCCACATATCAGTGATATCATATGATATTTGTCTTTCTGTCTGACTTGACTTCCCTTAGTATGGTAATCTCTAGGTCCATCCATGTTGCTGCAAATGGTATTATGTCATTCTTTTTGATGGCTAGTAATTTTCTATTGTGTATATGTGCCACATCATCGTTATCCATTCCTCTGTCAGTGGACATTTAGGTTGTTTCCATGTCTTGGCTGTTGTGAATAGTGCTGCTTTGAACATGGGGGTGCATGTATCTTTTTGAGTTAAGGGATCATATGGCAACTCTATTTTTAGTTTTTTGAGGAATCTCCATACTGTTTTCCATAGTGGCTGCACCAATTTACATTCCCACCAACAGTGTAGGAGGGTTCCCTTTTCTCCACAACCTCTCCGCCCTTTGTTATTTGTGGATTTTTTAATGATGGCCATTCTGACCAGTCTGAGGTGGTACCTCATTGTAGTTTTGATTTGCATTTGTCTAATAATTGTGCTACATGCTTTTTGATGGTTATTTTCAATACAAATGGAAATATTACCTGGCAACTCAAAGCTAATGTTTTGAGAAACTGTGGATAGAGGGAAACTTGATATTCAGAAGCAACATAATTCTCTCAGGAGAAGATGGGGTGATATTCTAGACAGCTGTTCTAGGGATGAGCTAGTAATAGATGGAGCATAGGTTTAGAAGAGCGGTGAAATGATGGTGACACAGCAGTGACCCTGACATGGCATGTATGTATGTGTATATATATGCACATTTACATATACATGTAAATATATGCATACATACATATACCCGTAAGTATATTTATAATACAGAGGCATCCTGAGTATTAAAAATGACATTTTCAACCTACAAGAAAGAAAATCTAAATTATTTGTAATCTCACCACCCAGAGACGTGACACTTCTGTGTGTCTTCTGGTCTTTTTTTGTAGCACCCAAATTCCTCACATAATCACCCTCATTCACTAAAAGATGCTTCAATATCATCATCAAGATCATCATTTTCTAAGTTAGACAGGCCTGAGTAGAATTTGGGTTCTTCTGTGTTACAGGAACCCAGTCACTTAACTTTTCTAAGATTTCCTCAACTGTACAAGGAATACAACTACTATATAAATAATACTAGGAGTGTTGTCCCAAGGATAACATGCGCCCCATTTCCCCAGAGAGCTGGACTTCATTGTGCTGCCTTGGGTTGTCCTGCTTTTTCTCAAGTGTTCTCTAGATGACTGTGATGCAGTCAGGACTGAAAAGCTGTGCAATAATGTATGCAAAGCTCTCGATACTTAGAATTCAAAAAGGCTCAAGGATCATTATTTTGTGTTTTTTTAAAAAATAAAATATATTAATAAAACATGCTATCATCTGTATTTTTGTTTTTACTTTCTATATGAGGTACAGCTTTTATTGCCAAGTATGTGTCACTACCTTCTTTATCAGTTTCTATGGCTACATGGTATTCATCAGTATCGTTACACTCCAATTTATTTGATTAGCTGCACATTAGAAATTTAAGTCATTTTAAGTATTCGACTAGTCTAAAGAATATTGCAGAGAGGCTTGTACTTCTAAATCTTTATAGCTGTTCAACTATTTCCTTAGGAACTGCTGGCTCCGAGGGTACATCCATTTTGGAGGCTTTTGAACATTGCCAAGTTGCCCTGCTTAATGGAATCATCAATATCATTTAGGATGTATTAGGGCTACAAATAAGACGAAACTTAGTTCAGATTGACTTAAACAATAAAGGAGATTTATTGGCTTAAATAACTGGCAAATCTAGAGATTAAGTGAATTTTAAGGCTAGTTGGATTCAGCATTTCAATGATACCATCAAGGACCTGTCTACATCACTTCATCTCTCCCCTTAGCACTGTTTTCATACCAGCTTTTTCTGTGCTCAAAATAAGGCTGCCAACCGTTCCTGGGACAGCAGGCTTCCTCATTCAGATACAGTGAGAGAAAGGGTCTCTTTCAGAGGCTTTGCCAAGAACAAGAAAGCTGCTTTCCTTAAAATTTCAGCAAACCATGCCTCACCTCTTATTGGTCTGATGTTGATTGATCAGAGATGAGAATATCCTGATGAGTTTATGCCCGAGTCCCGTGCCCTACCCTTAAAGGAGGGGTGGGGTAGGCTTCGTTCACAGCTCCTAGGGTACAGGAGAGAGGCTTAGATACCTTGAAGGAAGAGGGAGCATGAGAAGGGAGAATGCACCTTGAGAAGATAACCACAGTGACCAAGATCAACAAAATTCCAAAGAGAATCATCAGGATGCTGCCCACAAATTTGAAAAGAGGGGAGGAAAGTGAGTTGATGAGAAATGAGGCTTTGCATTGGTTTGAGCAAGTCTACCAAAATCTACCATTGGCAACTTAAAGTCATTTCTATAGCTGGAGAGGATAATCAGTTAACGTGCCCTTTACTTAAAGTAAAGTACTCCCACCCTGCCTCCCCAGAATGTGGCATGGTCTATTATGTCCATACTCATCTGGTGAATTTTACAGAGTAGTAGGCTGTTGGGTTAATCTGCAGCCGGAGCGAGCAAATTCAATTTCGTATAATGTTTTGTAGTTCAAGTAAATCATTTCTTACAACAAACATAAACGCCAATCTTAAGTAGTTAAACCATTTACAAAATAATTCAGCAGGGCTGTGGTAGGAATGGAGAATTTGTAGTTCTAACAAGTTCCCAGGTGAGATTGATGTTGCCTGTTAATGGGCTCATGCTTTGAGAAACACTGCCACGGTGTATGTATATTGCAGGTGACCTCAGGGGTTGGAGAATCCTGGGTATGAATCCGTCTGCTTATCAGCTCTGAGAACTAGGGAAGGTTCTTTAACCTCTAAGTCTCAGTTTCCCTAATGTTGAAATAGGGAATAACAGTAACACTATCTCATTGTGTTGTGGTGAGGATTAAATTGGAAGAGAGAATTAATGTACTACTTAACCTTAGCTCAAGTGTCACCTACTCAGGGAAGCTTTCCTGATATCTACTATTGGGCCAGTTTTCTTTTTTACACGCTCAAATACAACCTAAATCTTTTCTTTAAAGGGCACTCATCCCAATTTTTTTATGCATTCATGGGTAGGGTTATATTTGATTTAATATCTGTCTTACCAACAAAAGTGTGGGTTTCAGGAGAGCAAGAATGTCTTTTTTTTAACATCTTTATTATAGCATAACTGCTGTACGATGTTGTGTTAGTTTCTGCTGTATAACAAAGTGAATCAGCTATATGTATACCTATCTCCCCATATCACCTCCCTCCCACCCCCCTTATCCCACCCCTCTATGTGGTCAAAAAGCACCGAGCTGATCTCCATGTGCTGTATAGCTGCTTCCCGCTAGCTATCTATTTTATATTTAGTAGTGTATATATGTCAGTGTTACTCTCCCACTTCATCACAGCTTACCTTCCCCCTCTCTGTGTCCTCAAGTCCATTCTCTACGTCTGCGTTTTTATTCCTGTCCTGCATCTAGGTTCATCAGGACCATTTCTTTTTAGATTTCATATATGTGTGTTTTTATCTTTCTGACTGACTTCACTCTGTATGATAGACTCTGGGTCTATCCACCTCACTACAAATAACTCAATTTCGTTTTTTATTATGGCTGAGTAATATTCCATTGTATATATATGCCACATCTTCTTTATCCATTTATCTGGCAGTGGACACTTAGGTTGCTCCCATGTCCTGGCTATTGTAAATAGAGCTGCAATGAACATTGCGGTAGATGTCTCTTTTTGAATTATGGTTTTCTCTGGGTATATACCCAGTAGTGGGATTGCTGGGTCAAATGGTAATTCTATTTTTAGTTTTGTAAGGAACCTCCATACTGTTCTCCATAATGGCTGTATCAATTTACATTCCCACCAACAGTGCAAGAGGGTTCCCTTTTCTCCATACCCTCTCCAGCATTTATTGTTTGTAGATTTTTTGATGATGGCCATTCTGACTGGTGTGAGGTGATACCTCATTGTGGTTTTGATTAGCATTTCTCTAATGATTAGTGATATTGAGCATCCTTTCATGTGTTTGTTGGCAATCTGTAAAACTTCTTTAGAGAAATGTCTATATAGGTCTTCTACCCACTTCTGGATTGCATTGTTTGTTGTTTTGATATTGAGCTGCATGTGCTGCTTGTTTATTTTGGAGATTAATCCTTTGTCAGTTGCTTTGTTTGCAAATATTTTCTCTCATTCTGAAGGTTGTCTTTTTGTCCTGTTTATGGTTTCCTTTGTTGTGCAAAAGCTTTTAAGTTTCTTTAGATCCCATTGGTTTATTGTTATTTTTATTTCCCTTTCTCTAGGGCATGGGTCAAAAAGGATCTGGCTGTGATTTATGTCATAGAGGGTTCTGCCTATGTTTTCTTCTGTTTTATAGTGTCTAGCCTTATATTTAGGTCTTTAACCTATTTTGAGTTTATTTTTGTGAATGGTGTTAGGAAGTGTTCTAATTTCATTCTTTTACATGTAGCTGTCCAGTTTTCCCAGCGCTACTTATCGAACAGGCTGTCTTTCCTTCCATTGTATATTCTTGCCTCCTTTGTCAAAGATAAGGTGAGCATATGTGCATGGGTTTATCTCTGGGCTTTCTATCCTGTTGCATTGATCTATATTTCTCTTTTTGTTCCATTACCATACTGTCTGTATGATACTACAGACAGCTACTGATAGTACAATCAGCTACTGTTGGTTACTGTAGCTTTGTAGTATAGTCTGATGTCAGGGAGCCTGATTCCTCCAGCTGCATTTTTTTTTTTTTTTCCTCAAGATTGCTTTGGCTATTCAGGGTCTTTTGTGTTCCATACAAGTTGTGAAATTTTTTGTTCTAGTTCTGTGAAACATGCCAGTGGTAGTTTGATAGAGATTGCATTGAATCTGTAGATTGCTTTGTGTAGTACAGTCATTATCACAATGTTAATTCTTCCAATCCAAGAAAATGGTATATCTCTCTCTCTGTTTGTATCATCTTTAATTTCTTTCATCAGTGTCTTATAGTTTTCTGAATACAGATCTTTTATCTTCTTAGGTAGGTTTATTCCTAGGTATTTTATTCTTTTTGTTGCAATGGTAAATGGGAGTGTTTTCTTAATTTCTCTTTCATATTTTTCATCATTAGTGTATAGGAATGCCAGAGATTTCTGTGCATTAATTTTGTATCCTGCTCCTATACCAAATTCATTGATTAGCTCTAGTAGTTTTCTGCTGAAATCTTTAAGATTCTCTACATATAGTATCATGCCATCTGTACTGACAGCTTTACTTCTTTTCCAATTTGGATTCCTTTCATTTCTTTTTCTTCTCTGAGTGCTGTGGCTAAAACTTGCAAAACTATGTTGAATAATAGTGGTGGGAGTGGGCACCCTTGTCTTGTTCCTGATCTTAAGGAAATGTTTTCAGTTTTTCAACATTGAAAATGATGTTGGCTGTGGGTTTCTCATATATGGCCTTTATTATATTGAGGTAGGTTTCCTCTATGCCTACTTTCTGGAGAGTTTTCATCATAAATTGGTGTTAAATTTTGTTGAAAGCTTTTTCTGCATCTATTGAGATTATCATATGTTTTTTCTCCTTCAATTTGTTAATATGGTGTATCACATTGATTGATTTGCACATATTGAAGAATCCTTGCATTCCTCGGATAAACCCCACTTGATCATGGTGTATGATCCTTTTAATATGCTGTTGGATTCTGTTTGCTAGTATTTCGTTGAGGAGTTTTGCATCTATGTTCATCAGTGATATTGGCCTTTAGTGTTCTTTTTTTTGGTGACATGTTTGTCTACTTTTGGTATCAGGGTGGTAGTGGCCTTGTAGAATGAGTTTGGGACTGTTCCTCCCTCTGCTGTATTTTGGAAGAGTTTGAGAAGGATAGGTGTTAGCTCTTCTCTAAATGTTTGGTAGAATTCACCTGTGAAGCCATCTTGTCCTGGGCTATTGTTTGTTGGAAGATTTTTAATCACACATTTATTTCAGTGCTTGTGATTGGTCTGATATTTTCTGTTTCTTCCTGGTTCAGCCTTGGAAGGTTGAACTTTTCTAAGAATTTGTCCATTTCTTTCAGGTTGTCCATTTTATTGGCATAGAGTTGCTTGTAGTAATCTCTCATGACCCTTTGTATTTCTGCAGTGTCAGTTGTTACTTCTCCATTTTCATTTCTAATTCTCTTGATTTGAGTTTTAACCCTTTGTTTCTTGATGAGTCTAGCTAATGTTTTATCAATTTTGTTTATCTTCTCAAAGAAGCGACTTTTAGTTTTATTGATCTTTGTTATTGTTTCCTTCATTTCTTTTTCATTTATTTCTGATCTGATTTTTATGATTTCTTTCCTTCTGCTAACTTTGGGGGTTTTTTTGTTCTTCTTTCTCTAATTGCTTTAGGTGCAAGGTTAGGTTGTTTATTCGAGATGTTTCCTGTTTCTTAAGGTAGGATTGTATTGATGTAAACTTCCCTCGTAGAACTGCTTTTGCTGCATCCCATAGGTTTTGGGTCATCGTGTCTCCATTGTCATTTGTTTCTAGGTTTTTTTTTAATTTCCTCTTTGATTTCTTCAGTGATCACTTCGTTATTAAGTAGTGTATTGTTTAGCGTCCCTGCGTTTGTATTTGTTACAGTTTTTTCCTGTAATTGATAACTAGTCTCATAGTGTTGTGGTTGGAAAAGATACTTGATACGTTTTCAATTTTCTTAAATTTACCGAGGCTTGATTTGTGACCCGAGATGTGATCTATCTTGGAGAATGTTCCATGAACACTTGAAAAGAAAGTGTATTCTGTTGTTTTGAATGGAATGTCCAATAAATATCAATTAAGTCTATCTGGTCTACTGTGCCTTTTAAAGCTTGTGTTTCCTTATTTATTTTCACTTTGGAAGATCTGTCCATTGGTGAAAGTGGGGTGTTAAAGTCCCCTACTGTTATTTTGTTACTGTTGATTTCCCCTTTTATGGCTGTTAGCATTTGCCTTCTGTACTGAGGTGCTCCTATGTTTGGTGCATAACTATTTACAATTGTTATATCTTCTTCTTGGATTGATCACTTGATCAATATATAGTGTCCTTCTGTCTCTTTTAATAGTCTTTATTTTAAAGTCTGTTTTATCTGATATCAGTATTGCTACGCCAGCCTTCTTTTGATTTCCATTTGCATGGAATATCTTTTTCCATCCCCTCACTTGGAGTCTGTATGTGTCCCTAGGTCTGAAGTGGGTCTCTTGTAGGCAGCATATATACAGGTCTTGTTTTTGTATCCATTCAGCCAGTCTGTGTCTTTTGGTGGGAGCATTTAATCCATTTACATTTATGGCAATTATCGATATGTATGTTCTTATTACCATTTTCTTAATTGTTTGGGGTTTGTTATTATAGGTCTTTTCCTTGTGTTTCCTGCCTAGAGAAGTTCCTTTAGCATTTGTTGTAAAGCTGGTTTGGTGGTGCTGAATTCTCTTAGCTTTTTTTGTCTGTAAAAGTTTTAATTTTTCCATTGAATCTGAATGAGCTCCTTGCTGGGTAGAGTAATCTTGCTTGTAGCTTTTTCCCTTTCATCACTTTAAATATGTCCTACCAGTCCCTTCTGGCTTGCAGAGTTTCTGTTGAAAGATCAGCTGTTAACCTTATGGGGTTTCCCTTGTATGTTATTTGCTGTTTTTCCCTTGCTGCTTTTAATATTTTTTCTTTGCATTTAATTTTTGATAGTTTGATTAATATGTGTCTTGATGTTTTTCTCCTTGGATTTATCCTGTATGGGACTCTCTGTGCTTCCTGCAATTGACTGACTATTTCCTTTCCCGTGTTAGGGAAGTTTTCATCTATGATTTCTTCAAATATTTTCTCAGATCCTTTCTTTTTCTCTTTTTCTGGGACCCCTATAATTTGAATGTTGGTGCATTTTATGTTGTCCCAGAGGTCTCTGGGACTGTCCTCAATTCTTTTCATTCTTTTTTCTTTATTCTGCTTTATGGTAGTTATTTCCACTATTTGATCTTCTAGGTCACTCATCCATTCTTCTGCCTCAGTTATTCTGCTATTGATTCCTTCTAGAGAATTTTTAATTCCACTTATTGTGTTGTTCATCATTGTTTGCTTTTGCTCTTTAGTTCTTCTGGGTCCTTGTTAAACGTTTCTTGTATTTTTTCCATTCTATTTCCAAGATTTTGGATCATCTTTACTATCACTATTCTGAACTTTTTTTCAGGTAGACTGCCTATTTCCTGTACATATGTTTGGTCTGGTGGGTTTTTACCTTGCTCCTTAATCTGCTGCATATTTCTCTGTCTTCTTATTTTGTTTAACTTACCATGTTTTGGGTCCCCTTTTTGCAGTCTGCACATTCGTAGTTACTGTTGTTTTTGGTGTCTGTCCCCAGTGGGTGTGGTTGGTTCAGTGGCTTGTGTAGGCTTCCTGGTGGAGGGGACTGGTGCCTGTGTTCTGGTGGGTAGGGCTGCATCCGGTGGTGTGTTTTGGGGTGTCTGTGAACTTAGTATGATTTTAGGCAGCCTCTCTGGTAATAGGTGGTGTTGTGTACCTGTCTCGCTAGTTGTTTGGCATGGGGTGTCCAGCACTGGAGCTTGCTGGCTGTTTGGAGCTGGGCCTTAGTGTTAAGGCAGAGATCTCTGGGAGAGCTCTTGCCGACTGATGTTACGTGGGGCCGGGATGTTTCTGGTGGTCCAGTGTCCTGGACTCAGCCCTCCCACCTCAGAGACTCAAGCCTGACACCCCATAAGAGCACCAAGACCCTGTCAGCCACACAGCTCAGAAGAAAAGGAAGAAAAAGCAGGAAAAATAAAAAATAAAACAAAAAGAGAGCAACCAAACCAATAAACAAGTCCACCAATGATAAGAACACTAAAAACTGAACTAAGATAAACATAAAAATTAGAAACAAATCAGTTGCAGAAAGCAATCCCCAACTCTACAGTTGCTCCCTAAGTCCACTCCTCAATTCTGGGATGATTTGTTGTCTATTCAGGTATTCCACAGATGCAGTGTTCATCAAGTTGATTGTGGGGATTTAATCCACTGATCCTGAGGCTACATGGTGAAATTTCCGTTTCCTTCTTTTCTCGCACAGCTTCTCGGGTTCAGCTTTGGTTTTGGCCCCGCCTCTGTGTGTAGGTCACCCTTAGGCATCTGTTCCCCACCCAGACAAGAGGGTTTTAAAGCATTGGCTGATTAGGGCTCTCTTGCTCACTCAGGCCAGGGAGAAAGATGGTACAAAGTCATAACTGGAATGTGGGGCATGCCTGCCGTGGCAGAGGCCGGCGTGACATTGCAGCAGCCTGAGGTGCACCCTGTGCTCTCCCAGGGAAGTTGTTCCTGGATCTCAGGACCCTGGCAGTGGTGTGCTGCACAGGCTCCCGGGGAGGTTGTGGGTAGTGACCTGTACTTGCATACAGGATTCTTGGTGGCAGCAACAGCAGCGTTAGCGTTTCATGCCCATCTCTGCAGCCCGGGCTGTTAACCACAGCTCGTGCCTGTCTCTGGAGTGCGCTTAGGTGGTGCTCTACCTTCTGTGGGTACGCAGAGAAGGAATCTTCTCTCCTCACACACCCTGAGACAATGGTCTCTTGCTTCTTAGGCAGTTCCAGACTTTTTCCCTGACTCCCTTCCCGCTAGTCGTGGTACACTAGCCCCTTTCAGGCTGTCCTTCATGCAGCCAACCCCAGTCCCCTCCCTGGGATCTGACCTCCAGAGCCCAGGCCTCAGCTCCCAGCCCCCACCTGCCCCGTCAGGTGAACAAACAAGCGTCTCAAGTTGGTGAGTGCTGGTCGGCACCGATCCTCTGTGCGGGAATCTCTCTGCTTTGCCCTCTGCACCCCTGTTGCTGTGCTCTCCCCCGTGGCTCCAAAGCTTCCCCCCTGTCCACCCCTGCCTCTGCCAGTGAAGGGGCTTCCTAGTGTGTGGAAATTTTCCTCCTTCACAGCTCCTTCCCAGAGGTGCAGGTCCCATCCGTATTCTTTTGTCTCTGTTTTCTCTTTTTTCTTTTGCCCTACCCAGGTACATGGGGATTTTCTCGCCTTTTAGGAAGTCTGAGGTCTTCTGCAAGCATTCAGTATTTGTTCTGTAGGAGTTGTTCCACATGTAGGTGAATTTCTGATACATTTGTGGGGAGGAAGGTGATCCCCACATCTTCTCCACCATCTTGAAGGTCCCCCCCTGTTATTTTTTAAGCTAATCATTGCATCCTCAGTGCCTCCTAGCCCTGCACAGGACACCTGTTTTACATATATTTTAAAATTATTTTAACATGTAAAGCAATCAACAAAATTCCTGGAGCAGTAAGCATTTAAATTATGTTGTTAAAAATGTAAAATTAGAGTTATATATTTTCCCTTAATTGTTTTAGGGGTATTCATCATCTGTTCTCACCCATCCACAATCTAAACTATAAGTTTCTTGAAGTACAAGAATAGAATTTTGTGGTGTGTGTGTGTGTGTGTGTGTGTGTGTGTGTGAGAGAGAGAGAGCGAGAGAGAGAGAGAGAGAGACTGATTTGTAAATGGTAACGTGTCCTAAAAACTTTCCATTGATTATAACTTCATAGATGTTCTTTGGCCATGACCCAGAGACACATAGGATACTCTGATCCTTGAGTAAAATTAGGGAGAAGGAAGGTGCCTCAAAACTCCATTGAGGGCTTGCCTGGTGGCGCAGTGGTTGAGAGTCTGCCTGCTGATGCAGGGGACATGGGTTCATGCTCCGGTCCGAGAAGATCCCACATGCCACGGAGCGTCTGGGCCCATGAGCCATGGCCGCTGAGCCTGCGCGTCCAGAGCCTATGCTCCGCAACAGGAGAGGCCACAGCAGTGAGAGGCCCGTGTACCGCAAAAAAACAAAAACAAAAACAAAAAACCTCCATTGATGATAACCTTCTAGTGTCTGTTGTAGGGTTCAGTAGGTCACTGGCTCCTAATCAGTGCTTGTGGATGAACAGACTCTCTCATTTAGAGACACACAGCTAAGGAATGTTCTTTTTCTAGCAGCACTTAGGATAAAACCCTCCTTACCTTCTGTTGGAATCGGGGTATAGACATTGGGAAAGGTCATGCATTGATTTACTTGAAAGACATTATGTGTGTGACCAGGTTCTAATTGGATTCCACCCTGTCGTGAAAGAGATTGTACAGTGTTTCCTCAGGTGCTGTCAGTCTAGCAATTCCCCTGGTAACATTCTGCCTCACTACCATTCTTTCAAACCCAGACCCAGAGGAGTCTGGGATGTGGAAGTATTAACATTTAGATTAATTTCTCATGGCAGTTGGGTTATTGGATTTCTCTCTCTTGCCAACATACCTTAAACGGGTGTAACTATCACAGTCTCCAGTGGACCTCTTAAATAGAAAGCATTGGTGGAATAATGTCTACTGAAAAGATGGTATCAATTCCGTCTACCTTCAGAATTTGGTACAAAAACCTTGCACTGAAATATATTTGCAAAGATGTCATTATTTGTATTCCAGGGGCCTTTGAAAGATCATTAAGTCCTTCCACGTCTCTAAGTGGAACAACTGCTTGGCCAGGTCGGAAATGTAATTGTCATGACATATATGAGACAAATTGTCCTCTTCTGCTTTAATCTTTTCTGCTGAAATCAAACATATATTTAATAGTTCAAATAAAATTCTTTTAAAAATAAGGTTTGGAGAAAATCGGGAACTTATAGTTTTATTATTAGATGAATTATTCCCTAATACATAGTTGAAATTCATTTATGTGTAATGAGTACGAGTTTTGTTTCACATACGTCAGTATAAGAAATACCACATCAGTTCATTTCTCTGTATCAAATTGAATTCAACTCTGAGACCCACCTTTCCAACCGCTAAGTTTTGAGTCACCTTCCCTCTCCCTGATTTTACTCAAGGATCTGGATATCCTATGTGTCTTTGGGTCATCACCAAAGAACATCCATAAAGTTCAGCTCACCATGGTTGTGTAGGGAACTCACTGTCCAAACTTGATGACCCTTTGGGGGAGGGTGACTATCACTGCATACTGAGTGTGAACCTGGTGACCATTTATGACAGCTCCTAAGGAATGATGAAAGAGTCACTAAAATGCTAACAAAAGAATAGACTCTTCCTTCAAACACATCTGATGGTGTTGCTTCTCAATCTTTAAGACATTGTAATTGTTGACACATAACTTGAGCATACAGTGATAACCAGATGTTAGAGCACAGTTTATGCACTAGAAGAGCAAGATAGTGAGAAGGTAATCAAAGGCTGCCACTTAAAAATCTTTGCTTTTCCACCAAATCAACAGGGTAGGCCTTACCTGCCAAGTTAAATCCTGGGTACCTTCACCTATTCCCCTTTCCCACTCCATCCTCATCCTTCGCTGGGCAGATTGCTAATAGATCTGACCCCTATGGAGGGGAAGTTTGATGACAACAAAGAAAATTATGTGTTTCCTCAATGGCAAATTGAGAAATGAATTTTAGGGATCTATTCCTAAAATATGCTGGAACAAATATGAAACAACATACGTGCAAGATTTTTTTTTATTGTACCATAATAATGAAACAAAAGAACAGATGCATCTGGTTGAATAAATGATATATCTATACAATGGAGTGTTAAGCTGCCATCTGAAAAATGAAGGAAAATACCTGACATACATGACCACAGATATGGAGACACTTCCAGGCTATATTGTCAAATGGAAAAGTAAGAATGATAGGAAGGTAGGTAGATGAGACAGTTCATTTTATATGGTATCTTGGCTAGGCTGTGGTACCCACTTGTTTGGTCAAACACTAGTCTAGATGTTGCTGTGAAGGCATTTTGTAGACATGATTAACATTTATAGTCAGTTGGCCTTTAGTAAAGCAGATTATCTTCCACAATGCAGGTGAGCCTCATCCAGTCAGTTGAAGGCCATTGGAGCAAAACACAGGTTTCAGAGAAGGAATTCTGCCTCCAGACTGCAACATAGAATTCCTGCTTGAGTTTCCAACCTGCTGGCCTGCCCTGCAGGTTTCAGACTGAAGCCTGTAACATCAACTCTTTCCTGAATTTCCAGCCTCCCCACTTTATGTATCCTATTGGTTCTGTTTCTCTGGAGAGCCCTGATTGATACAGCAGATAAATAAAATGTTAGATATAGTATGCTGCCTTTTGTGTATAAGATACCAGAAGCATAAACTAGCAACTACCCCCATCGCCCCCAAAAAGATCAGCTACAGGAGACAATGGGTACAGGTAGAGAAAAAATGGAAATGAGACTTATTTTAAGTATACCTTAATAAACTTATTTTTCCCTTGAAATATAATTTTTTGTATATTTTTTATTTTGGAATCAGGCAAAGTTTGATCTCTTCATGAACTTAATATTATTTTACTTTTAAAAATGTCACTGCATAATTATGACTAAATAATAGAGTAACTAGTTTTATACATTTTTGACTTTTTATAAAATGGAGCCATACCTTGTTTGGCAACTTGATTTTTTCCTCTAAAGTGTTTTTTCCTGATGTCCATTCATATTGATATCTGTTTATTCCTTTTTCTTTACTGTATAGTATTGTGTTGTGTAAATACACCACAGTTTTTCAATTCTCAAGTTGGTTATACTTCTATAGAAATTATTGTACAGATCTTATTGTAGAAAGGCAAGGGTTTCTCTAAGGTATTTGATTAGGGGCAGAATTGCAGAATTGCTTGGGATAAATGAATATGAACATCTTCCATTTACTAGGTAATAGCAATTTGTTTCCATGTGGTTGTACCTATTTGTATTTCTAACCTGGAGTATATGAGTTTCCATTCTCCATTCTTCCACATCCTTACCAACACCTATAATTGGCAGCTTTTCTAATTTTTGCTGACCTGGTGGTTACAAAACTGCTTAAATTTTAAATTTCAGTAATTTTATTATTTGTCTTTAGGTATTCCATTAGTTACTCTTTAGTATTCTATTTCTCTCAATTTCTTGTTCTTTTCTATTTCATAATGGCTGGTGTTTTCAATTGCCTTAGAGTTATTTTGTATTCTCTTCAGATTTCCTGTTATCTGAAGTTCTTGGGGGTTTTAACCATCCTATCATGTCTAACTCTCACCAATGATGGAGAGTTTCCCTGTGTATTTTATACTTTCTTATTATGTTCTTGTTTCAGTGGTATTTTGTCTGATAGAATCTTGGGCAATTGAAGTTTCTATGTCTTTGTCCATGGTGTTTTTGCACTGGCTTCTGGTGAGTTGACCTGGGGGTTTCAGAAACACTTTGATAAGTTTCAACCTCAAATCCAAGGTTTTGATGCCAAAGCTGCTTTAATGCTGTAGAAAAAGAAAGATGTTCATTGAGCGTGTGCTATTTACCTACAGCTGTCCCAAGTCCAATTTGAGAAGAATTCCTGAAGGACTTTTCATCCCAGTAACAAAATAATTAGTGGATCTTGAAATCTGTTCCCTTAAAAATTACATTATAAAGCTAGAGTTATATAAAACTTCAAGATAATTAATTTGTACTGATTTGTTTTACATTCCTTTTTAAAATGGCCTCTGTGTTCTAAATATTGTAGACATGAAATACATAGCTACAATGTCTTTTACTTTACAAATTTTGTGGGTTTTTTTTAAAAGCAAAATATGTAGTAGTTAAATACAGCACATTCTCATTTTCTCCTAGGTAACTGAAGAAAAATGCTGGATAGTTATTTCAAAAATTATAACCCAGTAATTCATCTAGCAGAAAATAATCTGAAATTTAGGTAGTCTGTTAATTAAGATGAATCAAATTAAAGCTAAAAACAATAAAAACATCCCCCAAAGTAACTATTTTTTCAAACCCAAACGTATGATGTGCACTTTGCAGTCAAGACTGGCTTTGTCTTGTTACTGTTAATTCTCTGGCTGTGTTTCTATTCTGATGTGCCCGATTCTTGGTGAAAATTACTACTGTGAAGGGCCTTGTAGATGTTTCTCATCTATCCTCTTTAAAAGCAAAATTCTACCTTTTGTGATAGAATTTTTATGAGGCTTTTTTTCTTATTGTATTAGTTTAGACGTTAAGTTCCTAATACTTCCACTAGGCATTGTTATAGAATATTAGGGAATCTGGGTCAGGAATATTTATTTTTTCAAGAAAATTAAGTGTGGCTCTTTAATTTCTAATTTTTACCTAAAAAAAAAAGATCCTTGTAATAATTGTGTATTTGCTTTTCTCTGTCTCTCCACCTAGTCTTAAAAGAAAAAGAATAAACACTTATCTGGAGGTCAGTGATACAGTATACTAACAGTGCAAACTATTTTTAAAAGTAAAACAAAAGTTGTTGAATAGTCCCCAAAATGCATTCTTTTTAACACTTATTTTTTAAAAATACACAATTTCAGGGAAATTAGTCATTTGATTTCATTACCCACAGCAAATTAAATGCAACAAATTGGGACTACAGTCAGACACTCACACTCACAAAATACGGCTGGCAAGAGAAAATCAAGGAAAGATGGGGGTGAAGCAGACACAAGGAAAATAACCTTGGGTCAACTAAAGAAGAGACAAGCAGTGATCCACACTGTGGTTATCCCCGGGTTTTTTTTTTTTTTTTTTTGTGGCTGTGTTGGGTCTTCATTGCTGCGCACAGGCTTTCCCTAGTTGTGGTGAGCAGGGGCTACTCTTTGTTGTGGTGCGTGGGCTTCTCATTGCGGTGGCTTCTCGTTGCAGAGCATGGGCTCTAGGCGCACAGGTTTCAGTAGTTGCAGCACACAGCCTCAGTAGTTGCGTCACGTGGGCCCTAGCACACACAGCCTTCAGTAGTTGTGGCTTGCAGGCTGTAGAGTGCAGGCTCAATACTTGTTGACACACGGGCTTAGTTGCTCCGTGGCATGTGGGATCTTCCCAGACCAGGGATCGAACTCATGTCCCCTACATCGGCAGGTGGATTCTTAACCCCTGAGCTACCAGGGCAGTCCCTATCCCCACGTTTTGAGAGTAACTCCTACATATCAGTCCTCAGTTCTCAGTTTGGATGTTACTTCTGCTAGGAGACCACCCTGAACTCTTTCCACCCTCTCCCCTGACCAGCACCTTGAAGTTCCTTTATTAGAGTATGAATCACATTGCATCATAACTCCCTGGTTATTTACATTTGTCACCACTATATTACTGGCAAGTACATGATATTCTTTTCAGTGTGATTTTCCTAGTCTTTAATAGTGTTTGTTACAATAAATGTGTAAAAAGAATAAAAGGATCATCACTGATGTTCACCCTGTTGACACTGAATCAGTAAGAAAAGATTCAATTGAACTGAGAATTTTAAAGCTGAAATAACTCAAAAAAATTGGTCTATCGTACACATGTATGACTGAGGAAATTGAAGTCTAGGGAAGGAAAGTAGCTAACCCTAAAGAGGTTGTCAGTGATAAACCTAAGTGAGAACAAGTATCTCTTGAATATTTTTTCCGGCTATTTCCATGACCCTACACAGTTGCTGAAGATGACAATAAATTGAGTCCTTATTGTAAGCTAGGTATGGTGCTCAGTGATTGACATTTGCTTTCTCATTTAGTCCTCAAAACAGCCTGATAACATTGATGCAAATATTACCCATGTTGTACAGACCGTAAAATGTTGCTCATAGAAGTTGAGAAATTTGTCAACAGATAGAAGCAGGGTTTTTATCTCTGACTCCAGGGGCCACTTTCCACTCCCCACCCCAAACTCAGGACCCTTCCCTTAGATTCAGTTTCCTATTTATGAACGCAGGAGTGTGTGAGAGCCTGCTAAACTGGTTGTTTAAATGGTTATTGGTTCATAACTCTACAAGCCAAAATCTTTGAAGAGATGGGGATTTAATTCAAAGTTAGAAGAAGGAAGAAAAAATTGAGATAAGCAGAGGACTACCTCAGTTGTAGTAATAACCTTAAAAAAAATTAATGAATTTGACAGGACACTAAGTATTTAACTTAGTATACTATATTCTATGAATATTAAAAAAATACACAGTATTTACATTGGACCATTGGACTCTATCAAAGAAAATCATTCTTGAAAGATGATATATTTATCCTATAAAATATTTCTGAATATTTGGGACATACTTAAAACTATGAATGTTGTGCTGATGAAACTTGGAATATGACTCTGCCTCATTTAAGTTTTTGTGAGCAGTTTGTGCAAAGAAGGAGCAACTCCTCAGGTAGTCAGGGAGGTAAGGTGTAAGGATTTGGAGGGATTATATTAGGGTCTGGTGGCTACCTGGCTTGTGCCTGGTTTGTGAGTGTCAGGAAGTTGAAGAGACAAGCAGGTGACCTTCCCATCTACAGACAAGAAGCCTACTTTGGACGTCTGCAATGAACATGGCATTGGCATGGGCCTAAACTCCTTCTCTGCATTCTCCACAGATGGTGTTGACCCTACCTAGGAGGGCATTCCCCCTCCACAACTTCTCCTGAAATATGTTTAAACAGTTTATTTGTTTAGAAATTATGGGAATGGGGGGAAGAAGTAGAAACAAATACAGATTGTTTACAGCTCTATTCCCTTCAGGAATTCTACGGGTTGGGTAAACCAAAAGATAGTCAAGAAAGAGGCAAGGGCATTTTCTCCAAGTGAAGCTATTAATGTAACACTACTTAAAATGACAGTAAGAGCCATTTCTTCCTGAGAACCTATCGTGTGTGCATGACTTCATTTAATCCTCACTTTCGTTTGAGGCAGATACCTCAGTTATGCCCATTTTACCAATAAGGAGACTCTGATATGCTTCCACAGCTGGTAATTTTTTTTTTTTTTTTGGTCTAGAATCTGAGTTTTAGCTGTCATCCATTTTTATGGAGCATTACAAATATTTCCCTTTTGCATCAAGGGAAAACAGGCGTATTCAGCTGAGAGGAAAAAGAAATCAAATTTTTGAAGGGAAAAATGTGGGTTTTCTATGTGAAAGATGAGGAATTAGGAAAAACTGTCAGGAGGGGGATGTAGGAGAGGGCTGTAACATAGTTATAGACCCTGTAAAATAGCCTCTGTGTGTGTATACTGCTTTTAAAATAACATCCAGGTGAGTGAGGCAATATACTATAGTGTTTAAGAGCTCTGTCATTTACTAGGTTCACAAGAGACTCTATTATATTCTTTCGCGAATCTCCTCAAAGATATTGTAGGTTCTCACAGTGTTTGCTATATTCTCATCACTGCAGCCTATATTTCTTAGTAAATTGAACTACAGAAAAGCCCCTAACGCTAATTCTTTGTACCGTTGTATTAGAAAGCACACACACACTTTGATAGTAGCAGAAGAAAATGGTCCTGATAACCCAGGCTCTCAAGAAACATACAGGCCTATTTGTTCCTGAGAAGATGATTCAAAACGATGATGATGCCACTAAAAGCAACAGGAATGATGCCATTAAAGTTAATAGGAAGTTGACATATTTATTTTTGTTTTATTTTATGTAATTAGGGTATTGAGGGGCTTGGTTGATCCCATGGAGCTGCTGGATCAAGCCTTTCATGCCTAATCTGATTATCCTTAGGCGGTGCAGAAGCAGGCACACTGATGGAGCTTACATATGCAAACCATTTAGTGTTTCTATAGAATGGGTTCTTAGAAGTGAAACTGCTGAGTTAAAGAGACTCTCAATGCCGTTTTGTGTAAGATTGCCAAATTGCCTTTTCATAAACGCCATTCCGGTTGATTATCCCACCAAAAGAGAAAGAAACGCTTTTATAAAAATGGCTCAAATGTTTCATTTCCACTAAAAACATTGTGGTTCCTTTATCCCAAAATTACATTTTTTTTCTTTTTCATGTATTTGTTGTCTGTCTGATTTGAAGGTGGCAAATTATTCTCAGAGACAGAGACAGTGTGCCGATATTTTATTTAACACAGGTTTACTGTGGGACTTACAATAATTTCACAAGCTAGTAGTATACAGAATAGTGTCTTAAGCCAATAAAGCAATAACGTACTCCAAATAAATGATAGTTTAATTAAACTATTGTTCCTCGCAAGGGGACATGAGGGGATAAAAGTCCAAATTTAGCTCGAGGTGTACTTTATCAAGTCGGTTCTTGGGAGAGATGGCTTAACCATCCGCCAGGCAAACAAAAGTGAAAACTTCCCAGTTGCTAGGGAATGACGTGGTGGTGTTAGTGGGAAAGATGATTGTCTTCGTGGGGCTGCTACACCGGCTTTTGCCAATGCCTTTACCATGGTAGGAGCTAATGCCCCAAGGTCTTTGGAGAACTATTTGGATCAGGCAGGAGTGGCCTTATCCAAACCAAACACTCGAATAGTCCTCACAAACTGTGGACATTTATAGTCTAAATGTCCTCTCACCATAGTTGCTTTTTCATGTTCTTTTTTTTTTTAACATCTTTATTGGAGTATAATTGCTTTACAGTGGTGTGTTGGTTTCTGCTGTATCACAAAGTGAATCAGCTATACGAATACATATATCACCATATCCCCTCCTTCTTACATCTCCCTCTCATCCTCCCTATCCCACACCTCTAGGTGGACACAAAGCACCGAGCTGATCTCCCTGTGCTGTGCAGCTGCTTCCCACTAGCTAGCTATTTTATATTTGGTAGTGTATATATGTCCATGCCACTCTCTCACTTCGTCCCAGCTTACCCTTCCCCCCTCCATGTCCTCAAGGCCATTCTCTACGTCTGCGTCTTTATTCCTGTTCTGTCCCTAGGTTCTTCAGAACCATTTTTTTTTTAATTCCATATATATGTGTTAGCATACGGTATTTGTTTTTCTCTTTCTGACTTCACTCTGTATGACTGACTCTAGTTCCATCCACCTCACTACAAATAACTCAATTTCGTTTCTTTTTATGGCTGAGTAATGTTCCATTGTATATATGTGCCACATCTTCATTATCTGTCCATGGACACTTAGGTTGCTTCCATGTCCAGGCTATTGTAAATAGTGCTGCAATGAATATTGTGGTACATGACTGTTTTTGAATTATGGTTTTCTCAGGTATATGCTCAGCAGTGGGTTGCTGGGTCATATGGTAGTTCTATTTTTAGTTTTGTAAGGAACCTCCATACTGTTCTCCATAGTGGCTGTATCAATTTACATTCCCACCAACAGTGCAAGAGGGTTCCCTTTTCTCCACACCCTCTCCAGCACTTACTGTTTGTAGGTTTTTTGATGATGGCCATTCTGACCGGTGTAAGGTGATACCTCATTGTAGTTTTGATTCACATTTCTCTAATGATTAGTGATGTTGAGCATCCTTTTATGTGTTTGTTGGCTATCTGTATATCGTCCTTGGAGAAATGTCTGTTTAGGTCTTCTGCCCACTTTTGGATTGCATTGTTTGTTTTTTTAATATTGAGCTGCATGAGCTGCTTGTAAATTCTGGAGATTAATCCTTTGTCAGTTGCTTTGTTAGCAAATATTTTCTCCCATTCTGAGGGTTGTCTATTCTTCCTGTTTATGGTTTCCTTTGCTGTGCAAAAGCTTTTAAATTTCATTAGGTCCCATTTGTTTATTTTTGTTTTTATTTCCCTTTCTCTAGGAGGTGGGTCAAAAAGGATCTTGCTGTGATTTATGTCATAGAGTATTCTTCCTATGCTTTCCTCTAAGAGTTTTATAGTGTCTGGCCTTACATTTAGGTCTTTAATCCATTTTGAGTTTATTTTTGTGTATGGTGTTAGGGAGTATTCTAATTTCATTCTTTTACATGTAGCTGTCCAGTTTTCCCAGCACCACTTATTGAAGAGGCTGACTTTCCTTCCATTGTGTATTCTTGCCTCCTTTATCAAAGATAAGGTGACCATATGTGTGTGGGTTTATCTCTGGGCTTTCTATCCTATTCCATTGATCTATGTTTATGTTTTTGTGCCAGTACCATACTGTCTTGATTACTGAAGCTTTGTAGTATACTCTGATGTCAGGAGACTGATTCCTCCATCTCCATTTTTCATTCTCAAGATTGATTTGGCTATTTGGGCTCTTGTGTTTCCATACAAATTGTGAAATTTTTTGTCCTACTTCTGTGAAACATGCCATTGTTAGTTTGATACGGATTGCATTGAATCTGTAGATTGCTTTGGGTAGTATAGTCATTTTCACAATATTGATTCTTCCAATTCGAGAACATGGTATATCTCTCCATCTGTTTGTATCATCTTTAATTTCTTTCATCATTGTCTTATAGTTTTCTGAATACAGGTCTTTTGTCTCACCTATTAGTTTTAGCATCAATCAATGGTTCTAGCCAGAAACAATTATTACTATGGTAATTAACAAATGGTGACTTTTTAATCTCATCATTCCCTTCTACATTTTAGTTGGCATTGTCCTGTAGGAAGGGTTTTTGCATATCTCCCATTTAATTTTCTCATTTATGTAATGGTCTCTTGGATTCTTATTTATTGGATAAAATCTGTTGATATAGTTTATTATTTTTGCTAAAATATTCCTAGTGTTGGCCCCGTGGACTCACTTTCAACTGTGTCTGTGTCCTTTGATGTATACTAATCATTTTTTGAGCACTTTCTTACTGGAAGTCTCCGTATTCATATGTCACTTGGTCTGCCCCAGCCCTGGAGTCAGTCTTTTTCCAAGGAACTGTTGAGAATCATATTTAGAAACCATGATCTGGGCATGACATGTTACTGGGTATCATTGCTTGTAATGCCCTAAGTAGACTGAGATAAGAACTACATAGATATGTGTAGGTATGTACATAGACATATACACATCTATATCTAGAACTATGACTTCATACTGATACTTCCAATGTTATAGGATTCTCTCTAGCCTTCCCCCTTTCCACATTTGTAATTCTCTTCTTTGACATTGAGAAACTTGAGTCTCATTATCCAAAATATACTTATTTCGTCAATCCTAGAGTATATATAATATTTGTATTTTTTAATGCTAAATTTGGTCAATTTAGTTTTGCTAAAACTGAAAAACGCATCTATTGCCTAGAGTTTAACCCCTGTTTACTGTTCTTGTTTTCAGCTTGAGGGTATAGAGCAAAAGTAAGGTATTCAAAAGTTAACTTGGAATGGTTCATTTTTCTTCTTCATTATGATTATGTTATTCATTTGCATTAGTTATGTTCTTCTGTTTCTATTTCATTTTCTTCTCCCCCATCCTTGTTGATTTTATTTATATTTTTATGTATATTAAAAATATGTTTTAATAGCTCAGACTATACAAAATTTATACTTGAAAGTGTCACTCCTCCAACCTCTGCCATTCCTTTTGTCCCGTTCCCATTTTGCCATCCCTTTCACCCTAAACATACACCATAGGTAACCCATCTCTTTCTAGTTTATCCTTTCTATGTTTCTTCTTGTGCAAATGAGGAGATTTCTACAAGTTTTATTTTGCCTTCTTTCTTAAGTAAAGGTAGCCTGTAGCTTCTTTTTTTGCACTTGGATTTTTTTTTCACTTAACACTGTATTCT
This sequence comes from Pseudorca crassidens, assembly GCF_039906515.1. Classification (NCBI taxonomy): domain Eukaryota; kingdom Metazoa; phylum Chordata; class Mammalia; order Artiodactyla; family Delphinidae; genus Pseudorca; species Pseudorca crassidens. Next base: position 128,506,772 of record NC_090298.1, read on the forward strand.
TATTATCCTCTCTAACAGCAGTTGGATTTGTAGTGATGTTCCCTCTTTCATTCCTGATGTTGATAATTGTGCTTTCTTGCTCTCTTATTTTTTTCATATCGTTTTTATGAGGAGCTGATCATTTTTATTAATCTTTTCAAAGAAACGGCTTTGGCTTTAATTTTATCTACTATTTGTTTTTTTATCTCACTTATTTCCACTCTTATCTATAGAATTTCCTTCTACTTATGATGGATTTAATTTGCTTAGCTTCTTAGGATGGAAGCAGATTGTTGATTAAAAATATATCTCCCTTTCTAAAATAAGCATTTAAGGCTATACATTTCTCACTAACTACTGTTTTAGCTACATTCAACATGTTTCTGTGTGTTGTGTTTTCACTGTCACTTAGTTTGAGATACTTTTTAATATCCCTGTAACTTCTTTGATCCATGCATTACTTTCTATGTATACTGTTTAATTTCCAAATATATAGGGTTTTATAGAATTTTTTTATTGATTTCTGATTTAATTTCACTGTGGGCAAAGAATACAGACCCTAATATAACAATCTTTTAAAACATTTTGAGAATTTTTTTTAACATCTTTATTGGAGTATAATTGCTTTACAATGGTGTGTTAGTTTCTGCTTTATAACAAAGTGAATCAGTTATACATATACATATGTTCCCAAGAATTTTTTTAATGGCTCAGCATATAGTCTGTATTTTTTTGAACATTCTATGTAAACTTGAAAAGAATGTGTATTCTTATAATTGCTATTTGCTGAGTGTAGTGCTCTGTCAATGTTATCTAGGTCAAGGTGGTTAATAATGCTCCTATTTCCTTTGTTCTTACTGATTTTTTTTTTTTTTTCTGGATCATCTGTAAGTTATTCAGAGAGGAATGTTAAAGATGCTAACGAGTATTTTGGATTTGTCTGTTTCTCCCTTTAGGTCTTTCAGTTTGCTTGGTGTTTTTCAAAGATCTCTTAATAGGCACATACATTTCTGATTGTTGTATTCCTGAAAAACTAACAGTTTTGTCATTATGAAATCTTCTTTATTATCTCTTATAATAATCCTTGCCTTAAATTCTATTTACTATTAATATAAGTTGCTCCAGTATTGTTATGTTTATTATATATATGATAAATCATCTTTCATTCTTTTACTTTTAGGTTATCTTTACCTTAAATTTAAATGCCATCATTTTTAGAAAGCATATAGTTCTGGCTTTTTATTTGCAGTCCAGTCATCTTTCACTTTTAATTGAAGTATTCAATCCATTTTTGTATAAGGTAGTTATTAATCTGTTAGCTTTAAGTCTATCATTTTTCTATTTGTTTTTATTCAGATTGGCTGGCTTGTTTATTTATGGTTTCCCTATATCTTCTTTCATGCCATATTTTAGGTTTATCAGATAGTTTTAGTAGTCCATTTTTTGGCTTTTTAACTATATTTTGTTTTGTTGATTGTCCTAGAGATTATAATATGCATTTTTTCCCCTCGTTCCCTAGTATCTTTATTTATTTTTCTTTTATTGAGGTAGAGTTCATGTACAATATTATATAAGTTACAGGGTACAATATAGAAATTCACAATTTTAAAGGTTGTACTCCATTTATAGTTACTATAAAATATTGGCTGTATCCCCTGTGTTGTACAATATAGCCATGTAGCTTATTTTAAACATAATAGTTAATACCTCTTAATCCCCTACCCCTATGTTGCCCCTCCCCTCTTCCTTCTCTCCACTGGTAACCACTAGTTTGTTTTCTGTGAGTCTGTTTCTTTTTTGTTATATTCACTAGTTTATGGTAATTTTTAGATTTCACGTGTAAATGATATCATACAGTATTTGTCTTTCTCTGTCTGACTTATTTTACTTAGCATAATGCCCTCTAGGTATTGACCCATATATTTATGACTCTCTGTGCTCTGCATTAGCTTATAGAATCCCAATCTATCATCATTTTCTTTAAGTTTGAATAACATGCTTTAGCATTTCTTAAAGTGCTGGTCTGCTGCCAATAAATTCTTGCACTTCCTATTTACCTGAAAATATCTTTGTTTTGCCCTCATTTTAAGGTTATTTTCACTGGACCTAGGATTCTGGGTAAAAGAGTGTTTCTTTTAACAATTTAATCATCATTCCGTAGTCTTCTAGCCTCTTTTGTTTTCAGTATCAGTTGTCATTTTTATTGACAGGAGACTATAATGTTCCCTATATGTAGTTTTTTTCCTCTGTCTGGTTTCATGATGTTCTGCTTATTTTTGGTTTTCAGAAATTGGACTGTATGATGCCTAAGTTTGTTTTTCTTTGTAATTATCATAACTGGGATTTGATGAGCTTCTTGGATCTGCACATTTGTTTCCCCCCCCACCAAGTTTAAGGAATATTCGACTACTTCCACTCCCCCTCTTTCTTTTTTTCTGTCTTGTTTTTTCTCTTCTCTCTCTACCATATATATTATATTGCTTTATAATATTAAAATATTTATTTATATTATTGTCTTCATACTGAAACAAAAGATGAAGCTAGAAGTAGATCGCTTGCCCCTTTCTCTCGTCTCCTCGCAGCTCACAATGCTTGCATCTCTTACTAGCCCACATTATCTTGGATCTGCAGTCTCAGTGCATTCAAGTCTCAGCACAATCTCCTTTAGAGTTCTAGACTTTTTCTAAAATATCTTAGCCCACCACAGCCACTCTGCTTCCTGTCGTAATGTCATTTGCCCTGGGCATGTACGGAATCCTTGCCCTTCTTGTACTATGTCATTTTGTGGAGGTGGTGTTTGCCATGTGACTTTCAAAAAAGCCAGCGGGTTTTAGGAATGTTCACAAATGTTTTAGTTGTGTTATTGGTATGGATGCCATTACATATATTTTATATCACTTGATATTTTCACATAAGTCTCAGAAGTTTTATTCATTTAGTTTTATTCTTTATTTTCTCCATTCTTCACATTGGATAACATATTGATATTCTATCTTCAGAAAATAATATTTAGAAGATAATCTATCTTCAATTTCACATATCCCTCCTTTCTGCTATCTCCAGTCTGTTTCTAGAGACTTTTCAAGGAGATTTTCATTTCAAATATTTTACTTCTCAGTTTTAAATTTTTTATTTTATTCTTTCATTCAGTTTTCATTTTTCTGCCTAGTTTTACTTTCTTTTCATTCATTATGATACATTATCCTTTATAGTCTGAAACAGATTTAATAGATATTTTCAAGTCCTTGCCTGCTAATTCCAACATCTTGAATATTTCAGGTTCAGTAACAATTGACTGCTTTTTCTCTTGACTCAGGATTAAATTTTCTTGTTTCTTTGTGAGTGTACTAATTTATTATTTTATGCTGCATATTCTGAGTGAAACATTGTTACAGCTAATGTTTCATACCGTGAATCTTGGTATTTCCCAGGCAGTTGTTCACAAGTAAGCCAAGGTTTTGATTGGTATTTTTATTCAGATTTAAGGATTTCCTCCTTTCCTAGATTTTCCCCTTCACTTTCTAGCTGCCCTGGCAGCCCTAAACTCCATCATCTGACTTCTTAATTCATTATGACTATGATAATTCTGCTTATATTTTCTCCATCCAATTCCCTGCTCATTAGAAAATGCCCACAGGTACGAAGTTTAATAAAGGGGAATCTTATCCAGGGAAGTTTCCTTCTGTCAAGGGCCAACTTCCCTCCTTTTTTTTTTTTTTTTTTCTTTTCCTGCTTTTTGTTGCCCTCCAGACCTATTTTGTCCAGTGTTTACAAATGTTAGATGTGACAGAGTTAGTAACATACAAGCATCACTACCATTACAGGAAGTGGCATTTGAGTAGGTAGATATTTTCAACTTGCAAGATCAGTACTGTTCTGTAGAAATATAATATTAACTACCTTCATAATTAAAATTTTTCTAGTAGTCACATAAAAAAATGTAAAAAGAAATAGGGAAATATAATTTTAATACTATATTTTATTTAAGCCAACATATCCAAACATTACCATTTCAGCAAATAATCAACATAAAATTAATAGATATTTTCTATTTTTGTTTACTAAGTCTTTGAAATCTGGTGTGTTTATTCTTTCAGTACAGCTCCATACAGATGCTAAATTTATAAGAGTTAAAGAGGAATGTAGTATTACTGAAATCATAAAGTTAGGTTAAATGGAAAATATTTTACATTGCTTTAGTTTATAAATTGACAGCAATAAAATGAAATTGTGCACTGTTGGTGGGAATGTACATTGGCGCAGCCCCTGTGGAAATGGTATGGAGGTTCCTCATAAAACTAAAAATAGAACTACCATATGACCCAGCAATCCCACTCCTGGGCATATATCTGGAAAAAACAAAAACACCAATTCAAAAAGATACATGCACCTCAATGTTCATAGCAGCATTATTTACAGTTGCCAAGATCTGGAAGCAGTCTAAGTGTCCATCGACAGAGGAACGGATAAAAAAGATGTGGAATACCTCTCAGCCATAAAAAATAATGAGATTTTGCCATTTACAGCAACGTGGATGGACTTGAGGGCATTATGCTAAGTGAAATAAGTCAGACAGAAAGACAAATACTATATGATATCACTTAGAAGTAGAATCAAAAAAACAACAAAGTAGTGAATATAACAAAATAGAAGCAGACCCACAGATATAGAGAACAGACCTAGTGGTTACCAGTGGGGGTGGCGAGGGGCAATACAGGGATGGGGGAGTCAGAGATACAAACTATTGTGTATAAGATAGGCTACAGGGATGTATTATACAGCACAGGGAATATAGCCAATATTTTGTAATAACTAAATGGAAAGTAACCTTTAAAATTATATTAAAAAGTTTGAAAATTAAATATAAACTACTATGTGTAAAATAGATAAACGATGAGGATATATTGCATAGCACAGGGAATTATAGTCACTATCTCATAATAACTTTTAATTAAGTAGAACGTATAAAAATACTAAATCAGTATGCTGTGCACCTGAAGCTAATATAATATTGTAAATCAACTACTAAAAAAACCCAACCAAACAAAAAAAAATAAAATTCAAAATTCAGTTCCTTGGTTTTGCTAGCCACATGTCAAGTGCCCAGTGGTTACAAGTGGCTAATGGCTGTTACATTGAGCAGCATGCATAGGTCAAGATGATAAGAAAGTATTTCTGTATTTTCACTAAAGGAATTGGCCTTAATGTTAGCTATCAGTACAAGTACAATTTTATAGGAATTAAAAATAATATAAACAATTTCAATTCTATTTTGGAAAAAATAAATAGACTTTGTCAATATTTTCAATGATATGAAACAAATTCTAAAGTTTTGCAAAAAGATTTTGGAAACAGCAAAGCCAAGTTAGTTTGCATAATGTCCATTATTTATGTGCAGAATTTGTCAACAAATTGCTATTTTTTAGTAGAACACATTGTTCATTCTTCTATGAAATTATCTTTTTGGGATTCATATTTAAAAATATCCTGGCTATAAAAGTCTCCTACTTTGAAAGTGTCCCTTTTTGTTGGCCAAATAATTATAATGATGTTGATTATTTAAAAAGTAATCTTTTGGTATTATGGTTATAACTGTCTTGATTCCCAAGGCAGAAATGTGTGTAAATTGGCTTGTGTAAAACTCCAGCTCTGTAAACCAGCATAAAAATCTCATAGTGATTGGCCAGGTAGAAAATATATCTACAAATTGAGTGTACTAAGAACAGAGCTGATAGTACCTAGAGAGCCTATGTCCTAATTCTAATGACTTATCAAATTTCTTACAGGTTTTTAGTACATATCTGGTTGATAGGACCTGTGCTAAACTCTATCAGTATCCAAATAAAATGAAGAATCTGCTTAACCACTCCCCCATCCCCACAAAACAAATCAAAATCTTAAAATTCCATGATCATAAGACAGGAAACTTTGAATATGACCAAGAACAGCGATGTCAGTTTGCGCTCGTTTGGGGCCCAGTGGCCATGCATATGCAATAAATATGGTTAAACTACATAAAGTGAGTTGTTGAAGAAAAGAGCTAGGAAAAGAACAGTGCCACTGTCTTTCTTGTTGATCTACAGGTCAAAAAGAGATCGAGTAATTGGAGAAGAGGGTCAGGAAGTTTTCTTCATGCTGGACAGCTCAGTAGACCTTTGGGCATGTGGCATCATTTATATGAAATTTTCTTAAGCACTTATTATGTACCATAGAAAGACTATCTTCTGAGTATACTGTTGAATAAGATAACCATAGTCCCTACCCTCAAATAGGTATGAGTCCAGTGGGTAAATTGCCAGGCAAAGTATTAAGAATTTTATAATTATTACTAATTTAATTGTCAGTGATAAAAAAAAAATGGAAACAGTGTGATGGGTTTGTTTTCAAGGATAGAATGTGAGGCCTGGAAATGACTTCTTCACAGTAACCAAAAATGTGTGTAGCATGGCTTGGATTTAAACTCAGGTTTGAGTCACTCTAGATGCCATAGTCTTAACCACTCTCCATAGTACCCAGTAGAGATCATCTGGTATCTCTTGGTTCTGTATGAACACAGCCTTGTCCCCACCCTAGAATATAACCCTTCTGAGATTTAAAGGCCCTGATACCCTTACTCATGGCTGCATTGCTTTTGTGAAAAGGGATTATTTCTATCTGCACACAAAACTTTACTCTCTATGTCTAATGACAGTGTTATACATTCTGAATTCCTCAGGATATTATTCTAGATCCTATACCCTGGGCTTCAGTAGCTTTCAAACTTGTAGGAGTGATCCAGGCTTCTAATGAGAGGGTTGTTTTACTTCTTTGAATTAAAATAATAGGATTCTGAACCTGGAAGGATCCTTAGTTTATCTTTCCCAGCCCGCTTGTCTTTTAGACATGGATACAAATTCTAAAGAGGTGCCAATGCGTTCAACATCTGAAAGTCAGAGAGTGTCAGTCATTAGACCAGAACTCACCTATCTTGACTCGCAAGTATTATTTCCTCTGTGTCACAGATACCACTTGCCTCACAGGTACCTCTTACTCTCTCAAAGTTTTGGACCAGATAATAGTCTAACTAGGAAAACTTCGCTGGCAGAACTTCTGGGTTGTCCAGGAGTTACAATGCTCCCATCCAACAGGGATGCTTCAGTGTTCTGAGCTTCCTGTGGGTGTGGAATGGGAGGTGGGAGTGAGTGAGGGTCACTCACTTTAATTATCCATGAAACATCTGGTACAGAGGGAGAAATGATTTGCTTACTTTATTTGTTAGCCAAGCTTTTTCATTAAGCAACATGCTTATATGTTGCTGAAAGGGAAGTAAACATTTCAGAATCACAGAATTGCAGGACTGTTTATCATGACCATTCTTCACTCTTTCCAATGATTAAACCCTACTTTAATATGCCAACCAAATAGGGTTATCTAGCATCTTCACTGGGCAGTCGCATGTATTTTCTATTTTGTTACTTACAACCCTGTTAGATAAATATTAAGAGTAACCCCATTTTTTCCAATGAAGACTTAGCTCATAAATATTAAGAAACAACAACGGATAATTATCAGAGCAAGAATTAGGACTTACTTCAGTCAGAATCCTCAACTTGTATTCTATATCTTCCCACGTCAAGTTTTCCTTGTCCTTTCCAGTGACAGGGGACTCATTAGTACCCAGGGTACTTCTGCTTGTCTTTTGGTTATTGTGATTATGAGAAAGCTCATCCTTTAATGAGGCTGAAATTTGTTCCTGTTGGGCTTCTGCAAAGTAACTTTATTTATTGATCTTTATATATGAATATGTGGGAACAAGAGTGGTAATTTTCTTACATGATGATCCTTAAAGAATATAAAGAGAAATCCCACTGGTATCTCCTTTTCTTTTCTTTCTCAAGTTATGTATTCCCATGTCTTTCGAATAGTCTCTCTTGGGACAGGATTTCTAGTTACCTTGCTGTCCCATTCCTCTCTTCTGAACTCATTTCATTTTAAATCAGCCTTAAAGTGAGGCTCCTAATTGACCGAAATCTGGAGCTGGAAAAAGGGATCACCCAATACAGGGCTTAGATAAAACGGAAGTTTCCTTCTATAGCACGTAGAAGTTCAGAGGTGAGTGGTCTGAGGCTAGTAGCATTTCTCTATGACCTTGAGCACAGACTTCCAGGATTTCTACAATCCTCATTTCCCAGCCAGCAGTGTGGGAGACGAACATGCAGGGAAAGCAGCTCTATCTCTAAGAACATGACTGGAGGTTTTGCATATCACTTCCAAAATTATTTAGTGGCTACACCTAGCTGTCAGGGAGATGGGAAATATCACCTCAATCTGGGCAGCCATATCTCTGGTGAAAATTGAGGATGTTCTATTACTAGAAGGAGGAAAGGAAAAATGGACCCTGGAGGACCATTGCAGATTCTGCCACCTAGAGTAAGGTGAAGAGAAAAAGGAAAGGAAAAGACAATGTATCTTGTTGGCCAGAGCATGGAAATAGGAACCAAGAAGTTTTCGTTTTCTGATTTATCTGGCCTCTACCAAGTCACCTAATTGTTAACTTTACCTTTAGTCCTAAAAAAAATTAATTATATTCCATTTTTTCTATTTCACAAAAATATTGTGATTTAGTTATAAAAGTCATTTTGCTTGCTGAATTAAATGATTTTATAATGGAATTATACCAAATGTGACTATTCTTTAAGTGATCTGTTTGGAATGAACACATTATTAGGACCCAACAAGGTGGAATTATAGAAGACAGAAGATTCCCAAATTAGAGAAATGGCAAGGAAGTTATTTAGAAAAAGGTTTTATATGCTAAGGCTCTTCAGCAATTATTTTCCTTAAGGTTTAATATACCTTTGGGGGGGAAAAAAACAGTTTGGAATTAACATTTTTGTTTTGTATGGTTCAGCAGAACTTTAATGTGATTATTTCCCCCATTGAGTGATTTTGGAAGATGTAAACTGGTTCTGATAATTCTTTCAGAGATTTCACTGATATGATAATTGGTTGTACCACAGATGAATCTAAACATTTAGAAGTTGCACCATAAATGAACTATAAGCTCTATGGAGCTCTGGGCATTTTTGTTAAGCCTTGGTACTGCAACTTCTACTTATAGACTAGAGCATATAGCCAGAGAGGGAGAAAATATGTCTTCTGAAGGAAAGATTCAGGATCAAAATATGTCAATCCACTCTGTATCCGCCAGGGTTCTCTAAAGATTTGGATATGTGAACATGTGAATAGGCCCCAGACTGCCCCTGAATGATATGTGTATTGTTACTACTTTACTTCTAAGAAGCATAGGTGTATCTATGCTTCTTCACATACTTCTTGCTCAGTTTTGCCTCTGGTGAGGTGGTCTATGAGAGAGTCCTGTTGTACAAGGTTTGGATCCCCTTTTCAAGCCCAGCTGTCATAGTTGGGACCTGTAGCAGAGACTGCTAGAATCTCTGCCCTTCCTTCTTCCTTTTTAACAGACTTTGATCCTGGGTGTGCGTGCCATCGTGTCCAGCCAAACGTCAGCATTTCCCAGTGTCTCTTACACACAGGGGTCGGGGGGGCCACTGGCGTGGACAAAAGTCACTGGATAGGCCCTCCGTGAGAACACTGAGTCGGGACTAAGCACGGTGAGGTGTACTATTATGCTGGTATCCCTTCTTTTTCTCTTCTCCCTGCAATGTGGATGTGATGGCAGTAGCCATGAGCTGACGATGAAAGGGGAGAAGAAGACAGAAGGAGCCTCAGTCTCTGATGATTTGGGAGCTGCCGTACCAGCCTGGGACTTCTTGTTCCCTGATTTCATCTATATAAGACCCCACCCCCCAAATTGTTTATACTACTACTGTGTCTCAGGATGAGTTTTGTAGAAACAGAGCTTCAGACAGGGATTCAGGGGCAAACTTATGAGGGAGGGAGTGAAGCAGGATAAGGAAAGGTGGAGCAGGAGAGCGACAGTGTGGTCTCAGGTAAAGTCTAATCTCTGCTCTGTGGAGATGTGGGGAGTCTCTGGAGCATAAACCGCCTTGTAGAGTTGTCCCTCTTTAAGGCAAAGGGGACAGCCTTTTGTACCACGTGTAAGGTAGTCACTGGCTGTGAGCTACCCCCAGATGGGGGTGTGTGCATAATTTCCTGGACAAGGCCATGTTTGTCAACGGAGAACAGTTCTCCAGGGAAGAGGGACAGAGTGAACCATCAGCTGATGCCTCAGAGAGTCTGGGGTCTGGGTCCTGGACAGCCCAGGAAAGTGGTCCAGGCAGAGCATTGCAATGTCTTGTATAGTCTACTTCTTGCATTGCTCGTAACCACTTGCTTCTCACGTGTTCATTCCATCCAACCACATCTCCAGGATTCTAGGTTCAAATTTCCTGGGGAAATTTTCAAGAGAAGGGTTAGTGGGATGAACTCCAGAGCTGCTGCTTTCCGTCCTGAGGCTGTGACTCATTCTCATCCTCTCCCTTCTCTTTAGCCCACTCTAGACAATTCTCTTTCAGCCAGTACTTCTTAAGTGTTGGATGATCTAGACCCTCATCCCTAAGAGGTCTGAGCCCCCTGGTTAATAAGCCCTTATCAGGCAGTGATTGCTCTACTTTCCCATTTAGAGTTAAAATTGAACATGAGAGTATCAAGAGATGCCCCAGTAGATTATCTGGGTGTCAAATTCCTTCCCGTCTCCCTTAAGTGACGGCCATCCTATCACCTCACGGCCATCAGGATTAATTCTTCCTGACAGTACGAAAACTTTTTTTCTGTGGCTGTTGGTCAATTGACACAGAACCTACAGGTAATCAAGTGGCACCTTTGCTTTAAATTTAGTGGCTTTCTTACTGTGTAAGAAAGCTGGAAGTGTCTACTGCTGGAAGTGTCTACTGCTGGAAGTGTCCCCCTTTGAGCATCAGCACCTCTAGAACCACAGAGCCTAAAGTTGTGGATATAGGAAGCACATATTCTCCTACTGGTCCCTGAGAGTGACAGTGAGAAGGCTCACTTCTAATTTCATTCCTTGGTTGCTAGAATATTTACTGCATTCTTTTTTCCCTCTTTTACAGAAAAACTGTGATTCCAAATGCTGCTATAGCTATAAAAGTGCTTTTTAACCTGTTGAACAGAATGGTATTTTAATGTTAGTTTAGTCGATGTTGGTATTCCTCAAGTGACCTGTTTGGAATGAGCCTACATAAAATGACTATTGGTTTAAGAGTAGAATGCCTCCTCAAGGAAGGCACCCCATCCTCAGGGTGTCATCTCTACTTGGCTTTCTGTTCATTGGACGCACCAGGCAGCTTCCCGTCCCAAGGCATTTATACTTGCAGTTTCCTCTGTCTACAGTGTTCTTCTCCTAGACGTCTGCATGGCTCACTCTCTGTCCTTTCAGGTGTTTCCTCAACCATCACCATCTCAGTAATGCCTTCCTTGGCCTTCTACGTAAAATTTTAATCCTGTTCAGAGCAGTCTTCATTTGCTTTCCATGCTCTATTTTGTGTCCTTAGCACCCAACATTATCTATTTATTGCACACTTTACTTCTATATCTTATTTTCTGTCTCATAAACTAAAATAACAAAAGCTCTATCAGGACAAAACAGTGTCTGGTTCTACGTGCTCAGTAATTATTAGAATTAATGAAAAGAAGTCTATTCCATAATTGTTGGTTACTTCTCCACTTTAACCTAGGAATTTCTTGGTTTATGTTGTGAATGTGATGAAATGGGAATTTTCTTCCTGAGCCCCCCAAAAGAGAGTGTATCACTGAAAGTCAAAGAAGATTGAAATTAGAATCAAACCTCTGACCTCAGCAGTCAGGATGCAAAGCCTTCAATGGGTCTTAAATATAACTTGGTCACTCTTGTATTTTACAAATGAGGAAATTGAGCCTCAGAGCTAGGAAGCGACTTGCCTCGGATCACGGAAAGCAAGTGGTGTGTGTTGATGGAGAACTCCGTCTCCTCAGTTGCAGTGCAGTGCGCTGTCAGTCACGCCTTTCTTGGTCTATTGTTTACAAACTAACATATTCTGATAACTTTTGAACTGAGATGTTCTTAAAATAATAATTGTTATTTTTGAGAGGAAAAATATTTCAGATGTTAGCAAAACCTTGCTTAGCTTTTCATACGTAATTGTTTATACCCAGTAAATGACTGTTACAATATTCGTATATATTAATATACATATTTTTACTACATATAAACATAATAAACTGTTCAATTTTGGCATAGTGCTCATGTTCTAAGAACCCTGAAAGGCAAAGAGTTGTTATTGTATTCATTAAATTATTTGACAAGTATCTATTGAATACGTACTGTGCGCCAGAAATTATCCTAGGTACTGAAACTTGAGGAATTAATAACACATCTGAAGCCCTTGTAGAGGAGACAGATGGTAAACAATTAACACAAATAATTTCAGATAATATTATGTACTTTGAAGAAAATAAAATAGGGGCATGAAATAGAGATTGGACAAGGAAAATTTTCTAAGAAACTGACATCTTGAAGAGACTGAAGGGAAAGAAGCAATCAGCCACTGATGATGTGGGGACAGAGGGGTGTAGACAGACACCAGCAAGGGCAGAGGTCCATATGCTAGAATAGGTTTCTTATGTTCAAGGAGGAAAAAAAAGGACGAGTTGATTGTGGCATTGCAAACAAAAGGAAGGTTGGTAGAATACGAGGTCAGAAAAGAAGCAGGAGTTTGATCATCGAATCTCATAGTCCTGGTGAAGATCTTGGGAAGCCGTAGTGGGAAGTGGTTTAAAGGGGGGTAAGATTTTTAAAATTCCACAATGCTTAATCAGTAGAGAACATGTCTCAGAGGAGTGAAAGTAGAAGAAGGAAAGCCAGTAAAATTACAGAAAAAAAAATCAGTCAAGAGATGAAGGTGGCTTGGAGAAAGGAGGTTACCATGGAGATGGAGAGATCATATCATATATCTGTAGGTACCATACCAACCATTGCTTAAGCAACCAGATGGTATGAAGTGTTTGGGTACATGCAAACTCTTGCTGGTATGACAAGGTTAAAATGGCTGGTAGGTGGTGAGGATTCCATCAAAAGAGAATACATGTGTTGCAAATCTAGTTCACTTCATGGATTACTGGTTTAAGAAGATGTTATTTTAAAAAAAAGACGCAGGGAGGATTGTTCTGTGGTCAAAGAAGCGTAGAGAGCAAATCCAACATACTCCCATTTAGAGATTTACAGTGCACAGTAGCATATTAAAAATTCTGAGGAGTCTAGCAGTAAAGAAAAACATTTAACTTTGTCCTTCCCACACTTCCTTAGACCCACTGATCAAGAAACCCTGCCTATTTCGCTTGCTTACAGAATGCTCACTTGTAAGCTGAGGGGACATGGTTTTTGAAAGATCTGATACAGTGGAAAGAGAACCAGAATAAGAGATCATTATGCGCTACCGCCATCAGTGCCGTTGTTCTGTGTGCTATTGGACATAACACTTTTCTTGTTGGAACTTTAGTTTCCTCATCAGTCAAATACAGGGTCACAATAACTGGTCACTAGCTTCTCTTTCTTTTATGCAGTTGTTTTGTGTAAACCTGTTTTTATATAAATCCTCAAAGGCCGGTTGCTTTACGTGAAGTTGCCAACTCAGCTGAAATGATAGTTTGGTGGTCCTGCTTCGAACCCTTCTCTGTCTCTCTCAGCTGATGACTTTCTCTCTTTATACTATCTGAGCATTTTTATCTTCTTCACTTGGAAATAAGACAATTAGTAGCTGGATTAGAATTGCTGCTGGCCCAACGTCTGAATCTCCTAGGAGAATAGTTATAATACTGGGAAGGTGGGACAGAGACCAATTGGATTTAGAGTAGAGCTGGTATACTCAGCGGTTACTAGGCAACTGTGCGGGGCTGGATGGAATGAATGTTGATACCCAGACTGTGTCTTGTAAGCTATTTGCTTCACATCTCAAGGGCTACGTTTCTTAGCAAAAAAGATTGAGTGATGAGAAAACATTCTCTTGTTGTTCAGAACATTTTCTGGAAAAAAATGAAAATACAAGCCATGTTTCTGCATGTTGAAGGCTCTGTTAACTCTATTGACCAAAAGATCTATCTTCCCTCCCTCCCTCCCTCCCTCCCTCCCTCCCTCCCTCCCTCCCTCTCTTCCTCCCTCTCTTCCTTCCTTGCTTTCCTTTTTCCTTTCTCATTTGAGAAATGGGTAATCATTCTCTATTTCTCAGGGCCTTGAACATTCCTTAGCGGTGCCTTTGGGAACCACCAGCAAGCCTGAGAAATAGGCAGAACAAAGGAAGACCATCAGGCTGGTAGAGGAAATGGGGTTAAAAAGCCATGAAAGCGGGCTTCCCTGGTGGCGCAGTGGTTGAGAGTCCGCCTGCCGATGCAGGGGACACGGGTTCGTGCCCCGGTCCGGGAAGATCCCACGTGCCGCAGAGCGGCTGGGCCCGTGAGCCATGGCCACTGAGGCTGCGCATCCGGAGCCTGTGCTCCGCAACGGGAGAGGCCACAACAGTGAGAGGCCCGCGTACCGCAAAAAAACAAACAAAAAGCCATGAAAGTGTAGAGGTAGAAGAGAGAATGAGAGAAAGGTTAAGAGAAAAATTGATGAAGAAGTACTTTATTTTTAGAAGGTAAGTTGGGAAGAAGAAGCAGTTTCAAACTGGTGTTAATGCTTTCAGTTCGAAGAGATATAACGGCTGCTAAGCCAAGTCCATTGGGGTCTCTATCCCTTTCCTTGTTACTGGATATGGTAGTAATAGAAGAAAACGTATTAAACAATCTATCTCCATACGAGAGAACTTTGTCTTTGGTAGCTCATTGTGCGAGCTTTTCCTCAGATCTTGGTAATCCATTTTAGGGAGGGAGGTGGATATAGCATGAGAAGGTAGAGTGAACTGGAGAGGGAAAGCCTCACCCGGGATAGGAGAAACGAATAGGTTGGAGATGCAAGGACGGGGCAAAAAAAATAGAGAGTCACGAGGGGAGTTAATGATGGCAAGAATTTTAGTGAGGTTGAGAGTGAATTGGGACAGAAAAAGTCTTTGGAGCAGGTGTGGGGTGATGACAGGGGAAAGATGATTTGAAAGAATATTTCTATGGACTGTGAATTGGAGCTCCTTTTCTGTTCTTGAGGAACAGAAGTAAAGATTGTCATTGCTTGTAATTGCTTCTGATTGCTGTCTGTTTACCATGACACAGCAAAGACTAGGTGACCTACAGTCACAGTTTATATGAAGATTACACAAAAGATGGCAAGCAGTGGAAAAGCTGAATGGGGAAAATGGGAAGAATACATATATAGAGAAGTAAGTGCATAGTAAAGGAACTGTGAAATGTTTACTGTTTTCACCAAAGACTTAAAATTCTAAGCAAGAAGATTTAGATCTACATGCAGTTCTGGATTGTAGACGTGTACTATGAAAATATTTTGACATTCACATTACCCGACAAATCCAATTGCTCATTTTTAAAAACATGTTGGCTGTGGAATCTTTATGGCTTACTGTAAGAACACATCTCCTGAGGGAGAGGAATAAATGGAGCAGATTTCCTGGTCTTGGCGTCTGTGATTTAATGATTCAGTACCTTTGAAACAAATTTTAAAATACTTGATACCAATTATGCACCCTTATCCCAGCACACTGTAGTCACTGGCTTTGCCCTCCTGACATTGACTTTCCGTCAATGTTTTCCACATTATTTGCTGTCTTACTTCCTAGGCTGCGTCCAAAGAGGCTAGACATAATGAAATCATTATCTTATTTCTGTTTACGTCAGTGTCCACCAGGGCCTCGCACTGCCAGCAATAATTACCCCAGAGCTCTGGTGAAAGTTCAGTACTGTTTGAAGAAAAGTATCGGTATAGGGAATTGTTTCACACACGTATGTGTTCCATAGGACACTGAGCATGCAAAATACTGTTCGGTCAAAAGATTCCATAGTCACATCTATTTGATACATACTTGAAGCAATGCTGGTATAAGATAAAAAAACATTGGGTGAAGCACGAAGGGACTTGATTTCTAGTACTAGTCATACACTTAGCCCTCTGTATGTCCTTGGCAAGCCACTGCCTCTGTAGGACTGTAAAATGGAGGTCACATTATTTGTCTTCCTTGTGAGAGAGGGTTTAGCCTACCATTTGGTTATAGTTTCTAGGTTAAAGTCCTGGCTCTATGGTCAGAGAGCCTTTATTGGTATTCCAGCTCTACTTCCTAAAGCTGTGTGACTAGGTCAAGTTACTAAACTTACCTGAGCTTTAGTTAATCCTTAGATGTGAATAATATATGTATCTCATAGGGTTGTTAGACTTAAATATAAAAGAATTAATTATCATCATAGTACTACTTAAATACTTATTAGAACAGTCACAATAGCAATACGATAATTAGCAGCAAGAATGATGATAATTATTAAATTTATTGTTTAAAGAAAAAAACACTGATAATAGTAGCAGTAACAACAGAGTAGCTATGGTTTATTAAGCACTTTTTTTCCAGGGACTATTCTAAGAGCTTTACTTCATTATCTTATTTAATTACCAGAAAATCCTATAAGGAAGTTATCTAATTATCCCCATTTTAGGGAGAAGGATGCTGTGGTTCATAAAAGTTGAAGTTGCTCAGTCTCAGTCAGTAAGCGGCAGAGTGAGACATGCAGCTGTTCTGTCCAGTGCCAGAGGCTTTAAAGCTAACCTCTCCCCAGGTTTAACCTGCCCCTTGGTGCTCTTAGCCTCTCTGCCCTCCACCTAGATAAGGGCTCTGAAGGGAGCAAACTTGGAGTTCTCTTTAGAGTTCATTAGCAAATCATTACAAATGAAAATTAAAGACGTGTGGACAGGATAAGAAGTGCTAGAAGTACTTAGATTTCCCTACTGATTTTTTTTTCTTTCTTAATGGCAATATTTATTTAAATGTCTAACTGTAATTGAGAAGATAGTGCCGTAACTTGAATGTAAAGAGAGAATTTAAGTACTGATTACTGATTTAAAAAATAAATAAATAAAGTGGATAGCACTGAGTTCTCAGAGAGGTTATTGCACTGTGAAGTCTGTGAAGGCAGGAGCTGAGACCTCTTTGACGCGTAGTGCATGTTTTGGAAGTGTTGGAAAGAGGGTTTGAAGCTTTGTGGGTCTTGGAAGAAAAATGGGCAAGATTGCCATCTAGTGGACTCTGAATCAACTTCAGCTTAAAAAATACTAGCAGTGTTTGAGTGAAATTTATCTAAAGTGGTAAGTAACACTAATGGGTAATTTATTCAGATATACGACAGAGAAATATTACCTGGGTCAGACCAATACTCACGCTGAATTGTGAGTTGGCAGAATCAGAAGACTAAGGAGCATTTTAGCGGTTCGGATGCATAGGACGTTAGCGCAAAAGAGAATCTGAGATTAACGTATTTAATCTCCTCCTTTTACGGCCCAGGGAAGGACAGCAACTCATTTAGGTTCACCTGAGCATGATAACTAGTCAGCAGGCTTCTTAATTTCATGTCCAGTGCTTAGACTTTTATATCCATCCCAAATTTATAAGTTCTCCCAGTTAGCCACTATAGATTCAGTTACAAAAGAAGATAGATGTGATAAGTGGTAAATTCTCCCAACTCTTTTGGAAACATCTCTGTGCATACCATGAAAGCACTACTTATGGCATAGTACTGAAACATACCAGTATCTTACTGAGGGGTCAGAAGTGTTTGTCAGTATCTGCTGTTTAGGGATTTGCTAAGTACACACATCTGAAGAGTGTATTATGGGACTGTTGTGATTTTGTTGACTTTCATTCTATCCCCATACAGCCATTAACTTTTGACTCTTGTGCCTATGTTTTTCATAGAAGCTGGAGGGGATAGAAATGACAAAAAGAGTGTTACCACATGTAAATGTCATATTTAAGATACAGAGGAGGAATGTAACCCCTGTTTTGAATCATGGCTGTGTTCCTTCCAGGCTGTATTATATGGAGTTAGTTTCTTTGTTTCTCCGTCTCTAGAATGGAGCTGGTGATAATGTGTACTTCAGCTCAGGGTCCTCTTGAGATTTAAGAGATGAAGCACAATACTCTATCACAATTCCCAATCAGTTGATCTCTCTGTTTCTCTCTGTTTGTCTCTCTGTGTCTCTCTTTCTATCCCCCTTACCCCTCCCTGTGAAAAGAAAGTTTTCATTTTTAAAATTGTCTTTCTTGCCTTTTCTCCTTAAATTCCAAACCTGTAGAACAGTTGAAAGAATAATTTATACCCAAATACCCTTCTCCTAGGTTCACCAGTTGTTAATATTTGAAAGTTGTGTATATTACACCTTCCACTCGTAAGTTCTTCTGCATGCATCACCTAAAAATAAGGACATTTTTCAATATAACCATAATACCATTAACATAACTAAAAAGTTGCTAATAATTATGTAATATTGTCTAATATTATTTATATTCAAATTCCTTTAATTGTCCCATGAATGTTTTTACATCATTATTTTTCAGTCCAGGATCCAACCAAGGTTACTGTATTACATTTGGTTCTTATGTCTCTTTGGTTTCTTATAATTTAGTATGGTACCCCTCAAACTAAATGTTTTGTTTTCCATGATGTTGACTTTTTGAAGATTCAGGAGGCAGATTATAACTCCTGCTGATACTAAATTTGATCATTGATTCAACTGGAAACTGCAAGTTACTTCTGTTGTAAAGGTATATTCTTCTGGTTATATTAAATATGTTTGGGGTGATACTTCGGGCCTGTGTGAACATTCTGTTTTCAGATTTTTTTTTTTTTTTTTTTTGCAATATGCGGGCCTCTCACCGTTGTGGCCTCTCCCGTTGCGGAGCACAGGCTCCAGATGTGCAGGCTCAGCGGCCATGGCTCACGGGCCCAGCCACTCCGCAGCACGCGGGATCCCTCCGGACCGGGGCACAAACCCGCGCCCCCCGCATCAGCAGGCGGACTCCCAACCACCGCACCACCAGGGAAGCCCCTGACTCCTGTTGTTTTGAATGGACTAAAGAGGGAGAGTGAAAATGAGGGGGACCGGTTTAGAGGCTGTTGTAACAATCCAGTTGAGAGATGATGATGATTTAGACCAGGATGAGGGTAATGGATTGAATGAGAGGTGGTCAGATTCGGAGTATATGGTTGAAGGCAGGGGCTGTGGGATTTCCTAATGGGTGAAATAAGTGACTGAGAGAAGTCATGATGTGGTCAATCGATTGGGCTGAGCATTTGGGTTGATAGTACTGGAGGGAGGATGGATACAAAGAATCAATGTCTTAGAGCATTTTCTTTTTAATAGACTATTTTTTAGAGGAAATTTTAGGTTCATAGCAAAATTGAGAAGAAAATACAGCGAGTACCCATATATATACCTCCCTAAACATATGCACAGATTCCCCTGCTATCAGCATTTCACTGCAGCGGTAGATTGTTACAATCTATGGCACGTGATTATCACCCAAAGTCCATAGTTTACATCAGGTTTCACTCATGGTGTTACATAATCTGCGGGTTTTGACAAATAAAAATGACCTGTGTCCAGCTTCACAGTATCACACAGAATAGTTTCACTGCCCTAAAATTCTCTGTGCTCTACCCTATTCATCCTTCCTCCCTGCAACCCTTGGTAACCACTGACCTTTACTGTCTCCATAGTTTTTTGTGTTTTCAGAATGTCATATAATTGGAATCATACAATATGTAGCCTGTTAATAATTTTTTTGTCTTTTAGTAATATGTGTTTAAAGTTCTTCCATGTCTTTTCATGGCTTGATAACTTCCTTTTAATGCTTAATAGTACTCAGTTGTCTGAATTGTCCCATAGTTTGTTTATCCATCACCTACTGAAAGGCATCTTGGTGGCTTCCAAGTTTTGGTAATTGTGAGTAAAGCTGCTGTAAACATCCATGTGCTGGTTTTTGTGTGGACATAAATTTCCAGCTCATTTGGGTAAAAACCAAGGAGCACGATCACTGGATTGTATGGCAAAACTATGTTTAGTCTTGTAAAAAACTTGGAGCATTTTTTATTGTATTAAATTCCATACACACATCCTCTTATTACCTCCTCTATGTCATATATATGCTACCACATCTAATTGGTTGTAGGCTACTGCCACTTCTATATCAAGCCTTCTTTTCATTGCCTTACAAATTCTTTTGTTTCTCCAAGATTTATGGAATGATGTGGGTGCCGTCTAGTGGACATAAAATGTATTTTGATAGAATGAGAACAACCACAAAAAGATTGATTAAAAATAACTAAATTGAAATCTTATTCAATTGTGCTAAATAAGAAAAACGTTTCAATGCTTTGGACATCGAACCCATGTTTGGACTACAATGGGGTCCAAAACTAGGCAAGGCATGGTAGAGAAAAGAAATAAGCAAAGATTAGCAGGTTAATATCCTGAATATCTGAATTTGTTCACCGAAATGATTTGGGGTCTGCATACATATACAGAGATTTTTCGTGTGTGTGTGTGAGAGAGAGAGAGAGGGAGGGAGAGGGAGAAGAGAATATTAAAGAATAAAACATGGCGATTATCTTCAAGAAAAAGTGCAAGATGCAATGATTCAGTATTTAAATTGTAAATTACAAATGGAAGGAGAGGGAAACGCAGAGGGCAGAGGGCTCAGGGAAGGTGTCGCTAAAACACTGTGAACTGACATGGGTCTTAAAATATGAAGAAGATATGAATAGGTAACAGGGAGAACATCATGAGGAGAGGATAAATTCAGAGCAGTAGAAAGAAAAGTTTGAATTCTAGACATCCATCCAGAATACCAGTATCTATTTGTTTTAACCCATTTGGACTTAAAGAAGAGGTAGAAAGGGTAAGTGAATTAATTCAGTTTCTGTAGGAGACTCTAACGAAGAGTAATTGTAATAGTAATAAAAGATGATGCTAGTATTAACAATGATGGTGATAGTAAGTGCTAACCCTGATGTATTGCAGTTACTCATATATGTAGTCATTGTTCTAATTACTTTTACATACATTATCTCATTTAAACTGCATAACAATCCTGTGAGGTAGGTATTATAATATTTCTCATTTTAATTTGAGGAAACTGAGACAGCAATTTTTTTTATAACTTTCACTAAATCACAAAGTTAATAAGTAGAGGAGTCTGGATTCAGACCCCAAAGTCGGCTTTCTAAGAATTATGATCACTTGAATTCTGCTAGATAGAGTGAAGCAGTTGGGATGGACAGACTTAGAAACCTGAACTGTGGGTCTTGTTCTGTGATTTACATACCTTGGGAAAAATCCCATCCTGTTCCTAGGCTTTAGTTTCCTCATCTACTTAGTAAGCGTATCAAACCATGTTGCCTCTGACGTGTCGCTGAGTTCTAAAATATGTTGATTATATTTAACTAGGGTGTTCAGTGTTTTGTTCTGATAGCTGAAAAAATCCCAACCCTTGAGAATTTATGTTCAAATATAGGGATAATATAATGTGCTCCTAATTGATGACACCTCTTTCCTGACTTACATGTGAGGTAGGGGTTTAGACTGCCCTACGTGGACAACCCTATTGCTGTTTTGGGGGCGAGGGTGGTGCTATGGATTGGAATAGTGTCGGAGAGCCAGCTCAGTGAGAAGGGCAGCCATGGAAGGCTCTTCATCCTTGCCTCGCTTCTCCTTCACCACTCAAATCTATGGAGTCCTGTTGACAGAACTCACAAAGCTCTCGAATCCGTCGGAAGCTCTGTCGAATCTCTACAAACTTCTCTTGAGTCTGCTCAGAGCACTCCCTCTCTTTATCCTGACTCAGGACATCATCCTTGTCTCCTAACGGGTCTCCTGGCTCCAGTATGGCTCCTTTCCATTCGTTGTTTCTCTCCATGGGCCGAGTTAGCCAACCGGATGATTCTTCTTCTGACGCTCCTCCAGTGGCTTTTCACAGTGCACTTGGGTTGAGTACCTAGAATTCTCATTTCTTTCATGTGGTTTAGGAGGCATTTCCTGTTTGGAACACTGCTTGCATTCCAGCCCAGGCTACGCCACTCCCTGTTGAATTTTACCTTTTATCCATTTCTTTCCATGTATTCTTTGACCTCCAGGCTTCTACAACAGGCTGTTCCTGGAATAGGCCCCCTCCACAGCCCTCACCCCAACACCACCCCGAGGAACTGCGTCTGGCACTAGGTTTCACCTGAGTTTCACCATCCTTGAAAAGCTCCCCTAACTTCCGTCCTTGCCGTAGCTGATCCTTCTGTATGTGGCCATGACATCCTTCAGTGCACTGGTCCTAGCACCTACCATATGATGAGGCTGTTGCCTGAAGGACCATATGCTGTTACCGTCATTGCCTACTGGACTATAAGAACCGCAGAGGCAAGAACTGAACCTGCCTTGTTCACACCAGTTTTTCCCGTTAGAGAGCAGTGCCTACTACGAAGCACATGCCTAACGAGTGAATGAATGAGCGCGGGAGGGAACCAATCAAATGAAAAATCAACATTTAAATACCTCAAAGGTTTATGGAAGGGCAGGGTTACGTGGGGACTTCAGCTCATATAGCTGAACTCCCATATAGAGCCTGCCTGCTTTGCACACACTGTGCAAAGCACCCAGCATCAGCTAGTCATAGACACGATAAACCCCAGAGCTACAGAAACCTTCAGCCTCTGCTGCTCTTTGGAATGTTCTGACCCAGAGACTCCCCACTGAGCTGCTGAGCAACATCACCTAGACCTGTGAGCCCCTTGTGATTCCCTCTCCCAGGAATACCTTGCCTTCTTCCCCTGTGGTTGGTGGCCCCCTCTTGTAGTGCCCACTGGAAGGTCTCGTGCTTTGAGGGACTTGCCTCCAATCCCTTCCCCTCATTTAAACTCTCAGAGCATTACCCAAATAAAGCTGGTTGTGCTACTGCCACCTTGTGGTCACTTTTTTCCCATCATCGGTGGCAAAATGCCTTGAACTCTTTTAACAGTCTTTAAAATGAGGTTGAGGTTTTTTTTTTTTAACATCTTTATTGGGGTATAATTGCTTTACAATGGTGTGTTAGTTTCTGCTTTATAACAAAGTGAATCAGTTATACATATACATATGTTCCCATATCTCTTCCCTCTTGCGTCTCCCTCCCTCCCACCCTCCCTATCCCACCCCTCCAGGCGGTCACAAAGCACTGAGCTGATCTCCCTGTGATGCGGCTGCTTCCCACTGGCTATCTGCCTTACATTTGGTAGTGTATATATGTCCAGGCCTCTCTCTCGCTTTGTCACAGCTCACCCTTCCCCCTCCCCATATCCTCAAGTCCGTTCTCTAGTAAGTCTGTGTCTTTATTCCTGTCTTACCCCTAGGTTCTTCATGACATTTTTTTTCTTAAATTCCATATATATGTGTTAGCATACGGTATTTGTCTTTCTCTTTCTGACTTACTTCACTCTGTATGACAGACTCTAGGTCTATCCACCTCATTACAAATAGCTCAATTTCGTTTCTTTTTATGGCTGAGTAATATTCCATTGTATAGATGTGCCACATCTTCTTGATCCATTCATCTGATGATGGACACTTAGGTTGTTTCCATCTCCGGGCTATTGTAAATAGAGCTGCAATGAACATGTTGGTACATGACTCTTTTTGAATCATGGTTTTCTCAGGGTATATGCCCAGTAGTGGGATTGCTGGGTCATATGGTAGTTCTCTTTGTAGTTTTTTAAGGAACCTCCATACTGTTCTCCATAGTGGCTGTACCAATTCACATTCCCACCAGCAGTGCAAGAGTGTTCCCTTTTCTCCACACCCTCTCCAGCATTTATTGTCTCTAGATTTTTTGATGATGGCCATTCTGACTGGTGTGAGATGATATCTCATTGTAGTTTTGATTTACATTTCTCTAATGATTAATGATGTTGAGCATTCTTTCATGTGTTTGTTGGCAGTCTGTATATCTTCTTTGGAGAAATGTCTATTTAGGTCTTCTGCCCATTTTTGGATTGGCTTGTTTGTTTTTTTGTTATTGAGCTGCATGAGCTGCCTGTAAATTTTGGAAATAATCCTTTGTCAGTTGCTTCATTTGCAAATATTTTCTCCCATTCTGAGGGTTGTCTTTTGGTCTTGTTTATGGTTTCCTTTGCTGTGCAAAAGCTTTGAAGTTTCATTAGGTCCCATTTGTTTATTTTTGTTTTTATTTCCCTTTCTCTAGGAGGTGAGTCAAAAAGGATCTTGCTGTGATTTATGTCATAGAGTGTTCTGCCTATGTTTTCCTTTAAGAGTTTGATAGTTTCTGGCCTTACATTTAGGTCTTTAATCCATTTTGAGCTTATTTTTGTGTATGGTGTTAGGGAGTGATCTAATCTCATACTTTTACATGTACCTGTCCAGTTTCCCCAGCACCACTTATTAAAGAGGCTGTCCTTTCTCCACTGTACATTCCTGCCTCCTTTATCAAAGATAAGGTGACCATATGTGCATAGTTTATCTCTGGGCTTTCTATCCTGTTCTATTGATCTTTCTGTTTTTGTGCCAGTACCATACTATCTTGATTACTGTAGCTTTGTAGTATAGTCTGAAGTCAGGGAGCCTGATTCCTCCAGCTCCATTTTTCGTTCTCAAGATTGCTTTGGCTATTCGGGGTCTTTTGTGTTTCCATACAAATTGTGAAATTTTTTGTTCTAATTCTGTGAAAAATGCTAGTGGTAGTTTGCTAGGGATTGCATTGAATCTGTAGATTGTGTTGGGTAGTAGAGTCATTCTCACAATGTTGATTCTTCCAATCCAAGAACATGGTATATCTCTCCATCTATTTGTATCATCTTTAATTTCTTTCATCAGTGTCTTATAATTTTCTGCATACAGGTCTCTTGTCTCCTTAGGTAGGTTTATTCCTAGGTATTTTATTCTTTTTGTTGCAGTGGTAAATGGGAGTGTTTTCTTGATTTCACTTTCAGATTTTTCATCCTTAGTGTATAGGAATGCCAGAGATTTCTGTGCATTAATTATTTATCCTGCTACTTTACCAAATTCATTGATTAGCTCTAGTAGTTTTCTGGTAGCATCTTTAGGATTCTCTATGTATAGTATCATGTCATCTGCAAACAGTGACAGTTTTACTTCTTCTTTTCCAATTTGGATTCCTTTTATTTCCTTTCCTTCTCTGATTGCTGTGGCTAAAACTTCCAAAACTGTGTTGAATAAGAGTGGTGAGAGTGGGCAGCCTTGTCTTGTTCCTGATCTTAGTGGAAATGGTTTCAGTTTTTCACCATTGAGGATGATGTTGGCCTGGTTTTGTCATATGTGGCCTTTATTATGTTGAGGAAAGTTCCCTCTTTGCCTACTTTCTGCAGGGTTTTTATCACAAATGGGTGTTGAATTTTGTTGAAAGCTTTCTCTGCATCTATTGAGATGATCATATGGTTTCTCTCCTTCAATTTGTTAATATGGTTTATCACATTGATTGATTTGCATATATTGAAGAATCCTTGCATTCCTGGAATAAATGAGGTTGAGTTTTATCTTAAGAGTAACGGGAAGTAATTGAAGGGTTGTAATCATAGGGGTGACATGATCTTACATTCTAATATATGTCTTAGTTGGAGAGGACCAAGAGGGGAATAAGACCAGTTAAGAGGCTGCTGTTGTAATCTGGGTGAGTGGAGATGGGGCTAGGATTAGGACAGCACTAATGGAGATGGAGAGAAGGAGATGAAGGTAAGATAAATTTCAGAGTTGAAGTCAGTAGGACTTCCTGATGGATTAGAAGAGGGGAAATAAAGATCAAAGATAAATATTTGAGCAGCTCGATGGATGTCATGCCCATTTAAAAGGTGAACAAGATGAGGAGGAACAGATCTGTGGATTTAAGGAGAAGTAAATTAAAAAGCCAGTCTTTGATGTATTAAGCTTAAAAACATAATAGTGACACCCTCCCATCCTGTCTCTGGAAGCTTGTAGAATCTACTCTCAGCAGCGTCCTACAGTGTCACTGTGTGAGGGTGCCTTGGAATAAGTTTGTTTCATCTGTTGTTCTGAGAATTTGATCTGTCACTACATGCCCTTTGAGTGTAAAACATTTTTTTGCAATAATTTTGTCAGTTTACTTCTCTAAATTTACTTTTTTTTTTCCTTTGTAGAATTCTTTTTATTTGAATTGGAATGCCTAGGCTGGTTCCTTAATTTAAAAGGAAAAAACATTTTTTTTGAACTAGAGAAGTGAATTTTGCCAAAGTGGTTTTATTTATTTAAAATATTTTTAATTTTATAGTGGAGTATAGTTGATTAACAATGTTGTGTTACTTTCAGGTGTACAGCAAAGTGATTCAGTTATACATGTATCTATTCTTTTTCAGATTCTTTTCCCATTTAGATTATTACAAAATATTGAGCAGAGTTCCCTGTGCTATACAGTAGGTCCTTGTTGGTTATCTATTTTAAATATGGCAGTGTGTACATGTCACTACTTTCTATGTTCTCTCTCTGTCTCTTTGCTATACTTTCTAGTTTCCCTAAGCTTTATTTTCTAGTCCTTTTGTGAGACTGAAATTTCTGCTGATCTTTTTAATATGTAAGAACTCTGTTGGTTTTCAGAAACATACCAATTTTCACATCCTATTCATGTTTTATTGATGAGAAATCTGCTGCTAATGCTCTGAAAGTTTTGGGGGATATCATCATGATTTTATTTAAGCTTCTTTTCATTTCTTGGCTTTCTATCAGTGGCATTTTATACTGGGGCCTTGATCTTTTCTAAAAGTGATTTTGTAAGATATTTGTGTTCCTTGATGTTTTTTTCTTATTTAAGACCGGGACACTTGAAATCAAGTGGAATTTAGGGTGTGAGATTGGTGCTCCTCAGCAGTGGGTTTTACTGAGGGTAATCTGGAGGGACCATTTTCTTGGCAGGGTATCCTCACAATGTGAATATCTTTAGGTTTTTCCTCTTACACTCATCAGATTTCCAGAGGAGATTCTCCTGATGTCCTGCCTGAAGGGATAGGCCAGGCTGCTAGTTTTCTGAGACCAAGAAGGAACAGAGGATGCCAGGACTCAACATTCAGTAGTAACTATTGGCAGTCTGAAAAAGAAGAAACATCCAAAAAGGAAAGAGAAAAAGAACCTAGTACCCCATCATTCATAACCAAAAAGCAGTCAACCTACAGTTGAATCGGGAAGGGGAAAGGAAGCTCACTTTGACTTAAAGATTAAAGTGTTAATCAACACATTTGACTGGAAACTGCTTGTTACTGAATTGAGACAAAGTTTCATATCTTAAAGATGGCCTGACGTTTTGTTATCTAAATGTGACAAGAAAAGTCTTGGGGACTACAAGAATTTTCATTCAGGGATAAAGAAAGGTCACCCACTGAGCAGGGTAAAAGAGGAAATTGCAACTTTTATGATAAATCCTCATGGTTCCTATTTATTTCAGTGCCTCAGTAATGCATAATTAAAAATCTAAGGTTAACTAGCATATTAACCTTTTCTACTAAAATTACAAGGGATTTAGAGTATTTTATCTCTGACCGCTCCCAATTTACATGCAATTTTTCTGTAGTGTTTATCACTTTTTGAAGCCCACAATTGATACTTTTTTCATACAATGTTTATATTTTCACATTTATCAACTTCTTTGCTCCCTTTTAAAAAATTTCAGAACTTCTATCTAGGTCATCTTTTAATTTTTCATAATTGTGAAATACATCCTTTAGGAATTTCTGAAGGTTCTGCTGGTGGCAATCTCTCAGAATTTATTTGCTGAAAACATTATTTTTAGATAGCTTTATTGGGTTCCTGTTTCTAGATTGGCATTTACTCTGGCTTCCATTTTTGCTGTTAGGAAGCCTACTGTTAGTCGAATTGTTCTTTCTTGCAGGAAATCCATCTCTTCCCCCTGACTGATATTTATTTATTTATTATTTTATATTGGACTATAGTTGATTTACAATGTTGTAGTAGTTTCAGGTGTACAACAAAGTGATTCAGTTATACATATACATATATCCATTCTTTTCCAGATTATTTTCCCATATAGGTTATTACAGAATACTGAGTAGAGTTCCCTGTGCTATACAGTAGGTTCTTGTTGATTATCTCTTTTATATATAGAACTGTGTATATGTTATTCCCAAACTCCTAATTTATCTCTCTCCCCAACCTTTCCCCTTTGGTAACTATAAGCTTGTTTTCGAAGTCTATGGGTCTGTTTCTGTTTTGTAATTAAGTCCATTTGTATCATTTTTAGGATTCCACATATAAGTGATATCATATGATATTTGTCTTTCTCTGACTTCATTTAGTTTGATAATCTCTGGATCCATCCATGTTGTTGCAAATGGCCTTATTTCATTCTTTTTTGTGGCTGAGTAGTATTCTGTTGTATATATGTACCACATCTTCTTTATCCATTTATCTGTCGATGGACACTTAGGTTGCTTCCATGTCCTGGCTATTGTAAATAGAGCTGCAGTGAACATTGTGGTACGTGACTTTTTTTTTTTTTTTTACATTGGAGTATAATTGCTTTATAATGGTGTGTTAGTTTCTGCTTTATAACAAAGTGAATCAGTTATACATATACATATGTTCCCATATCTCTTCCCTCTTGCGTCTCCCTCCCTCCCACCCTCCCTATCCCACCCCTCTAGGTGGTCACAAAGCACTGAGCTGATCTCCCTGTGCTATGTGGCTGCTTCCCACTAGCTATCTACCTTACATTTGGTAGTGTATATATGTCAGTGCTACTCTCTCACTTTGTCACAGCTTACCCTTCCCCCTCCCCATATCCTCAAGTCCATTCTCTAGTAGGTCTGTGTCTTTATTCCTGTCTTACCCCTAGGTTCTTCATGACATTTTTTTTTCTTAGATTCCATATATATGTGTTAGCATACGGTATTTGTCTTTCTCTTTCTGACTTACTTCACTCTGTATGACAGACTCTAGGTCCATCCACCTCACTACAAATAACTCAATTTCGTTTCTTTTTATGGCTGAGTAATATTCCATTGTATAGATGTGCCACATCTTCTTTATCCATTCATCTGTCAATGGACACTTAGGTTGTTTCCATCTCCGGGCTATTGTAAATAGAGCTGCAATGAATATTTTGGTATATGACTCTTTCTGAATTTTGGTTTTCTCAGGGTATATGCCCAGTAGTGGGATTGCTGGGTCATATGGTAGTTCTATTTGTAG
Organism: Pseudorca crassidens; assembly: GCF_039906515.1. Taxonomy (NCBI): domain Eukaryota; kingdom Metazoa; phylum Chordata; class Mammalia; order Artiodactyla; family Delphinidae; genus Pseudorca; species Pseudorca crassidens. The sequence goes on from NC_090298.1 coordinate 128,535,840, forward strand.
TTTTTTCAGGAACCTCCATACTGTTCTCCATAGTGGCTGTATTAATTTACATCCCCACCAACAGTGCAAAAGGGTCCCCTTTTCTCCACACCCTCTCCAGCATTTATTATTTGTAGACTATTTGAAGATGGCCTCCTGACCGGTGTGAGGTGATACCTCATTGTAGTTTTGATTTGCATTTCTCTAATAATTAGCAATTTTGAGCATCTTTTCACGTGCTTTTTGGCCATCTGTATGTCTGACTGATTTTTTAAATCCTTTTCTTTGAATTAATGCTTTGCAGTTACACTACGCGGTGCTCAGATGTGCTCTTTCTTGTGATTTTTCCTACTTTGTCATACATCGAGCTTAATCCTCCTGTTTGGGTTGTGGTAGTGCTGCTTCTAACTGTGCCTGGTGTTCAGCACTCTTCTTTTTACCCTCCCAGGGGATAAACCTCTAATGCTCTGGCAGAATGGAAGGAGGGGAGGAACACTTGCCTGAATTTGTGGAATGAGAAAGGGGATTGGTTTAATTGCTGGAGGCAACAGGCCCTGGGCCTTGAGTCGTGCCTGGGAAAGAGAAAGTGGTCTAGGTCTAATTGAAGTCCCCTCTGAGGATACAAAGGCATGAATCCTTGGGTGTAAACACAAAACCCATGATAGACATGGAAGCATGGAGACATTTTTTTAAAAACATGCTGCCCAAGAGGATAGCCTGGCAGAATACAGGAAGCCCAGCATTAAAAGCCTGTGGGGTGTATTTTTGGGAGTAAAAGATGAAAGTGGGGTTGGGAGCAGCCGGATGGAGAAGCACTGATACTACTGGAGAGGAGCTGGGATGGGAGGGGCTGGCGTGGGAGGCTGGAGCACTCCAGGAAGTATACGCCCTCCTCTGTGTATGTGTTGTCATCTCTCCTGTTCTCTTTGTTCTTGTGGCTTGAGTCACACCTTTAAAAATATTTAAAAGATTTTCTGAGGCTTTAGGAAGAAACAAAATGAAATGTGTATGTGCACAAAGATTCTTAAATATTTTTTAAGTATTTAAGTTGTATTTCATGCAATATTTGAAATAAAGATTATTTGTAATATTGAATTGTGTTATGGTGCCTAATAATAAACAAATACCTGTGACCCCACTCTGCAACCTAACAGAGGGAACAGTATCCATTTTGTTAAGGTGCCTGTGTGGGCTCCTATGGCATCCTCTTCCCACTCTGTTCTAAGAGTCTTCCTCCTAAATTTGCATTTTCTTGTTCATTTTTACTTCATCTCATAGTTCTGAAAAATTACTATATTAAGATTTATCTGGTGTGTCGATTGGTAATTCCAATAATTAAATCCTCTGGGGTCACAGTCTGCTGACACTCATTTATGGTTTCTTTTCTTTCTTCTTTTCTTCCTTCCTTCCTTTCTTTTCTTTCCCTTCCTTCCTTTTCTTTCCCTTCCTTTCTTTTCTTTCCCTTTCTTTCTCTCTCTCTCTCTTTCTTTCTTTCTTTCTTTCCCTCTCTCTCTCTCTCTCTGTGTCTCTGTCTCTGTCTCTCTCTCTCTTTTGGTTTTTTTGTGTTTGTTTTTAATGAGCACATTTAGGATTGAATTTGATCGTAGGTTACCACAGGCCCTAAGTGAGGGAGGCTTTGGTTCGTGTCATACTTGCATTTGCTTCTGCTAGACCCCAGGAAGTGCTGCCAAACAGGGACTCCTTTATTTTCTTGGCTTGGGCTTTCCCTGACCAGACAGATGTTATCCATTTTGACTCCAGACACAGGTGACAGCAGGCTAAGAGTGGGTCATCTCAGAGGATGCTGGATGTGAAGGCTTCTGCAGCCAGGATTCCTGGAAGGTTCCCTTTGCTGGTAGGCAGACTCTTCCAGCGTGTAGTCCCGCTTAGAGGTTCCTGGCTTAATGTGGGAGTCCGAGTTCAGCTCCAAAGCTATGCAGGGGTCTAGAGTTTCCCATTACCCTCTGTCAGCGTTTGCCTTGAGGGCTGCCCCGGCTCTTATATTAGCTTAGGGCTCTGATTTCGGCTCACTGTTGCTGTTTACGTGCCCTTAATTTCTTGAATGCTTAGCAGTGAACTAAAAAATACGTTGGTTATAATTTATCCAGGTCTTGTTAAAGAATTGAGTGCACCACATTGCTAGATGCAAAGTCTATACTTGAAGTCTTATTTCCTTTGTGATATGAGAGCTGTTAGGAGATAGAGATTTGCATCTCTAAGTTGTTCAGTTACATTTTGTAAGCTGCCAGTGTTACTGCTGCTGTTTCTCCTGTTTGGCTTTCGCTTTTTATTATTGATATCTGGTTTTATTGCAGAGATTAAAAATAAAGTTGGTATTTTTCCTGCTTTATAGCTTTATAAAAAGATTTTCCTTGTGCCATATTAGGCAGTCAATTTTTTTAAGTTATATTGGTGCTTTAAGGAGTATATTTTGTCTTATTTACTATATTGTTAAGGTCCCCTTAATAATAATTTACTTTTACTCCCTTGAAATGTCAAGTTTTATGGGATAAATAGTTTCCCACTGCTTTTTGTAGGTTTCTCCTTCACTGTCTCCAGATGTTACTTTATATGTGTGAATACTGTATCCTTGAGTGCTAAAAGATTGATAGATGACAATTTATCTTTTTAGTAATTATAACCTTTATCGGTATAAAGAGATGCTCTTTCATCAACACATTTATGCTATAAATTGCATGTTGACCACTTTAATAACAAAAGTTATATTTTGGTTTATCCTTTTTATTTCAGACTTTCTTAATATATATTTCATTTAAGTGTTATAGTTTACAATTATTGCTCTGTTTTAGCCATATTTCCATCATGTATGTTTCTATCTTTAAGCAATATATTGTTTAGTTTTACAAATTTTGAAATGTATAGAAATGAAGTGATATTCATTCACTCAGCAAATATGAATTGAGCACCTATCCTGTGCTAGGCTCTTGAAAGATTGAATACACAAATGGACAATGGCCTGACCATATATGAAACCAGAACTCTGACCCACCATCTACAGCAATCTGTCCAGGAACTCAATCCCTTTGTCTACATTAACGGCCAAAAAGCCAGCCTGCTGTAAGTCAGACTTACAGGAAGTCAGACTGCTATCTCCAGGAAGCCAACAAAAACGTCTCTAAAAATTGGCCCCAAATGCTCAGGACTCGACTAATAACTGATAGTTTCCCTAGTGTTTGTCCCCTCTTCCAGCTTGGGATCAACAGAGAAAGCCTAGTATGTATTCCTAACCAATCACATAGATGCCCACTTAAGTTAGGCTACTTTTAGCTTCCCCAGGCTGACAGCCTCCAATCAGGGCACGTGTCAGACCTTCTTTCCTTTCCGCTATAAAGCTTCCCCACTCCTCTGCCTGCCTTTAAGTCTCTGTGAAAAGACAATGATGGTGTTAAGACACTTGCTCTAGCAAGCTCAGAGTAAATAGCCTTTTCTTCTCATTTAGTCGGTATATATTTCCATTTCCTGCTGTATCATGAGTACCAGATCAGAGAAAGAGCAAAAACAAACAAAAGTGCTGCCTTCATGGAACTTACGTTCTAATGGGACAGTGATGGGAGGAGACAGAAAAACATGATAAATGTTATGTAGAATACGTGTAGGTTATAAGTGCTATAAAAATGAGCAAGGGAAGGGACATGGGAGGGCAAAGAGTGGAAGGGGTTGAGGGAGTAAATCATATAGATGTAATGCAGCAGGACAAAGCCTTCCAGGCAGCAGGAACCTCAAGGCAAAGGCTCTGCTGCAGAAATATGCCTGGCACTTTCTAGAAAAAGCAGGAACTTGGAGCTGGAAAAAAGGAGTAAGGAGAAAAGGAGGAGATGCAGTCAGAGGCCTCGAGGAGCTGAATCATGGAAAGCTCTGGGGGCCGTTGGAAGGACTGTGGCTTCTTCAACAAGGGAGCTGAGAAGTCTCTGAGCAGGGGAGTGACAGGGTCTGACTTTTGTTTTAAAAAGACTTCTTGGCTGCTGTGTTGAAATGAAATAGGGTGACCACATGCCCTGCCTTGTGCAGGACAGTCTTAGTTTATGCCTGTTGTCCTGGCCCCTTTCACTTTCACAGTGTCCTAAGTTAGACAATGAAACATGGGATCACCCTACCTAAGCACAGACAATAAGGGGGCAAGGATAAAAGCAGAGAGACGGTGGGAAGCTGTTCTAATAATTCTGGTAAGAAATGATAGTGCCATGGAAATGGTGACAGAAGTGGAGGTAGTAAGAAGTGTTTAATTTGGGCTGTGTTTTCAAAGTAGAGTCTGTGTTTTCCAAACACTCCGAGAGAGAGAGAGAGAGAGAGAGAGAGAGAGAGAGAGAGAGATGTGAGTGAGAGTGTGTGTGTGCGTGCGTGCGTGTGTGTGTGAAATCTAAGGTAACTCCACTATTTTTGTCTGAGTAACTAGAAAATGCATTCTTCATTAACCTGAATGGAAAAGCTGGAACCTAGTTTTCAGGGGAAGATTGGGAGTTTGGTTTTTAAAATTGTACTTTTGAATTGTCTATTAGATAATCATGGAGAGATACAGGGTAGAACTTGAATGAGTTTGGAATTCAGGAAAGAAGTGCAGGGTAAATACATAAATGTGTGCGTATATATATATACATATACACATATATATAAAATATATAAATATATAAAAATATATATTAAAAAATTTGCTGGGTGGAATATTTTATAAAGATGTGGTTCCCTGTCCAAACTATGTTGGCATAGCTCTGTTAACTGCTTGCATGTAAACTGTGAAGTCAGGGCCTAGTATATTGGCTTGGACAAAAAGTTCATTCAGGTTTTTGAAAGATGTTGCAGGAAAGCCCGAATGAACTTTTTGGCCAACCCAATTTCCCCCCCGCCCCGTTTCAGTAGCCACTCCTTCTGTACCCTATTCTTGGAACATACTTTTCATTTTGAAGTATAACAACTCAATCAGAATACATTTGTGACAGTATTTATTAAAATTTCCTGGAAAACAGGAAACTCATTGGAGCTTCAGATAAACTGCCTTCTCTCCTCAATCACATTTCTTCAGTATATTTGAATGATTTTTTTCTGTTGCAATTATTTTTTTTCCCTTCTTCAGGGAGAGCAATTTTTAATATAATGGTCCTCTATGATCTCCCCCCAAATATATTAGATTTTCTCTAAGCACCCCAGATTTTTTTTTTTCACTTCAGCATGATATGATTTTTCTCAAGCCTGCCCTCATGTCACCAACTCATTATTTTTCATGAACGCCAATTCTGCTGTAACTCGTCATCCTTTTATAGGGTTCATGTAATACCTGCATTCCTTTACTCTGCTAGTTTTCCTTTCACTGTGTGTTATAGATTTATTTCCTGTTTCAGAGCGTTTATGTTTAATTTCTTTGACGGAAGCAAGCAACTAGAGTGTACTGTTTTCTTGTATTTCGTGTCTCTTCCATTCTTTCAGAGGTTTTGTGCTGGGTTGTTTCTTTTGCTTAGTTATCTTTCAAAGTCAACAATTCAATTGAATCCGAAGAGTAAATATGGTTTAGTGAATGAACTGGATTGGGTAAACCTCCCTCAAACAGAAAACAGCTTTATTCTTTTTCGCCATCGCTGCCCCTCTGTACTATGTCAAACCTCTTTTTGATGTCCCTGACAATTCTTTGGGCATGTTTTATAGCTTTTGCTGTCACTTCAACAACAATAATAGTCTAATTTTCCAGGCACAAAAAATCCATTCATTCTAATATCAGAGCATCAATATTCCTTCCAGTTTTAGATTTTACCCTTCTTCTAGTAAGCCTGATTCAGTCTTGGGTGCCTCCAGTGGAAAAGCTGGGAAGTGGTGGGTCAGCTCTGCCACCTATTCCTCTGTCTTTCCATTCCTGGTCTTTCACTTACAAGGCTGCTGCTCGCTCCTGTGTGACTACAGAGGGCTGCGGAGCATGGGAAGCACAGTCAGGTGAGGGCAGGCAGGGTTTGTAACCCAATGTTGATACCCTCGCTATGGCGCATGTCCCAGTCGGCGGGCTTTTGTGTGGTTCCCTTGTCTTTCTCAGTGGCTCCTGGACCAGAATAGGCATTCTGTGACTGACTGTCTCTTGGTGATGCCTTCTAACCGTCTACAGCCAACGATGTGAGGTAACACATAGAAAAATACTTAGCACGGCTTGTATTAGCTCCTACTACAGTTAAAGAGTATGAATGGTACTATTCCTACTACTTTTATCAGTGTACTTTTAGCCTCTTTATTTTGGTTCATTTTTTAAGGACTAATGTTAAGAGAAGCGGTATTTAAATAGGAGATCGTAACTACCAGCTCTCCTTGGCCCTGGGAATTTAGGAGGATTGTATGTATGTATGTATTTATAGATGATACTCTTGTTTGTTTGTTTTTGCGGTATGCAGGCCTCTCACTGTTGTGGCCTCTCCTGTTGCGGAGCACAGGCTCCGGACGTGCAGGCTCAGCGGCCATGGCTTATGGGCCCAGCCGCTCCATGGCATGTGGGATCTTCCCGGACCGGGGCACGAACCCGTGTCCCCTGCATCGGCAGGCAGACTCCCAACCACTGCGCCACGAGGGAAGCCTTGATACTCTATTTTGTAGAGAGAAAAATACTTAGAGTTTAATCCAGATACTGGAAGAAAATAGGCAACTGAGGCCCAGAGAGGGAATGACTCCTGCCTGTTCTGTAGGGACAAACAGCCAGGACTGGAATATGGGACTTTACCTTCTGTCTTTTAATTTGGGCCTTAGGACCCAAGGTATCTCCTCTTGAGGGGGAGGTGCTCCATGCTTTTATGACTGAGTATAGAGGGATTTCTGTTCACCTAATCTCACCTTATTCTTCCTGGTATCCTGATGGGTAGCCCTGTAGTGACATATATTTTGATAGATGATGTACCTTTCTTTTAAGGAACAAACCTTGCCTATAAGGAACATTGAATATTTGTGACCCTTTGAGAAATAACCACCAGATGTCACTGTAGGCTATGTTTTGTCAAATATGCTCAGAGGAAAAAACTGAGACCCAGTGTGTACCATGCATCCTAATGTTTCGAGTCATAAGGAGTTTTCTGGGGCTATGAGTTACTCCCTCTTCTGGTCTCCCTGAGTGCAGTACGCTGTTCCTTGTTTAGAGAGCTCCTCTTTGTATTATAATCTGTTCTGCCATCTGTCTCCCCAGTCAGAAGGCCTGTTTCTAATGGCAGAACCAAGGGGGGGGGCGGGGTCAGGGGATGTCATCTTTAAATTTCTTTCAACTCCACCAAATTTAGCCTTCAACAGATGATACCACCTAACAATGATTTCACTATGCAAACTCAAATTCAAGGTAAGTCACTTAGCTCCTCCCAGGTCCTCATTCATCCCGATTGTTCCCCTAATTGTCCTGTGTATAGAAATTCAGTAGCTGCCACTGACAGCCCTTCAAGTCCTGTGACAAGGTGTTTTGGTTTCTGTCCTCTACCGAAGTGCCTGTTATAGAGTAGACAGACTCTCAACTCACTCAACAAGAAGCAATCCTTCCCTACATGAAGGAGAAAAGAACTGTTTGTGCTTGCTTTGTTTGTTTGTTGCTAGCTTTTTTTTTTTTTTTTTTTTCTTGCGGTACGCGGGCCTCTCACTGCTGTGGCCTCTCCCGTTGCGGAGCACAGGCTCCAGACGCGCAGGCTCAGCGGCCACGGCTCACGGGCCCAGCCACTCCCCGGCATGTGGGATCTTCCCGGACCGGGGCACGAACCCGTGTCCCCTGCATCGGCAGGCGGACTCTCAACCACTGCACCACCAGGGAAGCCCTCAGTCTCTTCCATTCTGAATGTCATGGAGCACAATTGACATAGTAAAACCACCAAGATTCAGTAGTATAAGAAAGAAAAAAACTTAAACATGTTGGAAGGATGTTTTCCAAAGTTATTGACAGTATGGAACACCTATTACTAAATGGCTTACAGGAGTACTGCTTCGTGGAGCGCTGTGTAGGAAATACTAGTTGAATTGAAAGAGCATAAGTTTGGTATCTGGGAAATAGTTTCCAATCCTGACTTTGTAAACTACTTAGCTGCAGTCAATACTACTCAAAATAAGGGACTGCAAGTTCACCAACTTCTTACTGCTAGACCGCACTACATAAGGAATATGTATAGAATATTGGTCAATTACGTTACTAAGCATACTGTTTGGTTCAGCTGATTTTTATTTTTTGGTAGCAGAACTTTCTTGATGAAGGAAGCCATATATGCTGATTTATATTCTATTACAAGTCTGACACTGAATAGTATTAGCTGCAGTGATTATAAGTAAACCACTTGACCTTTCTGATCTCAGTTTCACTTTCAAATTATCAGGTTGGAAAATAAACTAATTTCTATAATTTTAAACCCGGTAGTTTTCCAGGAGCCCAGGGTTTTGGAACAAATTGAGTGTCTGTTGTAAACCTGTGACATAACCCATGAGAAACATAAGGATTTGACCTTCATCTCCAACTTGTAAAATACTAGAAGCATTTAATCTTCTCTTACTTTGTCCTAATTGTATGACCAATAATAACTGACCCTGTAGTTTTTCCCTTATTGTTTTTCAAAGTCCAGAGATACTATGGAGAGATTCAGAGGCTGATGGTCAGTGTTAGTAATGTTGACTAGTATTTGGGTGGTGCCTGCGACAATGGTGTATCTTTCTTGGGTGATGAACAGATTGCATTACAGGCCTTTATGACACACTCATCATCTGAAGTACAGAATGAAGATAATTGCAAGATGGATGAGGATTTGAAGCACAGCATGGTACTGTGGAAGGAGTATGAGCTTCTGAGTCATGTAGACCTGGATTTAAATTCCGTCTGTTACGTCCTATCTCTGTGATCTTGGACAGTTTTATTAGCCTTTATGGGTATTCATTCTCTCGTCTACAAACCTCATAGGCTTGTTAGGAGGATTAACTGAGATAATGCTTCTGATGTACCTCTTAATTTTTATTTTTTATTTTTTTTGGCGGTACGCGGTCCTCTCACTGCTGTGGCCTCTCCCGTTGCGGAGCACAGGCTCCGGACGCGCAGGCTCAGTGGCCATGGCTCACGGGCCCAGCCGCTCCACGGCATGTGGGATCTTCCCGGACCGGGGCATGAACCTGTGTCCCCTGCATCGGCAGGCGGACTCTCAACCACTGCGCCACCAGGGAAGCCCAATTTTGTAATTTTTTAAAAATTAGAAAAACAATATGAGTGAGAAAAAGAGAATACAAAGCTAGGACATAATTATTCAGGAATATCAATGTGAAGATCATAAAGTGATGGTTACAAAAATATTGGTTTAGATGCACAGATGGAGCCCACTGAAATTGCTCAGATAAGTCAGTGGAAGAGGAGCATCGTTAGAGGTTTGAGGAGTTTGGAGCCTGTGTTTACAGGCCAAGGATAGAGGCAACAGTGGAAACCTGGGCAGGAGTGAGGAGAATATCAGATTAATGGGATAGAAAGTTATAACATGAACAGGTTTTAATCTAGTAGAGGATCAAGACAGACCAAAGGGGAGCTCAAAAAGCGTGCTCTAACTGGCCTGGAGAGAGGCTTGAATAATGCTCAACAGGGTGACAAGGCTGAAGGCATCAGGTGAGTCAGCATAATAGTTCTCACCAGGGTTAACACCCTGTGTGGTAGAATTGAGTTTACTTAACCATAATTGAAATTGATAGACCTTAAGGGGCCTGTAATTGCAAAAGATCTCTTGATGTTACAGAGTGAGCTCTGCAGAATTTTTTCTCTTAGTAATAACTCCTATTCATAGCACTTGTACATTATATAGCACCTCTCATTATCCAAACCGCTCTTACGTACATTATTCCAATAGGGCATCAGCACAGCTAACAGGTCTCTCCGTGATACAGGTGAGGAACCTGAAGCTCAGAAAGGTCAACTGATTAACACAAGGATGCACAGCCAGTACTTAGAAGAAGAGGGGTTGGTACCCAAAATTTTTAACTGATATAACAGCTTTTCCCAGAATGAAACAGTGTCTCTCCCTAAGTGTGAAGGTTATCAGCTGACATCCATCCTCTTCACTTGTACTAGATGGAAATGGTGAAAGAGAAGGTTCCCTGGAAATGACAGTGGAGGTACAGTTGATAGAAACAGCCAAAACAGCTTAAGGGTTATTTCTCAAAATAAGCCAATTTAGTTATTTAGCTCAAAAATAATGGCCAAATGCCAGTGTGATTATTTCTTAGAGGGTATTTACAGGAGGTTGTGCAAGTTGAAAAATACAACTGGAGGCCTTTATTAGTTGTGGGTGATCTAAATTAGAGTGGATACGTAAATTGCACTCAAACTACACTTTCCCTTTCCATGACCATGGTAGACATCAATCATCAATCATGACACCCTTTCCCACTGTATCCAGATGGGACTTCCTCGTTCTTCTCAATTTGGCATCCCAAAAGGCACTGCTAAATATTCAGAATTGGCCTAAAATTCTGCCTTAACCTTTCAGTCCAAAACCATATTTGAAACTCCATTTTCTTTTCTAGGTAATACTCAGAATTTATCACTCCCTTTAGTATGCCTGAAACCTACTAACAAGATAGCCTGCATTATTACAATTCATGCAAAATTATGGAAACATCCCAAACAACATGAGATTTGTACAGGAGCTGACAGGTCCGGTACTGTGTTTGTTCTACATCTTTGAGGATATTGTCATTTCTGCTTGTGAGAAGAAAAAGGGGCCCTCCGGTAGTCACTGGTGGATTGCGTTCTTCAAAAGCATGATTGTTATGCGCTTATTTCCGGCAGTTCTAAAAAGTAATTTTGTTTCAGGGACCCAGAGAAGTCAATCGTTTCCTTTTAGGAAGGGATTTTTCTAGTACATGGTTCATTGTTACTAGCTCAGAAAACAGTTATTTGATTCAGAAGACATAAGGCAGTGCTTTAAATCAGTTTCACTTCTACACCATAATTGAGCCCTTGGCCCTCAGTGTAAGAAAGCAACCTAAGATGGTAGAGTTGTTGTAGAACTAAGGATGTGTCAGTCACTGGAGGGCCTTTCTCAAAATATATTTGCCTATATTTTCACCTCCATTTTCCTTCTACACCCCCCACACACCCATGTTTTTTCTTTATTCTCGTTTCCTCGGGGGCAGAAGTGTTGAGGGCAAGTGTCTGTTTTTGAAAAGTTCCTCCACCTAACATTCTCCCCCATTCCACCACCAAATGAGAACCTCTGATATAATAGAAAGAAAACTTCAATTTAGTGAAGAGACTTTGTTGGATTTGAGTCTTGGTCCTGCTACTTTTCCTAGGTGATCTGGGTTATTATTTAGGTCTTATTTGTCTGCAATACCAAGTCAAACTGGTTTTAGCAAAAAAAAAAAAAAAAAAAGGTTGGTGGAGCGTTTTTGGCTCACATGCTTAAAATGTGCCAGGTTGATTCTGGCTAGAATACAAGCAGTATCATAAGGACCTGTATTTCTCCATCTCTTTAGTTCTTCTTCCCTCTGTATTGGTGCTTCTCTCAGAGTTTGTGTGGTGGCCCTCCATCACTTTACTATTACTTCACTCTGATCATTCAGCAAAACCCCAAAGAGGGAGCAAATTTCTTTCCCCAGTAAGTCCCATAAGGCCTCAGCTCCACTCTGTGGCTTGACTTTTCTCTTGTGACCATTCCTGAACCAGTCACCTGTCACTATAGCCAGTGGGAATGGAACAGCCTGATTTGTTTACTCCTAGGCGGAGAAGATATCGCCCAGTACTTATCTGGGCAGTTACGGTTGTCTGTGGCTGATATCTATGCTGTTCCAGATATTAAATATTTTGTATATTCCCCTGTTCTTGGATTATAGTCCTGTTCTTAGTGTTGAGAAGAGATGTGATTTCTCTTGAGGCTCAAAAATCTGGAATTGTGAGGGCTTCCCTGGTGGTGCAGTGGTTGAGAGTCCGCCTGCCGATGCAGGGGACGCAGGTTCGTGCCCCGGTCCAGGAAGATCCCACATGCCACGGAGCGGCTGGGCCCGTGAGCCATGGCCGCTGAGGCTGCGCGTCCGGAGCCTGTGCCCCGCAATGGGAGAGGCCACAACAGTGAGAGGCCCGTGTATCGCAAAAATAAATAAATAAATAAATCTGGAATTGTGAAAGTGGTATGTTCCTCATAGGAAAATTACACTAGAAGAAAAGGAAATGAATAACTCTTTTAGAGGAAAAGACGTCAGTGCTTTGGGTCACAGCTTCCCCATATGTAAAATAGAAAATTTAAATCAGTTGGTCTTATATGTTGCCTAATCATTTTAATTTTCTATGAAAAGAACGGACTTTTGTAGCCTTTACTAGTACCTATTACCCATTTTATATTGAATGTACCTATATACAATAGATGTGTCTGCACATCTATATATCCATGTGTGTGTGTACATACAGTACTAATTTTGCATACAAGGCAACTGAGGAGAAGCCACCAGGGTTCCCCCAGCAAATGTGACAGAGCCAGTTCTGTAATTATATTTCTTAGGGGACAGCTTTTTTTTTTTTACTTGACTATAGTCATGTCTTAATCTTGGTGTTTAACCATTTAAGAGGATTTTACAATTTGTGAGAGTCTCTTAGAAGTGAAAAGTAAAAACTAAGAGGTATGTGTCTCAAATGCTGGAATTTTAGGTATTATAACCAGAAGTAGGTCATAACATTGAGGAAAAGGATCATTGGAGCAATGACAGGGTCTGTGCCATCATTTGGGGAAAGAGTAATTAGTTGAAAAAACATCTATTTGCGTTTGACTGCTTTTCTATCTGCCTTGCCATACCCTTGTTTTCATGGATGCCCTTTCATCACATTCTTCACAATATCTTCATTCTAACCTATTATCAAACCATAAAAATGAGCCACTTTTCTAGAACATGGCATCTCCTCCCTCCTTGGCTATTGCCCTTACAATGATATGTCAGTATGAGTGAAAATTTAGATGAGAGTGGAGTCTTTGATCATTTTAAAATCATAGCATTTTAGACCTTGTGTATTCCATGGAAAGTTCCTTTGTTGCTGTTGTTATTGTCTGTTCATAGGGCTGAAAGTCTCTTTCTCTTCTCCACATCTTGCAAAGGTTTCAAACAGAAATTATTAGGTGAGCATTTGAAATCCAAACCACGGGCCCAGCACAAGACACTCCATCTCATTCATGTGAAAATCACTTACTGAATGCTTATTCTGTGTAAGGCTGGGTGATATGTAAAGATAAATTCCTGCCTTATAGAGATAAGACCTGAACATAACTCATTACACAACAAGATAGATAGTAATATATGTCATCAGAGAGGAATAGATAAATTGCTATGAGAGGTGAGAGGATAAAGAAATGACTTTGCTGGAGAGGAGCCATGGAGTGCTGTACTTTGGCATTTTTTGGCTACAAGTAAATGACTTTCTTCAAATGCGCTCAGGCTAAAGGCAAACGCATGTTCACATCTGATTCTGGCAGGAAGGGAAGTTTTCATGAAGGAGAAGAGTTCTAAGCTCAGCCCGTGAAAGACGAGTAAGATTCAGAATTAATTCAACTCCAAGAAATCCTGCTCAGCACTCCTATCACCTTGGAGAAGGAACATGTGGAACTATTTACAGCCATTAGATGCTTAGCTGGAGGGTGACAGCTATTTGTCAGAATTGGAAGTAGACACCCCAGTATGGACGCAGATGGAAAGAGGAAAGCCTGAGCCCAAGCCACTGGCTGAAGATGCAGGTCACACTGAGGAGTGGAGAAAGACAGCTGGGGGTCAGGGAGGGAATCCTGCATCTGCTTCCAGGGAGTTATCGAACAGCTACCAAGAGCAGGGTGGGCAGGGCTGTGGATTTAAAAAAACAAAAAGAATTGACAAAATTGGGCAGGCATTATGAAGAGGAGTGATACAAGTGGGATATTTGGGGAATGGATGCAATTTCTCTAAAAATGAAATTGTCATTTTATTTCTCTATGTGAAAATAAGTATATGAAAAGGAACTAGATGGTCTGTATTTTCTCACCACACACAGGCTCTGTTCTGGGTGTTGAGAATACAATAGCAAACAAGGAAAAGTCCCTGCCCCGAGGGAGCTTATATTCTACTGTGGGGAGGGGATAAGTCAACAACAGTTATATACGATGTGTGTTTTATGGCAAACTGTGTATCAGGCTGGGGTTGAATCATTTCCAAATAATCTACCCCAACTATCTATTCTGGTTCTTACTCTTAATTTAAGATTTTTCTTACTAGTAGTCATTTAGTAATCCTTTTATTTATTTAGTTCATACATTTATTCAACAAATATTTGAGCGCCTACCGTGTTCCAGGCATTGTGTGATGGGCACCAGAGTGCAACAGCAAACAAGATGGATGGTGAACTCTGCCTTAAAGGAGCTTATATTCTAGAACAGTGTCATCTAATAGAATTTTCTGTTGTCCTATATCCACTGCCCACTGTGGTACCACCAGCTACTTATGGCTACTGAACGTTGTGGCGTGACTAGCATGACTAAGAAGCTGAATTTTTAATTTTATGTCATTTTAATTCATTTAAATTAATGTGGCTACTGAGTTGCACAGCATAGTTCTAGGAGGTATGGTCATCTATAAATAAATAAATTTAAAAATAAACCAATAATACATTTTAAATAAATAATGATGAATTACTTTAGGTGCTGTGAAAGAAATACATGAGATCCTAAGTTAAAGAAAAAATGGCAAAGGGTGTATTTCAAAAGGTGATGTGTTAAAACTTGTCACCACGTTCAAGATGAGACCTGAAGGATGGGAAAGAGCCACTTAGAGAAAGATTCTTGGGGAACAGAGAGGAGAAAAAGTCCACAAATAGGAGAATTCCTTGGCATGTGGGAGGGACTGAAGAAGAATAGCTGGAGTTTGCTAAGTGAGAAGCAGTGTGGACAAGTGGAAGCTGGAGGCTAGGGGGAGGCGAGAGCCATATCATGCAGAAATCGGGGGCAGTGTCAGTGTGTACGCCAGTTCCATAAAGGGTACCGTGCTGTCTCCTGAGGCCTGCCTGGTCCTTGTTTTCCAGCCCAGTGGTCACTTCCTAATGAATACTTTTTAATAGAACTGGGGCAAATTGGAGCACCTCACTGTATCAACCCATTACATTTGATCACCTGCCTGTTCTGCTATGTGATTCACTAGGAAAATATCACTGCCTACCATGGAACAAAAAGTTAAGTTAGACGAGGCCCATACTTGCAAGAAGTATAAGAAACTAAATACTAATTAAGAACTGATGTTTTAATAAGAGTAATTAATTATGAATGATTAGAAATAGGATGAAGCTATTTTTTTTTCTTTTAATATTGCTAGAAGGAAGCTAGCTGATGAGGTCTGAGGACACTTACTTCCTGAAAGCTTTTGGGAGGAAACATGGGGGAGTTAAAGAAGAGGACAGGAAATTGACTTTAAAATAACCTATTTTTAAAGCTATCAATCCTCGATTTGGATTTTCTTCTCTGAATGTATAGATATTCAGGCTTTAGAGATAAGTGATTTATGCAGGAGATACAGTCATTATGCAGATGAAATGCCTGGGGGAGGGGTGCTGGCAAAAAGCTGTGTTTTTCAGCTGTCACTTCTGTCAGCTTCATTGACTTTAAAAATTGTCAAAGTGAGAAAGTGGCATGGACATATATACACTACTAAACGTAAAATAGCTAGCTAGTGGGAAGCAGCCGCACAGCACAGGGAGATCAGCTCAGTGCTTCGTGACCACCTAGAGGGGTGGGATAGGGAGGGTGGTAGGGAGGGAGACACAAGAGGGAAGACATATGGGAACATATGTATATGTATAACTGATTCACTTTGTTATAAAGCAGAAACTAACACACCATTGTAAAGCAATTATACTCCAATAAAGATGTTAAAAAAAATATTGTCAGGAAGTTGCCTTTTAGAATGTAGATTCCTCTGGGGGCAATGTTTATGTATTTTTTTTCTCTGTACAATCATGGTACATTGGCAGGGTTCTAGAGCCCAGGGAATCACCTCTGATGAAGAAAAAATGTAAAATGTCATCATATGCTTTGTTCTGCAAAAATAGAACTTTTCATTAAAATAGCAGTATGCGTTATAGATGTGCTAAATTTTAATCTCATGACTAACATTGACTTCAATGACTGTTGAACTTTTTCAACTTGCTTCGTCCAGCACCAAACTTATACATGTACTCTATATTGGCATGTTGTTTTTCATAACTCATTGTGATACTGAAAGCCTATGAATAAGAGCACATCTTTTGACCTAATAATCATACCAGATAGTTCTGTCAGGCTTTAGACTTGCCAGAATCCTTTCACAAGCATGGGATAATTTCATACTCCCAGCAGCCCCGTGAGAAGGTACAGCATGGGACATTATCTGTCCTTTACTTACAGGAGCCCAGAGGTCAATTTTTTTGTGCCCTGGGAGATTGAATCAAGTGTGGACAGAATTTGAAGTCAGGATACAAGCTTTTTTACCATTTGCCCCTCTTCCTGATGGAGGGAAGGAGTAGTACAGATTCTTCTCTACCTCTGTTTTAACATTTGGTGTCATGTGCTAGTAAAACCATGGACTAGGTTTGAGAAAAGCCTTTGGATTTAGAGAAAGAAAAGTCTATGTATCAGTTAGGGATCTTTGTATTACAAGCAACCAAACTGTAAAGATCAACGGAGTTTATTGACTCTTATAGCTAAGAAGTCCAGAGTGGGCTGGCTTCAGGGCTCAAATAATGAAGTGATGACCTGTCGCTCCTCTCCTTGTTTTCTTGATTGGCTTCATCGTCGGATAAGCCCTCTCCTCATTTAGTTACTCAATTCATATTTACTAAAGAGCATTCCATATTTTAAAGATGGAGTAACACACAGTGGAAAGGGCACAGGGGTGGCAGTCAGGAAATCTGGATTCTAGTCTTAATTCTGCTACTGGCTACATGAACTTCACCTGTCAGGGTAGTTGGAGAAGTGCAAGTAGGCTCCTAGAACTACATCTTTCCAGATGGAGAGCTAGAGTGAGGAGTGTGTGGGGGAGGTAGGGAGGATGGTTGGAGGGGAGAGGACCTTGGCCACAGAATTTCCAGAAAAGAGATTTTCTTTGTTTGGACTCGCATGTTCCTCGTGCCCACCCAGAACCACTTACAGGGGCTTGAGCAATGACGTGCCACCTGTGTGCCTGTGTTACCTGAACCATGAAACGGGTAGAGGAGATGGCAGCTTGCAAGAGGGGAGTGTTTGGTGCTGGAAGTACGGTGAATGCATTCTGGGTGGTCCTCTAGCCAAAACAGTACACACCGTGCAGCATTACATTCTCTGATCCCCTAAAAATCAAACCTCTCATCTCAACCTTTTTAGTCCAGTGAGCTAATCCCCTTGGCTAGCTGTTCACAGAACCAGAATTCATCTCTCTGCTTTCCTCTCAGAAGGACTCCCCAGTCACAAGATGCTCCAAGGGAAACTGGGCTATTCCAGATGGCTTTGATCCACGCCAGTGCTCTTCATTATGTAAACTTTCCTTCTGACAGCTCACGCGGAACATGTCACATCTTGAAAGAGGAGTTTTCATTAACTACTTTGGTGCTGCCAAATGGAATCAGCGTATTATATGGCCCCCTGCCAGAATGTCAGAGAGAGAGATGGCTCCTCTGTGTGCAGCACCAGCCTGGCTCCCATCACCAAGCAGAAACCTCCTATTTTTCAGAGGTCCATGTATTTCCTACCTCATGTAGCGGGGGAAGGTTACACAGCCAATGGCACAATTGAGAATAGAGTCCAGGTTGCCTGACTCTGCGTTGTGCTCTTCCCACTGTATACTGCTTAATCTTTAAAATCTGAAGTGTCATTTTAAAAATCTGAATTGAGTAAAGTTTGATACAAGTTGTGTGTTTGTTACAAAAAGAAATTTGGCCACTATCTCTAGTTCCCTCTCCCACTTCTCTGCCATATGTAGTCAGTGAGTACATTCTACTTATTTTATCTTTTTTTTTTTTTTTTTTTGGTGGTACGCGGGCCTCACACTGTTGTGGCCTCTCCCGTTGCGGAGCGCAGGCTCAGCGGCCATGGCTCAAGGACTCAGCCGCTCCACGGCATGTGGGATCTTCCCGGACCGGGGCACAAACCCGCGTCCCCTGCCTCGGCAGGTGGACTCTCAACCACTGCGCCACCAGGGAAGCCCTACTTATTTTATCTTTTAAGTACTTCTAACTATCTTGACTTTTTTGGATCTTCACTCTCTAGGCCACTATCATCTTTCCCTTGGGCTACTGGTCAATATCTGTAGTGGATTCTCTGCTCATGGCAACAAAGTCATATAAAATAAAAATCCTGTCCTGGCAGTCCCCTATAGAAAACTTTTCAGTGGCTCCCACTGCCTTTGCCTCAACCTTAACTCTTTGGCGAGGTTTCCCCCACTACTTCTCTTGCCCAGTCCTCAGACCCATTCCCCATCATGGAAGTTACCTTCTCTATTTCTTTCAAACAGCCAACTCTCCTCTTTTTCACCTCAAGGGCATTGCCCTTACTTGGAGTGTTATATTTCTTCACATCTCCCCTCCCTCCTATGGAACGTCTGCTCATTCTTTAGGTCTCAGAAGTCTCTCACTCTGACAGTTTTCCTCATCTCTCAGTCTGGCTTCACTGCCTCTAATACTTGCCTCCGTAGCATCCTATAGTGTTTTAGACCCACTCATGTGCTTTCTGTCACATTAGTCTCTTTGCACCCCCCCCATCCCTTTATGTACACATACACACATATGCACACACCACACACACACCCTTCACTGTAAGTGTTTTGGTGCATGAACTCTTAGAAGGCTTAGAAGCCATGGGGAAGGCAGAACAGGGTGCTTTACCTCTCACAGGCCCTGCTTTTCATTTCTCCTTCATATCATGGTTTACCAAAATGAAGAGCCTTCTCCATAACAAACCCAAAATCTGTCAAAGGCAATTGTAATGGTCAGTCACCCTTTTTTTCTCACTCACTCACTGAGTGAGTGCTTGGTGAATGTCAGCTGTGCTGCTTTTTTTTTTTTAACTTTTTATTTTATATTGGAGCACAGTTGATTAACAATGTTCTGTTAGTTTCAGGTGTACAGCAGAGTGATTCAGTTATACATGTACATGTGTCTATTCTTTTTCAAATTCTTTTCCCATTTAGGTTGTTACATAATATTGAGTAATCACTTTTTCTTTAGCTTCGACATAAAAGGAAGTGTTTCTCTTAGGACGCGTGTAGAGCAAGTCCTGTCCCCTTTATCTATAGCAGAAGTTTTCTCAGTTTCTTCATTCAGATGTATATGTAAGTGACAATTATCTGTAGATTTCAGGTCCCTGGGGTAATTCACATCTAAACTGGAATTGAATTCTTAAGAAATTTATATACAACTGGTGCTAAGGTTTCAGGAAGCATCCTAAGATTGACTAAGCTGTTGGGGTGAACCGGGCTCTTGAGTCCCCTAGAATCTCACCTTGCAGGTATCTGTCCAAGGTCCTAGAGCCTCAGGGTTAGAAAGAAACTTCATATTTATGACCCCATGACTAGTTCTCCCCCAAAAGTCTTTTTATACTCCAGTCATTCGTGTGTGTGTGTGTGTGTGTGTGTGTGTGTGTGTGTGTGTGTGTGTGTGTACGTGTGTACACCCTGACCTAAGTGACTATTAATTCTCTACTGGATCAAGTAAATAACCTCTTAAACAAATTCACTACCTTAACCCTGTTCTTCTGTAATTGGTTCTCAACATAGTATCTGGAATGATATTTTGGAAAAAGTAGTCCTATCAGTCCTCTGTTCAAGCTTCCAAAGGCTGCTTATTTTACTGGGTAAAAGCCAAAGTGCTTAGGTCTAAAGGCCTCCAGGATCTGTCCCCTGTTACCATGCTAATTTGTCTTCCTGCTCTTGCCCTCTCATCCATTCCACTCCGGCCATGCTGTTCTCTGTGTTCCTCACACAGGCCAGGCCTGCTCCTGCTTCATGACTTTTTCAAAAGCTATTTTCTTGGCTAGACACTGCACTCTCCTACACAATTTCCACATGGCTCCCTCCTTCGTTTCCTTCAAGTCTGTGCTCACATGCCCCTTTTCTCAATCAGGTCTGCCTTGATCACCCTATTTAAAATGATCACTTCCCCACAGCTCTTTTGATCTCTTGCTGTTCTGTTTTTTTCATAGCTCTTATCTAAAATTCACCTACTTATTAGCCTTATTATCTCTCTCCCCCAGATAGAATGCAGTTTTCAAAAACACAGGGTTGTTTGGCTGTGTTTTTCACTGATGTATCTCTATCATCTAGAATAGGTGCTCAATAAATATTGCTTGAATAAATTAATGGAACATTGCCTACTTTACACTTTCACCAACTTATCTGTCAGCTCTTGGAGAGTTTATAAAGCCCTTTAAGGCAAATTTTAAACTTCCAGTTAGTCCCAGCTGAGGAGGTAACAGCTATTCTTGTATTATTCACAACATGGTTAGAATTGACTTCTGTTATTTCAAAAACACATCTCACAGAGAAAGTTCTCAGCTACCTTGTAAATCCTCCTACTCTTCTTTGATATTTGCCATCTTCCTACTCACCCCCTTTATCCCTTTATGTTTGTTCCTGACATGAACTTTGTAATGTCATTAACTAGTCTCATCTTCCCATCTTGCCTCATCCTATGTTCAGCCCTACCTTTGAATCTTTTCCTTAGATACCTTTTGAGAAAAACTTCCCTCCACTTTTTAATACTTCCTCATTCACCTAGCAACATCACCTTTAGAGAGTATGGTCATAACTAGAAAGATCAGAGAATTAGTTTTCTGATCATTCTGAATAGATATCAGATTCTATTACTAAATATGATACATTTAATTTACAGGGTGAGCCAAATGTATACTTAGAGCTTCTTCATTCTCATTATATATGATTTCAAAGTATCTCTTACTGCCCAAAACTTAGTGACTTAAGTCAACGAGAATTATTTTTCATGAATCTGAGGTTTCCTGAGCTCAACTGGGTGGATCCACTTCACGTCAGCTTAGGTCCCATAACGTGGCTGCAGTGTCTTGGAGGACCTGCCACCTTCTAGGGCCTCGCTCTGCTCTTGGCCTCTCATTATTGGGCAGTCTGTTCTGAGTTTCTGTACAGCATGGAGGCTAGCTTCCTAGAGTGAAAGTGAAACTGTCAGACCTGGGGTCTGATCCAGCATAGTATCGCCTCTGGAGAATTCCTGTTCGTCAGAGCCGAATGGGGCTAACCCAGATTCCAATAGATCTACCTATTGATGGGAGGAGTTGTAGGCAGCCACAGCTGCAGATAAACTACCGTACCTTTTTCTCAGAGCTTAAAAGATAAGGAGTGCAATTTAGAATGTGCAGCTAAAGGCAGATAGATACTCACACAGTTGCAGAGATTTTGGCCAACTAAATAGTATATGTGTTGGTGTGAGTGTGTGTGTGGAGGTGGGTGGTGGTAGTGGTGGAAAACGTGTAAATACATAAAAGGCTCAAGATTTCCAAAATCATAGCATTTAAGATGAAGGCAAAATCCTTTTGGATCCCTAAGAGCATTCGTGTGTCATAGCATTGCTTAGTAATTGATGTGCCTGACTCTAAGTTATCAAGTAGTGGGATTATCTAATTAAATGTATACTCTGTTCCAGTAGATGAAGAAGTGTTTAATTCATTAGAGAAATTTTGTAGGAAAAATAGGGGCTACTTTTTTTTTTTTTAAGTGTTGGGAGTTAAAGGGATAAGTTTCGATTACAGGAAATTCACTTATGAGTAATAGTTTATTTCCCAACCATATCAGGAAAAAAAATGAGTCTTCTCTGTAATTTTTAAAGTTTATTCTTTTCAGCACAGGCCTGCACATATAGTAGGTGCTGGGTAAATGACTGCTTATTAAAATCAGGCCATGAGCAGAAGCTGGGGGATATGGATGTTGTCATTCTATGGAAAGGCAAATTTCCTATTCCAGAAAGGTTAATCTTACAGCTTCTAAAATTATAAACAATAGCTTTTTTCACAGAAGTAATGGTACCTGGGTGGATTAATTATTTTTTTGTTCTCATTTACTAGTGGCATATATGCAGGGCCCATAGCACAGAGCCAAGAAAGTGATATTAGTCACGGTTTCATTGCAGATCATGGGGGAGAAAACTGGGTTAATGAGAGGACGTGGGGATTGAGCACCGTAAGCCATGGTGGAGCTCACCAAATAAAGGAGATTAGACAGTGAGTAATAGGATGAGGAAAAGCAAATGCACATTCTGAAAAACCAAGGGATCATGACACAATTTCCCACCAAGTAGATAGAAGGTAAATTCATGCTGGAAGAAAGACAGTCTTCTTGTTGGAGAACCCCACTCATCTTTGCTTAACACCTCAGATGTTAAGGAGTGCCCTGGTAGTAAAGTTCAGCTGCCATTTAAACCACTGGCTATGTCTGTAGAATCTGCTTTCTCTAAGAATAGCGTTAGAAGTCTCCATAAGTTGGCTCCAACCTTAAAGAGAAATGTCACACTCACTGTTCATGACACTTGTTTCTCCATCCTCTTGAACGTGTCCAATGATAGGGAACACTCTCATATTACACGATTTAGTTAATTAAGAATGAAGTTTCTGAAATCAGAAAAGCTTACTTGAATCCTGGACTCATAATTTATCAGTAGTGCTTTCCTTGAGTAAGTGGCTTAATGTCTCTAAACCTCAGTCTGAAAAACACTGAGGGTGGGGAGGAGATAGTATTTACAACATAAAGCTGATCGGGGGATTAGACGTGGTAAGGCAAGGAAAATGTTTATCAGAGTCCCTGGCCCATATTTTAGTCCTCAGTAAAAATTATTAATTTTTCAGTTCAATCCCACAGATGGCCAACATTGTCTTTCCATGGAAATAGCACAGTTGAAAGTATTTTACATCCTTATCTCCTTAGATATTTGCAATAGTTCTGATAGGAATCATCATTGCTGTTAGTCTTGCAACGAGAAACCAGTGTCTCTGTGTGCTTTCTCTTTCTCTTACAGACAAGAAATGAAATTTTATCTTGGTAGCAAGCCTTGCTAGACAAAGCTGGTCTGGGACAAAACAGTGTGCACATCACCTGTTTCTTGTCCCCTTGCTCCTATTTATGGCACCTCCATCCTTAGATGTCAAGTATTTGCAAGACACTTTCAACATCTTCACCCGCTAAAGGAAAGACTCTGCCATCAGACATTGCACCTTGGGAAGGTGGCCTTTGAGTCCCCTGTCCTAGGGTTTTTAATACTTTGAGGGCGCTAAGACTTTTATCACCAAAATGAATTCCAGGCATCAGGGAGCAGGTGCAAGTAGAATCTAGGGCCGCTAAAGTTTGCAATATGTGGGCAGCTAATATATTTTACAGACATTGGCTGATATCCCCTTTTCCTAGGTATCTGGAGGCCAGGGGAAAATTCTGGTTCCTCAGCAGCTACAATTTTACTAGGGAAGAAGCCTAGGATATTTAGACATGAACAATTTTACTAGGGAAGAAGCCTAGGATATTTAGACATGAACAGATTTTCTAAGATATGAACTTAGAAGTTCATATCTTAGAATCAAGTTCATATCTTAGAATCAAGTTCATATCTTAGTTCAAGTTCATATCTTAGAATCAAGGACTATTAGCGCTGGGAGGGAATCATTCTAATCTTCTCATTCTTCCAGAAGGGATAAGGTAGGGTAGGGATTTAACCTGAGGTCCAGAGGCCCAGAGATAAAATACGTTGTGCTCAAATTCAGAGAGGCTGAATGTCAGAACCTGCTCTAGGATCCAGGATACCTAGTCTGAGAACCTGGGATTCCAGACCTGCAGGTCAACATCACTGATCAAAAACCCCAACTTCCCTTTAGAATGGTTTAGACTTCCCGAGCCTGTGAAGAGCGTGCTGGTGTCTTTTTCTGAAACTACTTCCTAATGCTTAGGTATCATTCCCTCCAGAGGTGGTCCTGTATCACACACAAGTTGAGTGGTTTTCTTTCATAAAGAGTGCTGAAAGTTAGCCCTAACCCTGCTCAGCGCCAGGAGGCTGCTTGGGCTGGATGCCGGCCAAGGAAGAGTCACTCTCTCTGCAGGTTGTTCAGGCCACCCTGCCTTCCGTACAGAAGCAGAAGGCAAAGGAAATGTGGGTGTGTTTGTGGATTCATTTCACATAATCAAAGTAAGGTTGGAATCAAAAACCTGAATTTAATTACCATCCTGCCAGTTAGGAAGCAATCCTCTCACTCCCCCTTCTTCTGCCCAACTTCAAAGTGTGTGGTATCTTTTCCCTCCTCCCTCTGGTACTAATTAGAAACATGCTGTAGGGTGAAAGGTAACCAGTGTGAAGCTAGCACAGTGTCACCAAAGCCCCTTTGTTAGGAGAGAGAGCTCACAGTTAAAGGAGGCTGATCCCCAACACAGGAGCATCTGCTTCTGGGAAGAAGAGCTGGGTGTGGAGCTGACCCCAAAGTCCGATGCTTCCCTGCACCCACCTGCTCCACAACTTGAGCAAGTTCTTGACATCTCTGTGTGTGTCTCCACATCTTGGAGTCAAGGACTCCCAACTTTTAATAGAAAAGTTGTCTATGAGACAACCATTCCAGTGTCTATGAGAGCGTAAACTAAAAGTGAACGTACTTGGAGTAGTAAAAGCATCATCCCAGTGTATCAGATGGAGACCTGATATCTTTATCAGCTTGGCTGCCAGAGCAAAATACCAAAGGCTGGGTGGCTTAAACAGCAGGCATTTATTCTTCACAGTTCTGGAGGCTGGAAGTCCAAGATCAAGGTCTTGGCTGCTTTCTCCATATGTCCTTACAGGCCCTTTCTCTGTGTGTGCATGTTGGTATAGAGGGAGATTTCTCCCTTTCTCTTCTTAGAAGGGTACACCATTTCTTTGATTGGATTAGAACCTCACCCTTATGACCTCATTTAACTTTAATTACCTCCTAAAAGCCCTATCTCCAAATACAGTCATACTGAAGCTTTAATATATGAATTTTGGACGAACACAATTTGGTTCATAACACCTGCAAAAAGGCTTTCTTTAAATAAAGCCATGAACTAGGACCCAGAAATATAGAGGATGCTGACTTCTTAAGCAATGTATTTAAAAATGTGAGGGTAAGTTTTTATACACCGTTCTCTCTTGTCAAATTGTCCCCTTCCTTCCACATCTGTCTAGCAGTAACGGCGGGCTCCGCTTCAGCCCTGGGGCCAGATTCTTGACAGCAGTGAAGAGAGATTCCAATACCCAAGGTCAAGGGCCAAGAGCCCAGTGCTACCTCCTTCCTGGATCCCTCCAATGTGGGATTGAGCGTCTGTGGTTCATGCTAAGTTCCAGATTCCTAGATATTTGTTTTAATCATTAAAAAAAGAAAAAGTTGAACAACTTTGGAATTGAGGGTGGGGGAGATTAATCACCCCAGGGGAGCTGTAGAAGGAAAGTGACTTTTCCACGTCACTGGCTAGTTAGATCTCAAAATGGGGCTATAACCAAAACTTACTGAATCCCAGTAGGCATTTTAGATTGGTAATTAAGCTCTTCCATAATTCCTTTCTCCTAAAAATGATTATGGCCCCAAATCTCATTACATTAACTGGATAACTCTTTCCAGATGTAAACTACTTGTAGAAGCACAAAAAATAAGAATAATTCAGCTTAAATACATCCTCCTTTTCTGCAAATGCTTTCTATCCATCTGGGTGGCATTTCTTACCCAAACCAGCATGCTGTTTTATTTTTTTCTCCCCCCGCCCCCCGCCGAACTTATCATTTAATTTCTGGAAAACCATAAGGGCCAACCATAGATGAGAAGTTCTCTGCTTGTATCATCAGGTTGCGACCTTTCCCAAATGCCAGATGTAGCAAGATGTGTGTGAGAGAAAAGATAACATACGAGAAATATATTGCTAGTACCCTTGTAATTTGAGGTGCAGATTACACTGTTCACTCCTCCTGTCTTTACTGTTGGCAAACCACACGGTCTTTGAAGAGTCTCTTCTCCATTCTGGTCTTCAAGTTTCTCCCTTTAAAATGTGGGAACCCAACTAGGTCAGAGTGGCAAATGGGAAGTCTTCAGGCTGAATCCTCCTCTTTAAACTGCTTTTTTTGGCCTACAAAGTGTTTTGAAAAAATGTGACATATTATGTAAATTCTGGAGTTCTGGCTTCTCTTAGAAAGTGTGCAGATCTGGAAAGAATGGGTCCACATTCTTTCATAAAAACAGTTGGCATTTTCTGAGCTGCAGCTGTTCTCTCAAGACAGGGCATTCATCGCTCCCTGGTTGATCAAGTCCCCCAGCCCTCACCATGACAGTTCACTCATGTGTCCTAATGAGGGAACCCTGGAACAGGGGATCCTCAGGCTACTTTCCACTGTGATTCCATGATTTGATGACTTGTCTCTCTATCACCATGGAAATACCCCCCTTAAAAACTAAGGAGGAATATGAGACTGCACATCTGTGGTGGCCCCGATTCTACTATTCATTGTCACCTGGCAGTTTTACTTCTGTTTTGTGTCCTGACTCCATAGGGCATCAATTTCTCAGGGACAGTGTCCAAAATGATACAAACATAACATGCTTTGAAGTAAGCTCATAGATTTTTGGGGCTACTGTTTTTTGCCTGAGGGCCATTTTAGACAGATCTACTCAAAGTAGGAGCAGTAATAATAGTAATTAAAACATTATTAATTATTAATAACAAAATAATTATTGTCTATAATAAAGCATGAATGATTTTTTTTTAACACTTATTGAATCCAATTATGAGTGAGTCACCTTAAGGACAAAATCAGTGTCACATGGCTGGCATCCTCATGTGCTCTTTCCTAATGACCTGGCATAACATTTAAATATATTCCCATGATATGTGAAAGGAGGGAAAGATATGATCATTTGGAGTGTGCCAGACATTTCAAAAGAACACACATGTACGAGGCGAAACGAAAGGCACAGTTCTGTTTGTTCTGCAACAGTGTGAAAATCACATTTTTTTTCCTCCAGATAAAAACGAAAAGCAGAGATACTAGGAGCAGTCATTTATGGAACAACTCTCTGTCGCCACCTCTGAATGATGACGCCCTTCACCTCCCTAAAATACCCCTGCCAGTTGCTTGGCTGGACACTTTACTTCTTGATCCTTTTAATTTCACTACAAACCTACAAATCAATTTTATGATCTCCATTAAACAGAGGAAGGTATGGAGATTCAGAAGGGAGATTCAGGTTCCTGTGACTCACACAGGTCATAGATCCAGAATGTGGATCCTTGACATTGGAACCCAAAGTCCATACTCTTGATCACAACCCTATTTTGCCACCACTACAAGTAAAATGGTTTACTGAATGGTCTTTCGAGCCCCTTCCAACATAGACAAGTCTATGATTTAGAATGGCAGAATGGCATAGTGGCAAGACCGTGCCTTCTTGCGTTCTTTTCCACGTCCGGAGGGAGAATTCACTGTGAACCCGGCACTCTTCTTTGTATTTGGAAAACTCAGGTCATGATAATTATTAATGTATTTACTCCCAGTACTCACAAAACAGGGGGCATAGTGAGAGCAGAGACTATTTTTTCCCATAGATATCCCCAATATCCAGAAAAAATTCTTTACTCTTAGTAGGCAATAAATATTTATTGAATAAATGCTGATAAGCCAATGAAAGATTTAGTAACATAGAAGATTGTTCCATGTCTAGATGGAGCAATGTATGTTTTGGGGATTTTTACGTTGTCATACAAATTCACTGCTGCAAGTTACTGCAATTGCCACATGAGCAGGGAAAACATGGCTTCATAAGTCAGCATCCCCAATCATGCCGAATGTGCTATGTTGAACCCCATTTCCAAGGCTCCCTGGGTGTTGCGTCTGTTGTGGACACTCGCTTGTGTCCTCTTGTGATCACAAGGGGGCAGTGCACGTTCACTCAAGCTGGAAGCTGAATTTGTTATGAATAATACCATCTGACAGTCTTTGTGTGGCCTTATTCCTCTGAGATGACTTCATGGTGCTTACAAGTGTGGAACAAGATTGCTTTCTACCTCCCTGCACTGCAAACAAATTGTGTGGTTGTTACTGTTTAATATTTAAATAGCAAGGGTAAGAAGCAGGTTCAGCGCTTTTGTAGGGCTGACTCTGATACACCACCATGTGGTAGAAAGCCAGTGAGTGACCTGCCTTACCCATTTTGCAACTCCTCTAGTCTTACTGGGGTGAATTCCATCTGTATATGAAGAGCTGGCTCAGGCCTTATTCCATGGCTAGCACATCGGCAGCACCCAATTCTAGGAGTTATGACTTCTATTATTTTTCAAATAGAAAATAGAAGGCTAGCATCTCAGGGCTATGAAAGAACTTCGGTGTATGTCTACTTTCATGGTCCTGCAGCAGCTCTTCTAGTAACTGATCTCAGAATGCTTCACTGTCGTTCCTGGGCTCTGCCATTGCCCATTTCGTGGGCTTTTGAGGTATGGTGGAGGAGAAGCCTCCTCCCTTGCTGGTGAAGGATTGGCTATCCATTCTGAAGCTGACATTTAGTCACCTTGGAATTATTTCCATTCTTTCCAGAAAGAGAATAATTCCACTTATGAGACAAAAGTGTTTGGGGAATTGACTTTCATAGGTGGGATTTTGAAGTGATGCTAAATATTAACCTTGGGATGAGATCATTAGACCCGACGGACCAGGACTTTGCTTACGGTTGCTAGTATATATGATGAATTGCTATCTCTGGCTGCTGGAGCCTACTTAGTTTGACTTATCTGCCCTGTCTCTGTAGAAATCTCTCTGTGTTTCCTAATTTTTCTTACTTTTCTGAAAATGATTTTACATTTGTTCCAGTCTTTTTCCGGCAGCCTGGAAACCCAATCATTTGGGAATTAGGGCTGGCGTATCGTGTAATTTCAAGGACAACATTCATATTGCCTCCTGTGTAAGTGCCATCGCTTGAAGCACTGTTCCAGCTGGAAGTAACTGGATCCCAGTGATGGTCCAGAGATGAGGCTTTATTATCTTGCAAGATCTAACCAAATGCATCTAAAACTGGGTCCCAGAAAATACTCGTTTTAACAAGTATTCCAGATTATTTTGAAGCAAGTGATCAATGGACCACTCTTTGGGAAATATCGTCTTTCCTAGAACATCCCTTTCAATAAGGCAGGGGAATAAAAATAGTACACTGGGCAGAAGTACACCAGTAATTATTTAGTACTGATTCTGCCTCAGTTACTGAGCTAAGTGTGTGTGGTCCTGTTATTGAACTTGACTGAATTTCGTCCAGCGTCTCTCTGTTCAACTTTCAGGAGAAGAACTAGAACCCCATTGATGATGAAATAACTCTTCTATAATCCAGTGGTCTCAAAGCTCAAAAATGCCTGCAATAACAGCCAGCCAGGTACCAAAACCGTACTGGCTGTCTGGGGATATTACCTCTCTCTAAAGAATATGTGCGCATCCGTGGGACTAAATTCCAGCTGACTTTTGGCTTGTATAGACATTCGTTGTCTGTTGTCTGTCTGGAGTTTTCAAATGAAGCCACGAAGGTATACATTTTTTTTACTGTGGAATTTCTCGGTTTGTTAAAAATGCTTCCTTTGAGTTCACATTTATCAGAAATATGATGTGGGCTGAACAAAACCCCTCTGTGGGCCAGATCCAGGTAATGGGTTTCCAGTCTGCAATCCTGGTCTAGCCCTTGACAGGTATTGTTGGTTTTGCGATGGAAGAGGGCTTTGATTCTGGTAGATTAGGGGAAAGTATACCAACTTCATGGTCAGGGAGACTTGGTTTTAGTTACAGTTCTGCAGTTCATTAGCTATGAGACCTTGAGTTGTTCGCCTCATCTCTCTGAGTATCAATATTTTATCTGAAAGGAGAGACGGGATTAATGGTCACTTCTTCACAGAATTTCTGTAAGTCAAAAGTGAAATACTGTGTGTCAGCATTTTCCAAACTTGAGTAATTCACAAACAACTTTCACAATTGTTGCCACATCCAAGTAACACCTCTACTATTATTTACTAAAAATTTTTCTTTTGGCTCATTTTTTTAAAAATCTAAGGTATCTACATTGCTCTTAGTTAAAGCAATAACATCTGTAGAAACATGAGTTTAAGTCACAGGTTCCCCCCCAATCATATGATAAATTAAATATGAAACAATTTAAAAAGAGTTTGGCTGTGTGCCACTTTACATTTTTACAATCGTTGGGGCTTTCATAAGACTAATACATTTGTTATAAAATACAATTAAATAAAATAGATTAGTGGGTTTACTAGCTCCAACATAACTCTACAGTAAATTTTGACCATAACTTTTAATGAGGAAAAAATAAGTCTCGTATTTAGGAAGTAGCTGTTTAAACTAGGAGAGCTCGGTTTCATTTTTGTCCTTTTAACTTGGGGTTAGTAATTCTTCTACCTTTAATAAAAAGCAACATAGAGTCTGTAAGATCCAACAGCTTAGGATGTGTGTGATATCGTGGCTTTCGTTCCTTATTGATGTATGCATTAATAAACATTTCAGTGTTTTAGCATCTCATTTTAGTGTTAAGTCAATGAACAGCAATATCTTAAAATGGATTTTTATATTACATGGTTGGTGGGTGTATTACATTTCATTTCCTAATGCTGACTCTGGTGGTATTTATTCAACAAAACTGTACTGAGTATACATAATGGGTATTGAAGATACAGCAGAGGACAAAGCACAGTGTTAGTGCTTATGAAGCTTCAGGCTGGTAGGGGGAAACAGGTAATTGAAAATAATTTATTTACTCTATCAAATGGTGATAAATGCAATGAAATAAAAAGCAAGATGGGAAGAGAGTGATAGTAGGGACTGGTTACTCTTTCAGAGGTATTAATCTGGGACGTGTTAATCTTAGTACATTGCTATTTTATTAGAACCTGAATAAGGTGAACTAGCAAGCCATGATGTTACTTAGGAGAAGAGAAACCCAGCAAGAGAGAAAGGTACACAAGTCTTGAGATGGGTGCTTGCTATGTTTGTGGAAGAGCAAAGAAGCCAGAATAGCTGCAAAAGGCTGAGCAAGAAGGAGAGAACTTAGGTATGGGGTCAGGTCGTACAGACTTTTTAAAAAAAATACTGAGTGAGGGCTTCCCTGGTGGCGCAGTGGTTGAGAGTCCGCCTGCTGATGCAGGGGACACGGGTTCGTGCCCTGGTCTGGGAGGATCCCACATGCCGCGGAGCACCTGGGCCCATGAGCCATGGCCACTGAGCCTGTGCGTCCGGAGCCTGTGCTCCGCAACGGGAGAGGCCACAACAGTGAGAGGCCCGCGTACCGCAAAAACAAAACAAAACAAAACAAAAAAAACTGAGTGAATGGGAAGACTTTGGGGGAATCTGAGCAAAAGAGTGACATGATCTTATATGATTTTGAACCGTCTAGCTTTTATATGGAAAAGAGATTGAAGGGGGGAAAAGAGTAGAAAAGGGAGACCAGTTGAGAGACCACTGTCATGGTCCACTGAGAGATGATGGTGGCTTGGACTAAAGGGATAGCTTTAGAGGTCAGATTCTGGACACACTGTAAAAGTACAGCAGGTGGCGTTAAGAGAGGAAGTAAAGAGTCGAGGATAATTCCAAGCTTTTCAGGAATGGGAAGAGCATTAGGAATAATAAAGCTTCAATTTACTGAAATTTTCACCTTTGTTAAGTCTTTCATACTTTCCCTATATGCAGGGCTTCTTCCATAGAGCATCCTCATATAATTTACTTCTCCAGGTGGCAAAGGTCAGTTAAAATTCATGTCTCCTTATGCAAATGTTTCTGGACAGCGACTGACCGCTTTTGTTCCAATGGCAAAATCATCCATTAAAGAGCTCAAAATAAGCAGGGGATAATGCTTACCTTTGACCATTGTTCTTCTCTACTTGGTCTTTAGCTGTAATGATGTACAACCCGTGCCCACAAGGAAAGGACATTTCCCAAAAAGGTTGAATATCAAGTAAAATAATTCAACTCTGATTGAATTATTTCTCTTTTTATTGCCCACTTTTTATGCCCATAAACCTAATCATCCACTATATCCTGGCACAATTCCTGGACATCAGTCAGAACTCTACCTTCTCTTCCTCTAAATACTGTGTGCTTTCACACTTTAAATATGATGAACAGGCTTACTAATATGTTCACATCAACCCTAAGTTAGTCATGTTACATCCTCTTACAGTTGAGGAAACAGAGGTTCAGAGACTTTTATCGAATTAATCAAGGTCCCAAATCTTAAAAATGGTGATATTTGAAGTTGGGAGTACTTGCCTGCTAGTTCCAGCTCTTAAATGCTTCGCTGTTCTGCCTTTGCTGTATCACATCAGCAGTAATCACTTTCTTCCCACTCTACTGCTTCCGTTAGCTTCCATTAGGACATTATCTTGAAGAAAAATGGATGTTTCTACAGTGGGAGGAATGCCTCCACTCTTCAGCCTTCCTGGAATGCCTCAGCATTTCTGTGAGTCTTATTTTTTCTTGAAATACTGATACTCACATATTATCACTAATCCACCTAAAATATCATGTCCTTTGTGAAGCCTTCCGTGACTACTTCATCAGAGTTTCTCTCCCCTACCTTTTTCCTCTCATGGTGTATAACCATTTCTGTGTTAGTACTAACACTGTAGTACTGGTAGTACTGTAGTTTGTTATTAGCGTCTGCTTTCTTATTAGATGTGAGCTCCTTGAGGCTGGGTCCTTCTCTTTCTATTCCTCATAGCCAGCACTGGTCTTTAATATATTTAATTCTTTGAGCATAAGGATATGATGTGTCTTATATTGGCTTTCCAGTGCCTAGCATAAGTCCAGATACAAAGTGGACATTAAACATATCTTAAATGAATGAAAACAAAAAAGAGAGTTGCCATTTTTCACATTTCCTTCTAAACATATGGATGGTCAGCTTCTCCGGCTTTTGCAACCTCATGAATTTCCCTTCATATGGAAGGTTTAGATATTTGTCAAATGAGCTTTTCCAAGATGCACATAAGGCTTGCTGAGGTTCAGCTTTCTCTTTCATGCAGCAAAGGCCAAGTCAGCAGGGAGACTCCTGCCACGCACCCCCAGCCTACTCCCAATTTCATGCAATTTTTAGTTGCCTTCTTCTGGCCAGCCATTCCAGTCCTAAGCTTACATAAAATTCAACCCTCTGGCATTTGATGGATAAAATAACTCCTTGGCCAGGATATACTTTGGCAGGGGAAGGACTCAGAAGACATTGAGCTGTCCGTGTACTCAGATTTCCTTCTCGGTGGGGCACCATTCCATTTCAGTGCCCATCAGTAATTAGGCCTATGCCATTTGCTCACCTGGAGAGTCTTTGCAGTTGGAGGAAGCGAGGTAGGACAACAGTAATACCAGACTTGAAATCAGGAGATGTGGTTGAATATTTACTACCTTTGCAGGCTCTGAATATTTCTGCCTCTGCAAAATGGGAATAAAAATCGCTTCAATAAATAACCCCTGGGTTGTTTCTAGAATCACATGAGAGAGGTCGCATGAGAATATTCCCTAACTATAAGATGTTATTCACAAAAGAATCCTGAAATGATCTCATTTTGCAAACTGGCTGTTAATAAAATGAAGTGGAGAAGAGGGGCACAGGTAAGAAAATGGAGGACACAGCGTGTAGAAAGCACTTAGCACAGTCCCCAGTTCTCGGCAAATGCTCCGTGCGGCTGAAGTAGTTGCTGCTGTTATTGTTTTGGTTGTTGTAGTCTATTTTCTTGACTTTATCCCTACCCTGCAGGTATCATTTGTAGAGTTAATAATTATTATCATGTTTGAGTGCTTTGGATAGATTACTCATTTAATGCTTTTAATACAACCTTCTTTCTCCTCATCCTTCTCTTCTTTTTCTTTTCCTTTTCCTTTTTATTTTACAGTTGAGGGAATTTATACTGAGAGGTTATAAATAACTTCCTTAACTATAAGTAGTGATGATGAGTTTTAAACCCAGACAGTCTAACTCAAGAGTACCTATACTTCTTGGCTATGAAGTATTGGCTCTTTTTTTTTTTTTTTTTTGACATCTTTATTGGGGCATAATTGCTTCACAATGGTGTGTTTCTGCTTTATAACAAAGTGAATCAGCTATACATATACATATGTTCCCATATCTCTTCCCTCTTGTGTCTCCCTCTCTCCCACCCACCTTCCCTATCCCACCCCGCTAGGTGGTCACGAATAGCACAAGCTGATCTCCCTGTGCTATGCGGCTGCTTCCCACTAGCTATTTCACATTTGGTAGTATATATAAGTCAATGCCACTCTCTCACTTCGTCCCAGCTTACCCTTCCCCCTCCCCATGTCCTCAAATCCATTCTCTAGTAGGTCTGCATCTTTATTCCCGTCCTGCCCCTAGGTTCTTCATGACCATTTGTTTTTTCTTCGATTCCATATATATGTGTTAGCATACGGTATTTGTCTTTCTCTTTCTACTTACTTCACTCTGTATGACAGACTCTAGGTCCATCCACCTCACTACGAATACCTCAATTTCATTTCTTTTTATGGCTGAGTAATATTCCGTTGTATATATGTACCACATCGTCTTTATCCATTCATCTGTCGATGGACACTTAGGTTGCTTCCATGTCCTGGCTATTGTAAATAGAGCTGCAGTGAACATTGTGGTACATGACTGTTTTTCAGTTATGGTTTTTCTCAGGGTATATGCCCAGTAGTGGGATTGCTGGGTCATATGGTAGTTCTATTTGTAGTTTTTTAAGGAAACTCCATACTGTTCTCCATAGTGGCTGTATCAATTTACATTCCCACCAACAGTGCAAGAGGGTTCCCTTTTCTCCACACCCTCTCCAGCATTTATTGTTTGTAGATTTTTTGATGATGGCCATTCTGACCGGTGTGAGGTGATATCTCATTGTAGCTTTGATTTGCATTTCTCTAATGATTAATGATGTGGAGCATTTAAACCATTTCCACTAAGATCAGGTACAAGACAATGTTGCCCATTCTCACCACTATTATTCAACACTGTTTTGGAAGTTTTAGCCACAGCAATCAGAGAGAAAAAGAAACAAAAGGAATACAAATTGGAAAAGAAGAAGTAAAGCTGTCACTGTTTGCAGATGACATGATACTCTACATAAAGAATCCTAAAGATGCTACCAGAAAGCTACTAGAGCTAATCAATGAATTTGGTAAAGTAGCAGGATACAAAATTAATGCACAGAAATCTCTGGCATTCCTATACACTAATGATGAAAAATCTGAAAGTGACATTAAGGAAACACTCCCATTTACCATTGCAACAAAAAGAATAAAATACCTAGGAATAAGCCTACCTAAGGAGACAAGAGACCTGTATGCAGAAAATTATAAGACACTGATGAAAGAAATTAAAGATGATACAAACAGATGGAGAGGTATACCGTGTTCTTGGATTGGAAGAATCAACATTGTGAAAATGACTATACTACCCAAAGCAATCTACGGAGTCAATGCAATCCCTATCAAACTACCACTGGCATTTTTCACAGAACTAGAACAAAAATTTAACAGTTCATATGGAAACACAAAAGACCCCGAATAGCCAAAGCAATCTTGAGATTGAAAAATGGAGCTGGAGGAATCAGGCTTCCTGACTTCAGACTATACTACAAAGCTACAGTAATCAAGACAGTATGGTACTGGCACAAAAACAGAAATATAGATCAATAGAACAGGATAGAAAGCCCAGAGATAAACCCACACACCTATGGTCACCTTATTTTTGATAAAGGAGGTGAGAATATACAATGGAGACAGGACAGCCTCTTCAATAAGTGGTGCTGGGAAAACTGGACAGCTACATGTAAAAGTATGAGATTAGATCACTCCCTAACACCATACACAAAAATAAACTCAAAATGGATTAAAGACCTAAATGTAAGGCCAGACACTATAAAACTCTTAGAGGAAAACATAGGCAGAACACTGTATGACATAAATCACAGCAAGATCCTTTTTGACCCACCTCCTGGAGAAATGGAAATAAAAACAAAAATAAACAAATGAGACCTAATGAAACTTCAAAGCTTTTGCACAGCAAAGGGAACCATAAACAAGATGAAAAGACAACCCGCAGAATGGGAGAAAATGTTTGCAAATAAAGCAACTGACAAAGGATTAATCTCCAAAATTTACAAGCAGCTCATGCAGCTCATATCAAAAAAACAGACAACCCAATCCAAAAATGGGTAGAAGACCTAAATAGACATTTCTCCAAAGAAGATATACAGATTGTTGACAAACACATGAAGTATTGGCTCTTGATGACACGTAACTCTGCCAAAAGAAAATATAACAGAGTTGTCTTGCTGAAATAATTCTAAAATTTTGTTAATAATCTGCCTTTGATTTGTGAGGTAGAGACAATATATTTTATTATCTTCATAAGTGAGGAAACTGAGGATTAGAGGCTTAAAATTATTTGACAAGGAACTGTGCTATTTCACAGAGTTCTAGAATCCTTGAGCTCATCCTGTTTAAACTGTCATCTTAAAGGGGAGATATTTGCAGGGAGAAGGCATCATTTATTCATTGTTATATATTGCACTAGTAATAGCATCAGGGATAAAATATACTGTCTTTTAATCACATTTATGAACAAATTGACTAGGTAAGGGGCATTATTTATAGTTACACATCATGTGATATTAACTGATGCACACAATTTTTGAATGACTAACAGATCTTCTAATTCATCTTAACTCGATTGTATGCAAATATGGCAGTTGATTGGTTACTGAAGGAAATCTTTAATATTATTTTCACTGTGAGCAACTTTAGATTGGATTATAGGAAGATATTTGAGTATTTATCAAGATTCTTTATTAACACTTTGAATGAGAAGTACAATGCAAATGGATTCTTTTGCAAGGATAGTTGAAAAAATTGATTTGTAGAGGCCAAAAGGGACAAGGATTCCCTCCTAAAACTCGAGACACTAGAGGGGGATGGAGTCTCATTTCCCTTACTGAGTCTGAGTTTCTTGGGAGTGACTGGAGTGCTAAGCCTTTGGGATCTGACAATGGGATGCCAACGTTCTATCTGTAACTATGGTTTCTGGGATTACTTTTCCCCCTATTGAAATAAATCAGTCATCAGCAGAACACTTATTTTCAATAAAACTCTAACAGTTTTTCCTCATCTAAAATCTTATGCCTCACCAATGATAGTTTCAAGATTTTTGTTTTATTCTTTCTTTTCTTTTCCTCTGCAGTGACACCCTAATAATGGTGATGATACTTAAAGAAAAAAAAAACAGTAATAATGACTCATAAAAACTCTCCGTCACTAGACCAAAAAAAAGATGGCAGGTGTAAGGTTCTCTCAAGATTTGGCAGAAATTATTTTTTTGTAATCAATTTATGTGCTTCATCAAAGAACTTGCTGTAAACCTTGGTGATGGCTCCGAGAGAAGTCTAATGCACATGAGAAGTTGGATGCTGCATCTTAAAATGCCACTGTATCTCCTAGTGGAAGAGAGAATTATATACTTAGGATTGTGACAACTGCTAGACAAAGGATGCATAATAACACTTCTGGAGAGGACTTGTACACAAGCTATTGTGGATGAATAAGTGGAGCTGTCCATGGCACTGGACAAAACCCAAGAATCTGTACAAAGCCATCTGGAACATTTAGGCCTTCACAATGGGGGCAGACTTCCTCTACGAGGACTGACTGCTAGTCTTATTAACAGGGAGGAGTTAGTGATCAGTGTATTTAATCATAGCCTGACAACAACTTCTAGTAAATAAGGTTTTTAAGAAAAGAAAAATATTTTAGAAATGAATCAGTGTGCTATGGTGTTGGAAAAGTTTTGTGCTTTACTTCCTCTTTAGTCTCCCAACCTAGGCAGCCTTTTTACTATCCAATGTCTGCCCTTTTCATAGTAAAATTCAAAGGATAAAGAATACTAGAATCTGTAGGGCACAAGGATGTTTACTTCATAGATATGTGTGAGTAGGAGTCTATTGCAGTGGAGGTGACTATGGTTAGTGCTTATGCTAGGGCAAGAATAGATAGTCACACATACATGTTTATTTATTTTTGTCTGTTTGTTTATTTATTTATTTATTGCGGTATGCGGGCCCCTCACTGCTATGGCCTCTCCCGTTACGGAGCACAGGCTCCGGATGCGCAGGTCCAGCAGCCGTGGCTCACGGGCCCAGTCGCTCCACGGCATGTGGGATCCTCCCGGACCGGGGCACGAACCCGTGTCCCCTGCATCGGCAGGCGGGCTCTCAACCACCGCGCCACCAGGGGAGCCCTGCATGTTTATTTTAATTCAGTGAATAAAAGTACAATTTTAGCAGTCCCTTATTTGGGGCAGATTTAGAAATATTCCAGGAACAGTTCTAAATTATGTTGGAGCTAAAGTGCAAAAATGCACAATCCCTGATGTCAGAATATAAAATGATATAAGGTATAACAAGTGCCCTATTACCTAATACACCTTCACTACGAGGTGGAATAAGCTAAACCCTTTACCCAGAGGTACAGAAAGTATAATAGAAAAGTAAACCAAAGAGATCATATATTGTAGGAAAAAAAAAAAAAAGATTAGATGTAGAAGATGGCATTTGAGAGGGTCTTTGACAAGAAAATCATGTTTAAATAATTAGTAATGAGTCATGGCCACACATCATTTTACCTAACTAATAATCTTCTATTTCAATGGTAAGAGAGAAGAGAGGGGCTTAATTTGATAGGGGCTAGAGTATGAAGTACCCAAGGATGAAACCAAGGAATTTCAACTGGTCGCTTCAGAGTTTTACAAGTGCAGGTGTTTTGCCAGAGCATGTTGTTACATATATATACAAGTTTTCAAAGGCAACGTAACTAGATAGTGTTTTGCTCTGGTTACAGGATGAACTGCTTAGTACACGTTTTTATATACCCAGCAAGCATTATGATAACTTTATTAACCTTCAAGCATTTGGATTTGTGACCTTTGGCTTAAATAGCAGTAAGTGTATCAGATTTATTTCTTCTGGAGACAGGGTTAATGTGGGCAGAATGGGGAATTGAATGTTTTGTGGAAAATAGTGAGGGGACATTAAAAGAAAGCAAAAGTTATAGAAAAGAAATTATGGGAGCTCTTTCTAAAAAAGTTGTTAGCACCGTTTTTATTACATAGATAGAAAGCTGAAGCTCAGGGATATAATTAGAGGTACATAGTCAGCCCATGGATAAATTTGGACCTTGGTCAATAGACTCTCTACCTGTTGTTTTTCTTATACCCTCATAGAAGCTGAGTTCAAAGACCAGTGCTTTCTAATTTTAAATATTTTGTACAACTAATCCTGACAGTACTGGCCTACAGGGACATCTCAGATTCAGGGACAGAATTGATATTCATGGTGATGATGATGGTGGTAACTAGGACCAAGCACACCATAGGAAAATAGGATCTGAATCAGTGAAAGAGAGGATACACATGAAAAGACATTAAAATTTCACTGTTTCCTAATTGTTCAGTTGAGTGAGGCACTAGGCAATTTATTTCAATTATTTATTCTGATGATATCTCATTGAAATATATTACACAGAAATATATTTTTGTTTATTATTTTGTACTAACTGAGAGAGAAAAGTGTCCTTACCATCTCCTTGTCATTTATGCTCTGTCCTCCGACTAGTAATGTCTTCATTGTTTATCCTTTTTGCAGCAGGGATTTATAATGCTTAAGAGCACTTGGGTATGGGGGAAAATGTTGGCATTAGAGAGATGATTCATTGAGTAAATTGACATAGATTTATTGTGACTGCAGGTCAGTGTGCTGACATCAATTCTCTCAAGCAAAATTGCTTTATCAATATACAAATCAGTGAAGAAAAATTCCTTATCTATTTTCTTTCCCTCAAAGAAATCATTCCTGGACTTTCTGATACAGAGTGTTGAATATTTCTGAAAGTAATTATTCCTCTAGGAAAATCAGCCTTTGATAGCTTCATGAGTTGTGAAAAGCAAAATGCCAATGAAAAATATCTGATTTTCTGGCTTCAAATAAGACACTGTCCCTTCATGAGATTGTGATGTTCAGAGTGTACTGAGGCACGCGTAGTTTGAGTTTTATAGCACTTGAGTATATTTGTATAATGTTTTATGTCAGTGGTTCTCAAGCTTGAGCATGCCCCAGAATAAACAAGAAGCCTTGTTAAATGAGTATTGCTGGCCATCCTCCCCAGCATTTCTGATTGAGCAAGTCTGAGGGGGGAGCGGTGTAAGAATTTGCATTTCTAATAAGTTCCCAGGTTGTCCTAATGTTGCTTAGGACAAGGACCTAAGCTTACCCAAGGACTGCACTTAGAGAAAATGCTGTACACTATTCTTAAAAAGTTCGTTTCACATTATCATGAGGTTCATTTGTCATTAAGCTTCACAAAATAGGAAAGGCTGGCATAATTCCTTTTATGTTATGCATAGAAGAAGCAGATGCTGAAGTTAATTTGCCAATGTTATTCATATGGTAAATCAGTGATGAAGTAAGTGCTGGAATCCATCTTTTAACTCTTAGTGGTGGCTTTAGTGATACAAATTCTCCTTTAAATAAGATCCAGTTGGTAAGGCCAAGGGTTAGGATATGAGATGATCTTTATTGTTAGGTACGTAGGGTATAAACTAACGACAAACTCCTTTGCCTGGGATTCAAGGTTTTCATGATCAGTCCCCAACGTGAATTTTTGCCCCATCTCCAAATTATCTCTATCCAAGGTTCCAAACAAACTGGAACTTCCTCAAATGAGGCAGGTTGTTTTCTGCCTTCAAACAGGGAGACCTTTCAGTTATTCCCTCCATCTCTTCTCACTAAAATTATATTTCTCAGTATTCTGTAACATGTCACTTTTTCCATAGAATTTTTCTTTCTAACCTTTCCCCTAACTGCTTCATCTTCACATAGTAAGCGCTACATAGGTATTCATTAAATGAACAAATATAAGTCTTGCATTGTGGAGGGAATAACGTGTGGGTTTTGTTTTTGTTTTTGATTTTTTGGCGAGGTGGAGGTACACAGATAAGTGGGAAAAGCTAGTGGTAGGTTTCTATATTTGCTTAACTTTATTTTCTATCTTTGTGTTTCATTTTCATCTTTAACTTACCGTAAAATTGACTTTTTGTATGTGTGTAGTTCTGTGAATCTATATATTCATATAACTGCTGCCAAAGTCAGGATATAGAACAATTCTATTGCCCCATAAAACTCCCTCATATTACCCCTTTGTATTTGTACCCTTCCTACACCCCTAATCCCTGGCAACCATTGATCTGTTCTCTGTCACTATAGTTTGTCTTTAGGAGAATGCCATAGTACAAATGGAATTATACAGAACGTACATTTTTGAGACTGGCCTCTTGCCCTCAGCATAATACCTTTTGAGATTTTTTCCAAGTTGTTCAGTATATCAACAGTTTTGTTGTTTGCTTTATATTGGCATTTTGTTTTGTTTTATTTTTGGTTGACTAGTTGTCCTTTTTATGGATAAACCACAACTTATCCGTTCAGTTATTGAAGGATATGATGTTGCTTCTATTCTTACATGATTATGAACAGAGCTGCTATAAACATTTGTATACAGGTTCCTGTGTGAATGTTAGTTTTCTTTTTTTTAATTTAATTTTAAAGATTATTTATTTATTTAGTTAGTTATTGGCTGCATCGGGTCTTAGTTGTGGCATGCAGGATCTTCGTTGAGGCATGCGGGATCCTTTGTTGTGGGGCACAGGCTTCTCTCTCGTTGTGGCATGCAGGTTTTTTCTCTTTTCTAGTTGTGGCGCTCAGGCTCCAGGGTGTGTGGGCTCTGTAGTTTGCAGCACGCAGGCTCTCTAGTTGAGGCGTGCGAGCTCAGTACTGTGGTGCGCGGGCTTAGTTGCCCCACTGCACGTGGGGTCCTAGTTCCCTAGCCAGGGATCGAACCCGCGTTTCCTGCATTAGAAGATGGATTATTTACCACTGGACCACCAGGGAAGTCCCTGTGAATGTTAGTTTTCATTTCTCTAGGGTAAGTACTCAGAACTTGGATGTCTGGGGCAGATAGTAAGTATATGCTTAACTTAATAAGAAACTGCAAAATTGATTTCCAGAGTAGCTGTATCATTTTGCATCACACCAGTGATATTGGAGTGTTGCAGTTGTTATGCATCCTCACCAGTACTTGGTGTTGTCAGTATTTTTTTTTTTTTTTTTTTTTTTTTGCGGTACGTGGGCCTCTCACTGTTGTGGCCTCTCCCGTTGTGGAGCACAGGCTCCAGACGCGCAGGCTCAGCGGCCATGGCTCACAGGCCCAGCCGCTCCGCGGCATGTGGGGTCTTCCCGGACAGGGGCACGAACCCGTGTCCCCTGCATCGGCAGGCGGACTCTCAACCACTGTGCCACCAGGGAAGCCCGTCAGTATTTTTTTATTTTATCCATTCTAATAGGTAGGAAGTGGTATCTATTGTAGCTTTAATTTGCATTTCTCTAATGACTAATGATCTTTTTATGTAAATATTTTCGATCCATACATCATTTTTGGTGAAGTATCTGTTCAAGTCTTTTGCCCATTTTAAAAACTGTGTTGTTTTCTTACTGTTGAGTTTGGGGGTTCTCTGTATATCCTGTATTGAAGTTCTTTGTTACAGATGTAATTTGCAACTATTTTCTCTTAATCTTTTCATTTTTCTCATAGTGTCTTATGCAGAATGGTAGTTTTTAATTTTGATGAAGTCCAATTTGTCTATATTTTCTCTTATGGTTTATGCTTTTAGAGTCATGTAAGAATTTTTTGTCTAAGAAAGTACATTAGTGAATGCCTAGGACTGAAGTTGGAGAAGGATGGGGTCTGTGGTAGGTACAAAATTTCTTTTTAGGGTGATGAAAATGTCCTAAAATTAATTTATAGTGATATTCTCATAACTCGGTGAATGTATTAAGAACCATTGAACTGTATACCTTGGGTGTATTTTATGTTATGTAAATTATGTCATAAATTTGTATCTTGTATCTCATTGCATCTCAAAAATGCTATTTAAATTAATTGAATTAATTTATAATAAATATTGTATCAATAATATGCTGTACTTGATTAAATTAATTAAAATAAATTAATTCACTAAATTGATTAAAATAAGACTGTCTTAAAATAACTCTGTCTAATCTGAGGTCATAAAAAATCTATGTTTTCTTCTAAAATATATATAGTTTTGTAACATATATCTATAGCAATAGTCCATTTTGGGTTAATTTTTGTATAATTTCTGTATAAGGTGTAAACTTGAAGTTGAGGTAATTATTTTTGCTGTTATTGTTAGTTGGCTGCCTAGCTGTTCCAACACCATTTGTTCAAAGGACTACCTTCCTCTTTTGATTTGCCTTCATACCTTTGTCAAGAATCATTTAGCCATATTTGTGCTGGTATATTTCAGGACTCTCTTCTACTCCTCTGGTCTGTACCAGTACCACACTGGCTTGATTACTGTAGCTCTATAGTAAGCTTGACATCTAGCAGTGCTGTTTCTCAACTTCATTTTTCTGATTCAAGTTTCTTTTGGCTAGTCTTGTTACTATACCTTTCCACATAAATTTTAGAATAAATCTGTCTATATCTACAAAAAATCGCTGGGATTTTGTTTGGAATTGTGTTAAATCTATAGATCAGTTCAGAGAGGATTAACCTTTTTATAGGATCAGTCTTTCAATCCATGAATATCCTATCTCTTGTCATTTATCTAAGTCTTTTTTGATTTATGTCATCAACATTTTGTACTGTTCAGTATACAGATACTATGCATGTTTTGTTAGATTTATATTTAAGTATTTCATTATTTTTGAACTCTTAGACATTTAAAAAAAATTCTGTTTTAAAAGTTTTCTGTTCATTGTGAATATATAGAAATACAGTTGATTTTTGTGTGTTAACGTTGTATTCTATGACCTAACTAAAATCAATAATTCTTTCTTAAGAAGTTTTTGTGGCTTGTTGGGATTTTCTACTGTCATTTTCCTTTTCAATCTCTGTCACTTATATTTCTTACTTTAAGCTTACTTCACTGTCAAGAATTTCCAGTATGATGTTGAATAGGAGTGGTGAGAGTACATAGCCGTGCCATATTCACAGTCTTAGGGGGGAAAACATTCTGTCTTTCACTTTTAAATATGATGTTAGCTATAGTCTTTTGTTTTTAATTGAAGTATAGTTGATGTACAATATTATATAAGTTATAGGTGTAAAATATAGTGATTCACAATTTTTAAAGGTTATACTCTATTTATAGTTATTATAATATGTGGACTATATTCCTCATGTTGTACAGTATATTTTTGTAGCTTATTTTATGCATAATAATTTGTACCCCTTAATCTCCTCTATTGCCC
The DNA here is from genome assembly GCF_039906515.1 of Pseudorca crassidens. Classification (NCBI taxonomy): domain Eukaryota; kingdom Metazoa; phylum Chordata; class Mammalia; order Artiodactyla; family Delphinidae; genus Pseudorca; species Pseudorca crassidens. The sequence goes on from NC_090298.1 coordinate 128,580,138, forward strand.
CTCCCCCCTTCCCTCTCCCCATGGGTAACTACTAGTTTGTTCTCTGTATCTATGAGTCTGCTTCATTTTTGTTATATTCACTGGTCTGTTTTATTTTTTAGATTCCATATATAATGATATCATATAATATTTGTCTTTCTCTGTCTTCTTTCACTTAACATAATACCCTCCAAGTCCATCAATGTTGCAGCAAATGGCAAAATTTCATTCCTTTTTATGGCTGAGTAGTATTCCATTCTATGTACATACCACATCTTCTTTATCCATTCTTCAGCTGATAGACACAGGTTGCTTCCCTGTCTTGACTATTGTAAATAAAGCTGCTTTGAACATTGGTGTGCATGTATCTTTTTGAATTAGTGTTTCTGTTTTTTTTCCAATTTATACCCAGGAGTGGAATTGCTGGGTCATATGGTAGTTCCCTTTCTAGTTTTTTTGAGAAACCTCCATACCGTTTTCCACAGTGGCTGCACCAGTTTACATTCGCACCAACAGTTTATGAGGTTCCCTTTTCTGCACATCCTAGCCAACATTTATTATCTGTGTTCTTTTTGATAATAGCCATTCTGACAGGTGTGAGATTTTCTCATTGTGGTTTTGGTTTGCTTTTCCCTGATGATTAGCAATGTTGAGCATCTTTTCATCTGCCTGTTGGCCATTGGCAATTCTTTGGAAAAATGTCTGTTCAGTTCTTCTGCCCATTTTTTGATTTGTTTGTTTTTTTGATGTTGAGTTCTATGAGCTATTTGGGTATGTTGGATATTAACCCCTTATCGGTCATAACATTTGCAGATATTTCTCCCATTCACTAGATTGTCTTTTCATTTTGTCAGTGGTTTCCTTTACTGTGCAAAAGCTTTTAAGTTTAATTAGGTCCCATTTGTTTATTTTTGCTTTTATTTCCTTTGCTTTAGGAGGCAGATTCAAAAAAATCTTGCTACGATTTATGTCAGAGTGTTCTGCCTATGTTTTCCTCTAGGAGTTTTATGCTTTCCAGTCTTACATTTAGGTCTTTAACACCATATACAAAAATAAACTCAACATGGATTATAAACTTAAATTTAAGACCGGAAACTGTAGTCTTTTTAAAAATATACCTTCTTTAGGTTGAGGAAGTTCCCAACCATCCCTACCTAGCTGAGAGTATTATCATGAATGGTTGCTGTTTTGTTAAAACGCTTTTTCTGTGTCAATTTATATTACCCTGTAGCTTTTATTTGTTAGACTCTTAATATACTGGATTAAATTGATTTTCAAATACTGAACCAACAGTGCATTCCTGTGATAAGTCCCACTTCGTTGTGTTGTATCATTCTTTATATATATTGTCGGATTATATTTGCTAATATTTGGTAAAAGATTTTTATGTTTATGAGGGAAATTGGTTTTTAGGTTTCATTTCTTGGGCTGTCATCTGTTTTTAAATTTTTAATTTTATTTATTTATTAATAAGTTAGTTAATACAAATAAAATAGGCAGAAAATATGATTTCCAAATTTTGAATAGTATAGATCTTAAGTATTGTGGAGTTCATGGTGGAAGGTGATCAATGTCATTGTTTATCTTTGATATTAGGGTAACTCAATTTTATACAACAAATAGAGAATTGTTTCCTTCTCTTCAGTTTTCTAGAAATATTTGGTAGAATCAATGTTATTTGTTCCTTTAATATTTGGTAGAATTCACCAGAGAAACCATTTGACCTTGGGAATTTTTTTTTCCTAAAGATTTTTAACTATGAATACAATTTCTTTAATAATTATAGAACTATTCATGTTATCTATTTCATCTCTTTTTCACTTTGCAGCTTTTTAGCAAGTTGTCAGTTTTTTTCAAGTTGTTAAACATGTGCATGGAGTTCTTTGTAATATATCCTTATTTTAATGTCTGCAGAATCCGTACAGGAATCCCCCTCTTTCATTCCTGCTATGGTAGTTTGTCTGTCTCTCCATCTGTCTCTCTCTCTTTTTTTTGTCTTCAATTTTGTCAGAGGTTTATCAATTTTGAAGATCTTTCCAAAGCACTAGCTTCTGGTGTCATTGGTTTTCTCTGTTACATATGCTTTATATTTTATTGACTTATCTTACTTGTTATTTCCTTCCTTATGCTTGCTGTTATTTTTCTAGTTTCTTAAGATGAAAGTTTGGATTACTTACTTGAGATCATTTTCTTTTTCTAATATAAGCATTTAGCTGCTAGCAGTAATTTAGCTGAATTCCACAGCTTTTGCAATGTTGTATTCTCATTTTTGTTTAGTTCACAATATTTTCTAATTTTGTTGGAGATTTTCTGTTTGACCTGTGGATTATTTAGAAATATGTTGTTTAATTTTCAAGTGTTTGGAGATTTTATTACTGTCCTTCCGTAATTTAGTTCTAGTTTACTTTCATTATGGGCATAGAAATTGCTTTGAATGATTTAACTTTAAAAATTCCTAAGTTTTGTTTTCTAAACAGAGATATGGTCTATCTTGGTGAGTATTCTATGTGCACTTGGAAAGAATGTGTATTCTGTTGTTGGGTCAAGTGTTCTAAAATTGTCAGATCCAATTGCTTGATGATATAGTCCAATTATTCTACATCTTAATGATTTATTGTCTGTTAGTTTTGTCTATTACTGAGAAAGGAGTGTAGAAGTGTCCACGTATAATTGTGGATTTGTATGTCTATCTGTCATTTTTTCTTCATTTTTTTAAGCTCTACTATTAGGTGTTCATGCAATTAAGATTGTTATTTTTAGTCTTTTTGGATGTTTTGATCCTGTTATCATTATTGCTCTTTTCTTTTCCTTGTTAAATTTCTTTGCTCCAATGTCTAATTTCTCTTACATTAATATAGCTACTAATGCTTATTTTGGTTAATATGTATATGATATATTTCTTTTCAATCATTTGGTTTTTAACCTACCTGTATTATTACATTAGAAGTTTCTCAGAGATATAGTTGGTTCACTTACATACATTATGAAAATCTTAGATTTTCAATTTGGTTGGGCCATTTAAATTTAGTGTAATTACTGACGTGTTTGGATTTAGGACTATTATTTTATTGTTTTCTGTTTTCTCTGTTTTTGGTTTCTTTATGTTCTCTAGTCCCTGTTTTCTCTGGTGTTATTTGAATATTACAAAAAATACTTTATCTACTGTGTTTTTAAACTTTACCTCATCTTATAATTTTGGTAGTGAATTCTCTTGGGATTACAAGTGATTCCTGCAGAATCAATATTTTACCACTTCAAATAAAAAGTTCAAACCATGTAGGTTTATTTTTCCTACCCCCATTATTTTGCAGTTTTCTTTCATATTACCTATACATTCATTGAAAACCTCATTAGACTATAATTTTAATGTTCAGCAGTGCAACATATTATTTAAAAGTCAGTACCCTCTAGGTCCATCCATATTGTTGCAAATGGCAAGATTTCATTGTTTTTTATGCCTGAATTATACAAAAATATCTCACCTCTTTGTCCATTCTTCTGTCGATAGACATTTATATTGCTTCCATATCTTCCTTTGTTTGTTTTTTGTTAGTTTACATTTTTTTTGAATTTTATTTATCTTTTTATACAGCAGGTTCTTAGTAGTCATCCATTTTATACACATCAGTGTATACATGTTAATCCCAATCTCCCAATTCATCACCCCCCCCTTGCTTTCCCCCCTTGGTGTCCATATATCTGTTGCCTACATCTGTGTCTCTTTCTGTCCTGCAAAGTGGTTCATCTGTACCATTTTTCTAGTTTCCATATATATGCATTAATATACGATATTTGTTTTTCTCTTTCTGACTTACTTCACTCTGTATGACAGTCTCTAGATTCATCCACGTCTCTACAAACAATCCGGTTTCATTCCTTTTTACGGCTGAGTAATATTCCATTGCATATATATACCACATATTCTTTATCCATTTGTCTGTCGATGGGCATTTAGGTTGCTTCCATGACCTGGCTATTGTAAATAGTGCTGCAATAAACATTGGGGTGTATGTGTCTTTTTGAATTATGGTTTTCTCTGGTTATATGCCCAGTAGTGGGCTTGCTGGGTCATATGGTAATTCTATTTTTAGTTTTTTAAGGAACCTCCATACTGTTCTCCATAGTGGCTGTATCAATTTACATTCCCACCAATAGTGCAAGAGGGTTCCCTTTTCTCCACACCCTCTCCAGCATTTGTTGTTTGTAGATTTTATGATCATGCCCATTCTAACTGGTGTAAGGTGATACCTCATTGTAGTTTTGATTTGCATTTCTGTAATAATTAGTGATGTTGAGCAACTTTTCATGTGCTTCTTGGCCACCTGTATGTCCTCTTTGGAGAAATGTCTATTTAGGTCTTCTGCCCATTTTTGGATTATGTTGTTTGTTTTTTTTAATACTGAGCTGCATGAGCTGTTTATATATTTTGGAGATTAATCCTTTGTCCATTGATTCGTTTGCAAATATTTTTCCCATTCTGAGGGTTGTATTTTTGTCTTGTTTGTTGTTTCCTTTGCTTTGCAAAAGCTTTTAAGTTTCATTAGGTCCCATTTGTTTATTTTTATTTACATTACTCTAGGAGGTGGATCAAAAAAGATCTTGCTGTGATTTATGTCAGTGTTCTTCCTATGTTTTCCTCGAAGAGTTTTATAATGTCTAGTCTTACATTTAGGTCTCTAATCAATATTGAGTTTATATTTGTGTATGGTGTTAGGGAGTGTTCTAATTTCATTCTCTTACATGTAGCTGTCCAGTTTTCCCAGCACCACTTATTGAAGAGACTGTCTTTTTCCATTGTATATCCTTGCCTCCTTTGTCATAGATTAGTTGGCCAATCGTGGGTGGGTTTATCTCTGGGCTTTCTATCATGTTCCATTGATCTATATTTCTGTTTTTGCAACAGTACCATATTATCTTAATTACTGTAGCTTTGTAGTATAGTCTGAAGTCAGGGAGTCTGATTCCTCCAGCTCCGTTTTTTTCCCTCAAGACTGCTTTGGCTATTCGGGGTCTTTTGTTTCTCCACACAAATTTTAAGATTTTTTGGTCTAGTTCTGTAAAAAATGCCATTGGTAATTTGATAGGGATTGCATTGAATCTGTAGATTACTTTGGGTAGTGGAGTCTTTTTCACAATATTGATTCTTCCAATCCAAGAACATGGAATATGTCTCCATCTGTTGGTTTCATCTTTAATTTCTTTCAACAGTGTCTTATAGTTTTCTGCATACAGGTCTTTTTTCTCCCTAGGTAGGTTTATTCCTACGTATTTTATACTTTTTGTTGCAATGGTAAATGGGAGTGTTTCCTTAATTTCTCTTTCAGATTTTTCATCATTACTGTATAGGAATGCAAGAGATTTCTGTGCATTAGTTTTGTATCCTGCAACTTTACCAGATTCATTGATTAGCTCCATTGATTAGTAGCTTTGTGGTAGCATCTTTAGGATTCTGTATGTATAGTATCATGTCATCTGCAAACAGTGACAACTTTACTTCTTCTTTTCCAATTTGTATTCCTTTTATTTCTTTTTCTTCTCTGATTGCCATGGCTAGGACTTCCAAAACTATGTTGAATAATACTGGTGAGAGACTACATCCTTGTCTTGTACCTGATCTTAGAGGAAATGCTTTCAGTGTTTCACCATTGAGAATGATGTTTGCTGTGGGTTTGTTGTATATGGCCTTTATTATGTTGAGGTAGGTTCCCTCTATGCCCACTTTCTGAAGAGTTTTTATCATAAATGGGTGTTGAGTTTTGTCAAAAGCTCTTTTTCATCTATTGAGATGATCATATGGTTTTTCTTCTTCAGTTCGTTAACATGTTGTATCACATTGATTAATTTGCATATATTGAAGAATCCTTGCATCGCTAGGATAAATCCCACTTGATCATGGTGTATGATCCTTTTAATGTGTTGTTGGATTCTGTTTGCTAGTATTTTGTTGAGGATCTTTACATCTGTTTTCATCTGTGATATTGGTCCATAATGTCCATTCTTTGTAGTATCTTTGTCTGGTTTTGGTATCAGGGTGATGGTGGCCTCATACAATGAGTTTGGGAGTGTTCCTTCCTCTGCAGTTTTTTGGAAGAGTTTGAGAAGGATGGGTGTTAGCTCTTCTCTAAATGTTTGATGGAATTCACCTATGAAGCCATCTAGTCCTGGACCTTTGTTTGTAGGAAGATTTTTAATCACAGTTTCAATTTCATTACTTGTGATTGGTCTGTTCATATTTTCTATTTCTTCCTGGTTCAGTCTTAGAAGGTTATACCTTTCTAAGAATTTGTCCATTTCTTCCAGGTTGTCCATTTATTAGCATAGAGTTGCTTGTGTTAATCTCTTACGATGCTTTGTATTTCTGCAGTGTCTGTTATAACTTCCTTTTCATTTCCATTTTTATTGATTTGAGTCCTCTCCCTCTTTTTCTTGATGAGTCTGGTAATGGTTTATCAATTTTGTTTATCTTCTCAAAGAACCAGCTTTTAGTTTTATTGATCTTTGCTATTGTATTCTTTGTTTCTATTTTATTTATTTCTCCTCTGATATTTATGATTTCTTTACTTCTGCTGACTTTAGGTTTTGTTTGTTCTTTCTCTAGTTCCTTTAGGTGTAACGTTAGATTGTTTATTTGAGATATTTCTTGTTTCTTGTGGTAGGCTTGTATAGCTATAAACTTCCCTCTTAGAACGGCTTTTGCTGCATCCCATAGGTTTTGGATCATCTTGGTTTTTTTTTGTTTGTTTGTTTGTTTTGGATCGTCGTGTTTTTAATGTCATTTGTCTCTATGTATTTTTTGATTTCCTCTTTGATTTCTTCAGTGATCTCTTGGTTATTTAGTAACGTATTGTTTAGCCTCTATGTGTTTGTGCTTTTTACGTTTTTTTCAGTGTAAGTGATTTCTAATCTCATAGCGTTGTGCTCAGAAAAGATGCCTGATATGATTTCAGTATTCTTAAAGTTACCAAGGCTTGATTTGTGACCCAAGATGTGATCTATCCTGGAGAATGTGCCATGTGCACTCGAGAAGAAAGTGTAATCTGTGGTTTTTGGATGGAATGTCCTGTAAATATCAATTAAATCTATCTGGTCTAGTGTGTCATGTAAAGCTTATTTTTTCTTAGTAATTTTCTGTTTGGATGATCTGTCCATCGGTGTAAGTGATGTGTTAACGTCCCCCACTATTACTGTGTTACTGTCGATTTCCTCTTGTAGAGCTGTTAGCAGTTGCCTATGTATGTAGGTGCTCCTGTGTTGGGTGCATATATATTTGTAATTGTTATATCTTCTTCTTGGATTGATCCCTTGATCATTATGTAGTGTCCTTCCTTGTCTCTTGTAACATTCTTTATTTTAAAGTTTATTTTATCTGATATAAGCATTGCTACTCCAGCTTTCTTTTGAAAGGATAGCTTTTTCCATCCCCTCACTTTCAGTCTGAATGTGTCCCTAGGTCTGAAGTGGGTCTCTTGTAGACAGCATATATATGGGTCTTGTTTTTGTATCCATTCAGCAAACCTTTGTCTTTTTGTGGGAGCATTTAATCCATTCACGTTTAAGGTAATTATCGATATGTATGTTCCTATTACCATTTTCTTAATTGTTTTGTTTTTGTTTTTGTAGGTCCTTTTCTTCTCTTGTGTTTCCCAGTTAGAGAAGTTCCTTTAGCTTTTCTTGTAGAGCTGGTTTGGTGGTGCTGAATTCTCTTAGCTTTTGCTTATCTGTAAAGGTTTTGTTTTCTCCATCGAATCTGAATGAGATCCTTGCCATGTAGCGTAATCTTGGTTGTAGGTTCTTCCCTTTCATTACTTTCAATATGTCCTGTCACTCCCTTCTGGCTTGTAGAGTTTCTGCTGAGAAATCAGCTGTTAGCCTTACAGGATTTCCCCTGTATGGCATTTGTCATTTTTCCCTTGCTGCTTTCAATAATATTTCTTTGTCTTCAATTTTTGTGAACTTGATTACTATGTGTCTCGGCGTGTTTCTGCTTGGGTTTTTCCTGTATGGGACTCTCTACACTTCCTGGACTTGTGTGGCTATTTCCTTTCCCATGTTGGGGAAGTTTTTGACTCTAATCTCTTCAAATATTTTCTCAGGTCCTTCCTCCCTCTCTTGTTCTTCTGGGACCCCTGTAATGCAAATGTTGTTGCATTTAATGTTGTCCCAGAGGTCTCTTAGGCTGTCTTCATTTCTTTTCATTCTTTTTTCATTATTCTCTTCCGCAGCAGTGAATTCACCATTCTGTCTTCCAGGTCACTTATCCATTCCTCTGCCTCAGTTATTCTGCTAATGATTCTTTCTAGTGTATTTTTCATTTCAGTTATTGTGTTGTTCATCTCTGTCTGTTCGTTCTTTAATTCTTCTAGATCTTTGTTAAACATTTCTTGCATCTTCTCGATCTTTTCCTCCATTCTTTTTCCGAGGTCCTCGATAATCTTCATTATCATTATTCTGAATTCTTTTTCTGGAAAGTTGCCTATCTCCACTTCATTTAATTGTTTTTCTGGTGTTTTATCTTGTTCCTTCATCTGGTACATAGCCCTCTGCCTTATCATCTTGTCTATCTTTCTGTGAATGTGGTTTTTGTTCTACAGGCCGCAGGATTGTAGTTCTACTTGCTTATGCTTTCTGCTCTCTGGTGGATGAGGCTATCTAAAAGGCTTGTGCTGCTTACATATCTTGACTGCTGTAAATAATGCTGCAGTGAACATAAGGGTGAATATATCTTTCTGAACTAATGGTTTTGTTTCCTTTGGGGAAATACCTGGAAATAGAATTGCTGACACTAGAGGGTATTATGCTAAGTGAAATAAATCAGACAGAGAAAGACAATTTCAATTATATGATTGAATATGATTTCAATTATAATGGAATCTGAAAAACAAAACAAAGCAAACCAAACAGAACAGAAACAGACTCATAGATTCACAGAGCAAACTAGTGGTTGCCAGAGGGGCGAAGTAGGGTTGGCAAAATATAAGTGAAGAGAATTAAAAGGTGCAGACTTTGAATTTTAAAATAAATGAGTCACAAGGGTGTAATATAGTCATAGCATAAGGAATATAGTCAATGATACTTTTGTGTATGCTGACAGATGGCTACTAAACTTAATGTGATCATTTCACAATGTATTTGATTGTCAAATAACTATGTTGTATACCTGAAACTAATAACATTGCACATCAACTATACTTTCATAAAAAATAAAGTGGCTGAAGACACATAAAAAGCCAATGGAAGAGTAATATATATTTATCTTAATTTTCCACTTCTGTTGCTTTCTGTTCATTCCTGATATTCCATGTTTCTTTCTTGTATAATTCCCCTTCTGTCTGAAGATCTTGCTTTAGCAATTATTTTAGAGCAACAGTTTTTCTTAATTTTCTTTCATCTGAGAATGTCTTTATTTTTGTTCATGGAGGATATTTTTTTCTGAAGATAGAATCCAGGTTTTGCAGTTGTTTTCTTTTAGCACTTGAAATATATTGTTCTGCTTTCTTCTTGGCTCCATGGTTTCTAATGAGAACCGTGCAGCCATTTGAATTTTTGTTCATCTGTAAGTAATGCATAATTTTACTCAGTTTGCTTTCCATATTTTTCTTTGTGTTTAGTTTCACGTAGTTTGATTGTGATTTGTCCTGGCGTGGATTTCTTCATGTTTATCCTTTTCTGGGTTTTCTGAGATTATTGAATTTGTAGGTGTGTGTTTTTCCTCAAATTCAGGAATTTTTCAGTCATTATTTCCTCAAATATTTTTACTATGCTGTACCTTTTCTCATGCTGGTCCTTTGTTGACATGAATATTAGGCTTTTTGGAATTGTTCCACTAGTAACTGAGGCTCTCTTAACTTTTTTCCAGTCATTTTTCTCTATTTTTCACATTGGATAATTTCTATTGAGCTATCTTTACATTTTCAAACTGTTTTTTCTGTCATCTCCGTTCTGCTATCTGCCTATCTAGTGAGTTTAATGATACCTTAGTTATTCTATTTTTCAGTTCTAGTTAACAGTTCCATTTAGTTCTTCTTTACATCTTCTTTTTCTGATACTTTTAAACTTTCCAGTCATTTCAGGAGTGTTCACAATTACTTGGAGTTATTTTAAAATTTGTCTGACAATTTCAATTTCCGGTGTCTCTTAATTGTCTTTTTCCATGGGAAGTGAGGTTTTCCTGATTCTTTAAATGCCATGTATTTTTGGATTGTATCCTAGACTTTTTGAATTTTATTTTCTGAGTCTACTTCTCATTTAAGTCCTACAGAGAATTTCAGCATTTTTGTTTTAGCAGATGTTCAGTCTGCTTGGGTTTAGGCCACAAGTCCTGAGCAGCTTTATATGGACAGTAGTCTCAGCATCAGTTGTGTGGTCAGAGCCTCTGCAGTGCTACTTGGATCTGTCCTTCATGTGTACCCCCTACTGGGGGATTTGAACAGTGGTCTATCCCACTATAATTTAGTTCTCAAAGTCTTTGTATGCTGTTTAGGGTCAGATTCATACATGTTCATCCTGTGCTGAACCCAGGAGTTCATAAACAACCATAAGAGGTCTTTTTCTGAGCTTCTTTCTATCTATAATCTCCCCCATATTTCCTGTTTTCCAAGGGTTTCCTTCTCAGTCACCTGGCCAGAAAGCTGAAACTCTAGTTATCCTACTCTGCCATGTATTTCACACAAAAGCATCAAAGTCCAGGGCCGGGCAGTGGGCGAATAGAGGGGAAAAAAAGTCACCCAATGTTACTGCTGCAGCTCCTTTAACCAGAGAAGATTGCCTTCCCTCAGAGTTTTGGATCCTGTGGCTCCTGTTATTGCCCTGCTGCAATGAGATTGTTTGGGGACTAGGGCACAAGAGAACAGAGAATGGAAAAAAAAAGAAAAAAACAGTAGCTTTCTACTCTCCTTTCCCACTCCTTAAGTCGTTCCTAGTAGTCTTCTCTCAGATCTCTCTTTGTCCAATTAGTTCCCACTTCCTAGTTTTAAGCTGTGTTGATTTTAGGTATGGGGATAATGCAGGAGGAAAAGGAATGTGGCAGTTTTACTTTCAGTTGGGTGGTACTTGAAATCCTGTTCGTCTTCTACTATTTACTTGTTAGAGTCTTCAGTAACTGCTGCATGAAACAGAGAATAGAGCAGTGCTCACCAAGGGTTGGAGAGCAGGGGAAAGGGAGAGATGTTCAATTGGCATAAAGTTTCAGTTATGCAAGATGAATAAGTTCTTGAGACCTGCTGTACAACAGAGCACCTATATTTAACAATACTGTGTTGTCCACTTAAAATTTGTTAAAAGGGTAGATCTCATGTGAAGTGCTCCAAAAAAATGAGGTGAGTTACAAACTTTATGATGTAATGGATGTGTTTATTACTTTAATTATGGTTTCATGGGTGTGTGCTTATATTCAAACTCATTTAATTATGGACTTAAATATGTGCAGCGTTTTTGTATATCAATGATACCTGAATAAAGCTGTTAAAAAAAATAGCTGCTGCATGCATTTTGCCCAGATTTTCTAGCCACAGTTAGTGGGAAAGATAGTGTGTGATTACTTTCTTACTCAGAACCAGAGCCTCCCATCAGCCATATGATCTTTTTGTTTGCTGAGGCACATTTTTGCTGAGGTATATTTTTTAAACATCATGGCCTTTGACCTGCAGTGCTTAGGAGAATGATGTGTACATCACCCATTGTTACACAGAAACTATTTGTTGAATCAGTGATTACATAAAATCAATTAACTTTCCCTCTGGATCATTCCAGTTAAGACAGTCTAGGGGAAATCCAGATGTTTTGAATACAGTTATGAATAAAATAAAATAGCTATTATACATTCATCTCTTTACCAGAAAATCAAGTAAAAGACCTGCACCTAAGTAAAATCTTGTTCTAATAGAGAGGGAGGAAGAGAGGGAGAGAAAGAGAGAGCAAACCTACATAACTGATGGTTAGAAGGTGCTTAATGTCATTAAAAATAATGTTCAAAATTGATTTCCTAAGGAGAAACTGCTAAAATGCCTACATTTTAGCCCTTCTCTCATTAGAGTTACATTAAATGTTTCAACCTCATGATTTGACTCAAGTCATTTGACTCAGTTTTTATTGGTAGATCAGTAATTAATGGAATAGCCTGAGCAATTTCAGAATTAACTTTATTAATTTGACAACATTTATTTAACAAATATCAAACTCCTACACTTTGAAAAGCTCTTGATGATGTGATCGGATGTAAACGTGAGTGAAATAGTTACTTTCCTCCATGATAGAGGCTGACAGACTTTGTCTGCAAAGCATCACATAGTAAATATTTTAGGCTTTTCAGGCCGTGTGGTCTGTGTCACAACCACTCAACTCTGCTGTTGTAGTGCAGAAACACATGGGCAATATGTATAGATAAAATGTATATGAATGGACATGGCTGTCTTTCAGTAAAACTTTATTTACTAAAGCAAGTGGCACACTGAACTTGGGCTCTAGTTTGCCTGGGTACTATGAGAGTACAGGATATGAGTCCTCTAACCTAGTCTGCCAAAAATGATGCTTGCAGAAGTCTTCCTGGAAAAGGTGATGTCTGAGATAAGTTCCAAAGTAAAAGTAAAGTTAGGTGAAGAATTATCAGAAAAAGGTGGGGTTAAAGTATATTTTATCAGGAGGAAATAACATGAGCAGAGGTACAGAGGTATGTGTAAAGAATTACCCATAGATTTGGATTTTCTGAAGCTTAAAAGAAAAGGCCAGGAGTGAGTGTTTCTAAGCCGGTGTGGTGCTCAAATGAGAGATGAGTTTGGAAAAGTCAGTAGGTATCCAGTGAAGGGTCTTAGGCAAAGCATCAATGTGTTCAGGTTTTCATTTTATATAAATACACTTTCTAAGTGTGTGTGGAACTCAAGTGAGATGGAAGATGATGGGGGTGGGGAAGCAAGAACGGCATGTGCCACAATTGTTGAGCACTTCATCATTTCCCTGTTGATCACTGGATTTTTTCCTGTTTTGGTATCTTGCCTACAAAGACACTGGATTTTATGCTGTGACTTAAGACAAGCTTCAGATGATTCTTTTCCTTCCTTTGTGATTCTAAGGCAAAGCATAACCCCATATCATCTGATGGTGAATATTTTTCCAACTTAGTGAAGAATAATTTACAAATATACTTGTATATATTTAAAGCATACAATGTGATGATTTGATATACATATACATTGTGGAATGATTACCAAGATCAAGATAATTAATACATCCGTCACCTCATATAGTTAACTCTGTGTGTGTGTGTGTGTGTGTGTGTGTGTGTGTGTGTGTGTGAATGCTTCAAATCTACTCTCATCAACCTTCAAGTATAAAATACCATATTATTAACTGTATTCACTATGCTGTACATTAGATCCTCAGAACTTATTCTTATAACTGAAAGTTTGTACCCTTTGACCTACATCACCACATTTCTTCCTCTTGCACAGTCCCTGGCAACCATTGTATTCTCTGTTTCTATGAAATTGGCTTTTTTTTCTTTTCTTTTTTTGTTTTAAGATTCCACATGTAAATGATGTCATAAGATAGTTATCTTTGTCTGTTTGGTTTATTTCACTTAGCATAACGTGTGCTAGATCCGTCCATGTTGCAAATGACAGAATTTACTTTTTTTTTGGCTGAATAATACTCCATTACATATATAAGATATAAAAGATATAGGATATATCAGATATATAAGATAACATAAGATGTAAGATAAGCTATAGGATATTATATATACCATATATATAGAATTATATATTATATACACATATATACAGGTCTTCCTCCACTTATGATTGGTTTACATTCTGATAAACCCATCATCAATTGAACGTGTCATAAGTTGAAATGCGTTTGATACAACTAACCTATCGAACATCACAGCTTAGCCTAGCCTAAGCTAACCGTGCTCAGAACACTTACACTAGCCTACAGTGAGGCAAAGTCATGTAACACAAAACCTATTCTATAATAAAGTGTTGCATATCACATGTAGTTCATTGAATACTGTACTGAAAGTGGAAAACAGAATCGTTATGAAGATACTGCATTGTTGTAAATATATTGGGTGTTTACCCTTGTGATCCTGTTGCTGACTGATGCCACTGCCCAGTATCACAAGAGAGTATCCTACAGCTCTAGCCCAGGAAAAGTTCAAATGCAAAGTCTGAAGTACTTTTTCCAGTGAATGCATATTGCTTTCACACACATTGTAAAGTTGCAAAATCTAAGTTGAACCATCGTAAGTTGGGTACTGTCTGTATATATACATCTCATATCTTCTTTATTCATCTTTCGGAGGTTAAACAACATTTAGGTTGTTTTTTGTGTCTAAGCTATTATGAATACTGCAATGAACATGGATGTGCAGATATCTCTTTAAGATACTGATTTCACTTTCTTCATATATATACCCAGGAGTAAGATTTATGGATCATATGGTAGTTCTATTTTTAATTTTTTGAGGAACAGCCATACTGTTTTCTGTAATGGCTGTACCAATTTACATTACTACCAGCAGTGTATAAGGTCTCCTTTTCTCCACATATTCACCAATATTTGGTATGTCTTGTCTATTTGGTGGTCATCTTAACAGGTGGGAGGTGATAACTTATGCTTTTGAGGTGCATTTCCCTGCTGATTAGTGATGTTGAGCACCTTTTCATATACCTATTGGCCATTTGAATGTCTTTGGAAAAATGTCTATTTGGGTCCTTTGCCCATTTTTCAATTGTTTGTTTTTGCTATTGAGTTGTATGAGTTCTTTATATATTTTGGATATTAAACCCTTTTAGATGTATGGTTTGCGAGTATCTTCTTCCATTCTCTAGGTTGCCTTTTTGATTTATTGTTTACTTTGCTGTGCTGAAGATTTTTAGTTTGACATAGTCTCTTGTTTATTTTAATTGTTGCCTATGCTACTGGTGTCTTATCCAAGAAATCATTGCCAAGGAACCTTTTATTCAGTTTTCTTCTAGAAGTTTTATGGTTTCAGGTTTTACATTTGAGTCTTTGATCCATTTTGAGTTAAATTTTGTAAGTGATATAAAGTGTCCAGTTTTATTTCTTTGCCTGTTTTCTCAACAGCATTTATTGAAGAAACTATCCTTTTCCTACTGTGCGTTCTTGGCACCATTGTCAAAAGTTAATTGACCATGTATGCATGGATTTATGTCCGGGCTCTCTATTCTGATCCAATGATCTATGTGTGTGTTTCTATGCCTGGACCATATTGTTTTGACTACTATAGCTTTGTAATATAGCTTGAAATCAAGAAGTGTCTACATTTAAAAGTGTATCATCACAAATAATAGTATGGTAATATAGTAATTTGAGGGCAGATGACAATAAAGTAACTTGAGGAAATATTTTCAATGTAGACTTTCTCAAGTTATTTTATTGTCACCTGCCTGAAAATTACCGTAATACCTCAACATATATATAGGGATTAGGAATGTGCCCTCTAGAGTTAGGAGACACAAAACTTGCACAATAATAAGCAGTGGTCCTGGCAAAACAAAAAACATGCTCTTTCCCTGACATCAACACAAAATAAAACAACAAACCTAAAGGAAAACCAAGACTCCTGATTCACCTATACCACTGTCCTGCAGTTTATTCACTCTGCTTAATTCTTCCCCCTTTGTCATCTCTAATTCTTAATCCAGAATACCAGCATATGTGGAATAAATAGAAATCCTTTCAGTTCATTATACTTCACCTTGGGATAGCTCTTGTTTCCAGATGTCCTGGGAACTGTTTCTACTTAGCAAATACATTTCTTTCTTAGGAAACCATACTTACTCACAAACTATCACACTGAAAAACCAGATATGAAAGAGAGATACCATCCTCCATACCCAATTTTCTCTTCTTTTTATGCTTTAGAGACATAAATTCATTTTAACTTTCATGAAAAGACTGGAGTTAACAGATTTTTGCCTGCAGTCATCCTAATAGACGTGTGGGCTTTCGAGTCGTTGGATCTGGATTCAAATGTCAGCTCTTGCACTTAACTACGCTTAATGTCTAAACTGAGAAATTTAGATGTTTAAGCTCACTTTCCTTTTCCATATATATGTAGATAATTTAACATAAATAAAAACCCATAGAATTATTAAGATTCAAATAAAAATTTGTAGGTGTTATTATCTCTTTTCAGAAACCAAGGGTAAATGAAGTTAAGTATGCTGTACAATCATATTCTATAATAACAAGTAACATTTTTTGCACTCAGAAAATGTTAGTGTCATACATTCTTCTGATATCCTCTCTTTATAGGAAAACAAAGCTTAAGGTTGATTCATAGATACCATTAAAAACATTCATCTACCTAAACTGTTGAGTCAGGTCAACATAACTGGAATGAGGTGAGGTTGGCATATTCCCTGCCCAATAGGAATTTTTGTTTGGATATATACCTTATTCCCCTCTAATTTGGGAAGTTTATACTGATGCTAATGTGTGTGTGCACACATACATAGCAGAGATGGCAGTCCATCAAGCAGCCGCTTAGCACAGGGAGATCAGCTCGGTGCTTTGTGACCGCCTGGAGGGGTGGGATAGGGAGGGTGAGAAGGAGGGAGATGCAAGAGGGAAGAGATATGGGAACATATGTATATGTATAACTGATTCACTTTGTTATAAAGCAGAAACTAACACACCATTGTAAAGCAATTATACCCCAATAAAGATGTTAAAAAAAAAAAAAAAAAGAAGCCAGGGGCAATCCCAAGTGTCAGCACACTTCTAAATTCAGTTGCTCTGAGCTGACTTAAATCCATCTTTCTTCATCTCCTGGGCAGGGTCTCTGTAGAGACATGGTAGTTCTGAGTCTGTGGCCTCATCTGGTACAAAACTGTTCTCTAATGAAAGGCCTGGGGCCAGAGACCTCATTTACTTTCCCCAGAGTCTTCACAGATGGAAATGAGGATTTCCGTTTCACAAAGCAAAAGGGCATGCTGTCGGAACTACAGCGACTGCTTCTCGATTCAATAAAGCAAATTCAAAACCTAATGTCTCCCGCTGCTGACCTTGTCACAGTGACTGTGTTTTTTCAACACTGTTGTATCTCCTTTGTAACTGTGTTTAACTCACTGCAGGGCCAGACACTTGCATGCATGGGAAGAGTGCTGCAAAAGCCTTTGCCCTGTTCAGTGCTGTAAGAAGAAGGATTCTTCAGAGGTACCAGGAGAGATCTGTGGCTGCCAACAGAAGGTTTTAGAGACAACTATTTACTATTCTGGACTTTTCCTTTTAGGTACTATGCAGGGATAACCATTAGAATTCCATAGATACAACTTCTTCCTTTATAAATGAGGAATCTGAGGACCAGAAGTTTAATAACTTGCCTAAACTTATATCGATACATCAGTTGGTGGAGGTATCCTAAAATGGCGGCCACAGGAGGTCTGCGTGCCACTGTCCCGGCAAAGTCTCTGCATTATAAACTCCTAGGAGGACTTGCTGTGTGGAGGGCCTGCTATGGTGTGCTTGGTTCATCATGGAGAGTGGGGCCAAAGCCTGTGAGTTCACACTGTCTGGGAATTTCTGTGAATAGACGGCTAAATCCATGAAGGTTGTGGATGGCCTGATGATCCCCATTGGGGACCCTGTTAACTACTATGTCGATACTAGTATGTGCTATGTGACACTCAGACAGTGTTCACTGGGCGTCAAAGTGAAGATCATGTTGCCTTGGGACCCAAGTGGTAGGATTGGCCTTAAGAAGCCCCTGCCTGACCATGTGAGCATTATGGAACCCAGAGATGAGATACTGCCCACCACCTCTGTCTCAGAACAGAACGGTGGGAAGCCGGAGCTGCCAGCTATGCCCCAGACAGTACACACGGCATAACAGGGTCTCCTTGGCAGTTGGATCTGGAGTCTGCAGGTTGCTCTCTAAAGATCTTTAGTAAAAATCTGTTAAAAAAGAGAAAAAAAATCAAGATCTCACACAAGAGCCTTTTTATAGCCACAGGTTGTATTCTCCATTTACTAATCTCTAATAATCACTTATTTTACTCTGGACCAGTGTTTGTTTCAGATCAGAGTTTCTCCAAGTATGATCCCCGAGAAATATGCATCAGAATCTCCTTGTGTGCCAGTAAGAATGCAGATTCCTGGGACCTGCTCCAGGACTATAATTTTCATGTCTCTGAAATTGGAGAAATTTTCATTTTCAACATGCACCTGAGGTGATTCCTGTGAAATACAGCATTTTTTCTTTTTCTTTTGAACTAAATTTAGACTTACAGAAGAGCTGCAAAGATAGTACAGAAAGTTTCCATGTATACTTCATCCAGCTTCTTTTAATGTTAACATTTTACCTAATAATATAGTATACCTATCAAACCAAAAAATTACCATTGGAACATTATTAATAACCAATTATGGACTTTATTCATATTTCACCAATTTTTTTTCACTAACTATATTTTTGTTGTTCTAGGACCCAATTTGTGGTCCCACATTGCTTTTAGTTATTATGTATACCAAATTTTACTGCTCTAGATTGTAATCCCATGTTCCACACTACAGGGGTTGAATCCTGGCTCTGAAGGCAGCCAAAGGCTTAATTCAGGTACTCATGTGACGGTACTTAAATTCCAGCTACAATGACAGTACTTTTAATAATGCTGCAGAGATTCAATCACTCAGAAACTTAATTGAAGGACACATAAAACACCATTCAATCTCTCATTTTACTGATCGAGTTCCTGCATCCTAGAGAAGAAATTTGAGCACGTTGATGGAAATATTGGAACTGTAGTCCATTTCACATGTCTCCAAGTTACCTTGTAATTTCTTTAAGCATCTGAAGCTTTGATTAAGCTTTGATTATAGTTCTTTCCTTTATTCTCAAAGTGAAGGGCAATGAACAGTTGTGAAAAATATCGTCCATGATTTCATATGGTTCTTCCAGTTATCCATGAGAGGAGTAGGAGAAGGCTAGCATTCTCCAATTTGGTGATCAGGAAACAGGTTCAGAGAGTAAAAACTGAGATCCCCAAGGTTCCATGGCAAGCGTACAGCTAAGCCCTATCCAGACCTCTACAAGCTGACTCCTGAATTAGTGCCGTTCTGCAGTATGCCACACGCCTCCAGCCTTGAATTTATGCACTCGGTGCTGAAACGGATATTTTGTGTATTCATATAGAACATTTGGAGGAGTGAGTATTTATACACAAATTCAAATAGGGCACCCAAATGGGGAAACGTTGTGAACCTGGCATATTGAGCAATTATAAATGGGAGACATGACTGTGGGAAGGGAAATGACATAAATCAGTGTGAATATCTATTCTTGGTGGAAAAGACTAGATAATTCTAAGTTGTTTTTTTTTTTTTAACATCTTTATTAGGGTATAATTGCTTTACAATGGTGTGTTAGTTTCTGCTTTATAACAAAGTGAATCAGTTATACATATACATATGTTCCCATATCTCTTCCCTCTTGCGTCTCCCTCCCTCCCACCCTCCCTATCCCATCCCGCTAGGTGGACGCAAAGCACCGAGCTGATCTCCCTGTGCTATGCGGCTGCTTCCCACTAGCTATCTGTTTTACATTTGCTAGTGTATATATGTCCATGCCACTCTCTCACTTCGTCCCAGCTTACCCTTCCCCCCTCCATGTCCTCAGTCCATTCTCTACGTCCGCGTCTTTATTCCTGTCCTGCCCCTAGGTTCTTCAGAACCATTTTTTTTTTTTTTTAGATTCCATATATATGTGTTAACATACAGTATTTGTTTTTCTCCTTCTGACTTACATCATTCTGTATGACAGACTCTAGGTCCATCCACCTCACTACAAATAACTCAATTTTGTTTATTTTTATGGCTAATATTCCATTGTATATAAGTGCCATGTCTTCTTTATCCATTCATCTGTTGATGGACACTTAGTCTGCTTCCATGTCCTGGCTATTGTAAATAGAGCTGCAATGAACATTGTGGTACATGACTGTTTTTGAATTATGGTTTTCTCCAGTTATATGCCCAGTACTGGGATTGCTGGGTCTTATGGTAGTTCTACTTTAGTTTTGTTTTTTTTTTTTTCTTTTTTTTTTTTTGCGGTACGCGGGCCTCTCACTGTTGTGGCCTCTCCCATTGCGGAGCACAGGCTCCGGACGCACAGGCTCAGCGGCCATGGCTCACGGGCCCAGCCGCTCCGCGGCATGTGGGATCTTCCCGGACCGGGGCATGAACCCGTGTCCCCTGCATCGGCAGGCGGACTCTCAACCACTGCGCCACCAGGGAAGCCCTCTACTTTAGTTTTTTAAGGAACCTCCATAGTGGCTGTATCAATTTACATTCCCACCAACAGTACAAGAGGGTTCCCTTTTCTCCACACCCTCTCCAGCATTTATTGTTTGTAGATTTTTTGATGATGGCCATTCTGACCACTGTGAGATGATACCTCATTGTAGTTTTGATTTGCATTTCTCTAATGATTAGTGATGTTGAGCATCCTTTCATGTGTTTGTTGGCAATCTGTATATCTTCTTTGGAGAAATGTTTACTTAGGTCTTCTGCCCATTTTTGGATTGGCTTGTTTGTTTTTCTGATATTGAGCTGCATGAGCTGCTTGTAAATTTTGGAGGTTAATCCTTTGTCAGTTCCTTCATTTGCAAATATTTTCTCCCATTCTAAGAGTTGTCTTTTTGTCTTGTTTATGGTTTCCTTTGCTGTGCAAAAGCTTTGAAGTTTCATTAGGTCCCATTTGTTTAGTTTTCTTTTTATTTCCATCTCTAGGTGGTGGGTGAAAAAGGATCTTGCTGTGATTTATGTTATAGAGTGTTCTGCCTATGTTTTCCTCTAAGAGTTTGATAGCTTCTGGCCTTACATTTAGGTCTTTAATCCATTTTGAGTTTATTTTTGTGTATGGTGTTAGGGAGTGTTCTAATTTCATTCTTTTACATGTAGCTGTCCAGTTTTCCCAGCACCACTTAATGCAGAGGCTGTCTTCTCTCCATTGTATATTCTTGCCTCCTTTATCAAAGATAAGGTGACCATATGTGTATGGGTTTATCTCTTGGCTTTCTATCCTGTTCCATTGATCTATATTTCTGTTTTGTGCCAGTACCATACTGTCTTGATTACTGTAGCTTTGTAGTATAGTCTGAAGTCAGGAAGCCTGATTGCCCCAGCTCCGTTTTTCTTTCTCAAGATTGCTTTGACTATTCGGGGTCTTTGTGTTTCAGTAGAAATTGTGAATTTTTTTGTTCTAGTTCTGTGAAACCTGCCATTGGTAGTTTGATAGGGATTGCATTGAATCTGTAGATTGCTTTGGGTAGTATAGTCATTTTCACAATGTTGATTCTTCCAATCTAAGAACATGGTATATCTCTCCATCTGTTTGTATCATTTTTAGTATCTTTCATCAGTGTCGTATAGTTTTCTGCATACAGGTCTTCTGTCTCCTTAGATCAGTTTATTCCTAGGTTTTCCTAGGTATTTTATTCCTTTTGTTGCAATGCCAACAAAAGTTAGCATTGTGTGGAGTGTTTCCTTAATTTCGCTTTCAGATTTTTCATCATTAGTTTATAGGAATGCAAGAGATTTCTGTGCATTAATTTTATCCTGCTACTTTACCAAATTCATGGATTAGCTCTAGTAGCTTTCTGGTAGCATCTTTAGGGTACTCTATGTGTAGTATCATGTTATCTGCAAACAGTGAGAGCTTTGCTTCTTCTTTTCTGATTTGGATTTCTTTTATTTCTTTTTCTTCTCTGATTGCTGTGGCTAAAACTTCCAAAACCATGTTGAATAATAGTGGTGAGAGTGGGCAACCTTCTCTTGTTCCTGATCTTAGTGGAAATGGTTTCAGTGTTTCACCATTGAGAATGATGTTGGCTGTGTGTGTTGTCATATATGGCCTTTATTATATTGAGGTAAGTTCCCTCTATGCCTACTTTCTGTAGGGTTTTTTTAATCAAAAATGGGTGTTGATTTCTGTCTAAAGCTTTTTCTGCATCTATTGAGATGATCATATGGGTTTTCGCCTTCAGTTTGTTAATATAGTGTATCACATTGATTGATTTGCATATATTGAAGAATCCTTGCATTCCTGGGATAAATCCCACTTGATCATGGTGTGTGATCCTTTTAATGTGCGACTGGATTCTGTTTGCTAGTATTTGGTTGAGGAGTTTTGCATCTATGCTCATCAGTGTTATTGGCCTGTAGTTTCCTTTTTTTGTGACATCTTTATCTGGTTTTGGGATCAGGGTGATTGTGGCCTCTTAGAATGAGTTTGGGTGTATTCCTCCCTCTGCTGTATTTTAGAAGTGTTTGAGAAGGACAGGTTTAACTCTTCTTTCAGTGTTTGATAGAATTCGCCTGTGAAACCATCTGGTGCTGGGCTTTTATTTGTTGGAAGATTTTTAATCACACTTTCAATTTCAGTGCTTGTGATTCGTCTGTTTTTATTTTCTGTTTCTTCCTGGTTTAGTCTCAGAAGGTTGTGCTTTTGTAAGAATTTGTCCATTTCTTCCAGGTTGTCCATTTTATTGGCATAGAGTTGCTTGTAGTAATCTCTCATGATCTTTTGTATTTCTGCAGTGTCAGTTGTAACACTCCTTTTTTCATTTCTAATTCAATTGATTTGAGTCTTCTCCCTTTTTTTCTTGATGAGTCTGGCTAATGGTTTATCAATTTTGTTTAT
Source organism: Pseudorca crassidens (assembly GCF_039906515.1). Lineage (NCBI taxonomy): Eukaryota > Metazoa > Chordata > Mammalia > Artiodactyla > Delphinidae > Pseudorca > Pseudorca crassidens. The sequence continues at coordinate 128,602,780 of NC_090298.1, forward strand.
CTTCTCAAAGAACCAGCTTTTAGTTTTTTTGATCTTTGCCATTGTTTTCTTCATTTCTTTTTCATTTATTTCTGATTTGATCCTTATGATTTCTTTCCTTGTGCTAACTTTGGGTTTTTTTGTTCTTTCTCTAATTGCTTTAGGTGTAAGGCTAGGTTTTTTATTTGAGATATTTCTTGTTTCTTGAGGTAGGATTGTATTGCTATAAACTCCACTCTTAGAACTGCTTTTGCTGCATCCCAGAGGTTTTGGGTCATCATGTTTTAATTGTGAATTGTTTCTGAGTTCTTTTAAATTTCTTCTTTGATTTCTTCAATGATCTCTTGGTTATTTCATACTGTATTGTTTAGCCTGCATGTGTTTGTATTTTTTACATATTTTTTCCTGTAATATCTAGTCTCATAGGGTTGTGGTCAGAAAAGATACTTGATACAATTTCAATTTTCTTAAATTTACCAAGGCTTGATTTGTGACCCAAGATACGATCTATCCTGCAGAATGTTCCATGAGCACATGAGAAGCAAGTGTATTCGGTTCTTTTTGGATGGAATGTCCTATAAATATCAAGGCCATCTTGTTTAATGTGTCATTTAAAGCTTGTGTTTCCTTATTTATTTTCATTTTGGTTGATCTGTCAGTTGGTGAAAGTGGGGTGTTAAAGTCCCCTACAATGATTGTGTTACTGTCGATTTCCCCTTTTATGGCTGTTAGCATTTGCCTTATGTATTGAGGTTGTGTGCGTAAATATTTACAATTGTTATATGTTCTTGTTGGATTGAACCCTTGATCATTATGTAGTGTCCTTCTTTGTCTCTCGTAATAGTGTTTATTTTAAAGTCTATTTTGTCTGAGATGAGGATTGCTACTGCAGCCTTCTTTTGATTTCCATGTGCATGGAATATCTTTTTCCATCCCCTCACTTTCAGTCAGTATGTGTCCCTCTGTCTGAAGTGGGTCTCTTGTAGACAGCATATATACGGTTGTTGTTTTTGTATCCATTCAGCCAGTCTATGTCTTTTGGTTGGAGTATTGAAGCCATTTACATTTACTGTAGTTATTGATATGTATGTCCCTATTACCATTTTCTTAATTGTTTTGGGTTTGTTATCGTAGGTCTTTTCCTTCTCTTGTGTTTTCTGCCTAGAGAGGTTGCTTTAGCATTTGTTGTAAAGCTGGTTTGGTGATATTGAATTCTCTTAGCTTTTTCTTGTCTGTAAAGGTTTTAATTTCTCCGTCAAATCTGAATGAGACCCTTGCTGGGTCGAGTAATCTTGGTTGTACGTTTTTCCCTTTCATCACTTTCAGTATGTCCTGCCACTCCCTTCTGGCTTGTAGAATTTCTGCTGAAAGTTCAGCTGTTAACCTTATAGGGATTCTCTTGTATGTTATTGGTTGTTTTTGTTTGCTGCTTTTAATATTTTTTCTTTGTATTGAATTTTTGATAGTTTGATTAATATGTGTCTTGGCGTGTTTCTCCTTGGATTTATCCTGTATGGGACTCTCTGCACTTCCTGGACTTGATTGACTATTTCCTTTCCCATATCAGGGACGTTTTCAACTATAATCCCTTCAAATATTTTCTCAGTCCCTTTCTTTTTCTCTTCTTCTGGGTCCCCTATAATTCGAATGTTCGTTTGTTTAAATGTTGGTTTGTTTAATGTTGTCCCAGAGGTCTCTGAGACTGTCCTCAATTCTTTCTTTTTTCTTTATTCTGCTCTGCAGCATTTATTTCCACTATTTTATCTTCAAGGTCACTTATCCGTTCTGCCTCAGTTATTCTGCTATTGGTTCCTTCTAGAGAAGTTTTAATTTCATTTATTGTGCTGTTCATCAGTGTTTGTTTGCTCGTTAGTTCTTCTAGGTCCTTGTTAAACATTTCTTCTATTTTCCCCATTCTATTTCCAAGATTTTGAATCATGTTTGCACTCATTACTCTGAATTCTTTTTCAGGTAGGCTGCCTATTTCCTCTTCATTTGTTTGCTCTTGTTGGTTTTTATCTTGCTCCTTCATCTTCTGTGTTTTTCTCTGTCTTATCATTTTGGTTAACTTACTGTGTTTAGTCTCCTTTTCACAGGCTGCAGGTTCATAGTTCCCATTGTTTTTCATGTCTGCCTCCAGTGGCTAAGGTTGTTTCAGTGGGTTGTGTAGGCTTCCCTGTGGAGGGGAGCTGTGCCTGTGCTCCGGTGGATGAGGCTGGATTTTGTCTTTCTGATGGGCAGGACTGCATCCGGTGGTGTGTTTTGGGGTGTCTGTCACCTTTTTATGATTTTAGGCAGACTGTCTGCTAATGGGTGTTGTTGTGTTCCTGTCTTGGTAGTTGTTTGGCATAGGGTGTCCAGCATTGTAGCTTGCTGGTCATTGAGTGGAGCTGGGTCTTAGTGTTGAGATGGAGATCTCTGGGAGAGCTTTCACCATTTGATATTACATGGAGCTGGGAGGTATCTGGTGTACCAGTGTCCTCAACTCGACTCTCTCACCTCAGAGGCACAGGCCTGACTCCTGGCTGGAGCACCAAGGTCCTGTCAACCACACGGCTCAGAAGAAAACAGGGGGAAAAGGAAGGAAAGAAAGAAGAAAATGAAATAAAGTAAAGTTATTGAGTAAAAATTTTTTTTAATTATTAAAAAATATTAAAAAGTACAATAAAAAGAAAGAAGAGAGCAACTAAACCAGAAAACAAATCCACCAATGATAACAAGTGCTGAAAACTATACTTACAAAAAAAAAAAAACAAAAACTGTGGACAGACAGTACTGCAGGACAAATGGTAAAAGCAAAGCTATACAGACATACTCACATAAAGAAGCATACACATACACCCTCACAAAAAGGAAAAAAAATATATGTATAGAAAAAAAAGACCAAGTCAATAAACAAATCTACCAATGATAATAAACTAAATACTAAAGTAAGATAAACATAAAACCAGAAACAAATTAGATGCAGTGAGCAAACCCCAAGTCTACAGTTGATACCAAAGTCCACCGCCTCATTTTTGGGATGATTTCTTGTCTATTCAGGTATTCCAGAGATGCAGGGTACATCAAGTTGATTGTGGAGATTTAATCCACTGCTCCTGAGGCTGCTGGGAGAGATTTCCCTTTCTCTTCTTTGTTCGCACAGCTCCCGGGGTTCAGCTTTGGATTTGGCCCTGCCTTTGCCTGTAGGTCCCCTGAGGGCGTCTGCTCCTCACTCAGACAGGACAGGTTTAAAGTAGCAGCTGATTAGGGGGCTCTGGCTCACTCAGGCCAGGGGAGAGGGAGGGGTACGGAATGTAGGGCGAGCCTGCGGCGGCAGAGGCTGGCGTGACATTGCACCAGCCTGAGGCGCACCGTGTGTTCTCCCAGGGAAGTTGTCCCTGGATCACGGGACCCTGGCAGTGGTGGGCTGCACAGGCTCCTGGGAGGGGAGGTGTGGATAGTGACCTGTGCTCGCACACAGGCTTCTTGGTGACTGCAGCAGCAGCCTTAGCATCTCATGCCCGTCTCTGGTGTCTGTGCTGATAGCTGTGGTCCGGGCCTCTCTCTGGAGCTTGTTTAGGCGGTGCTCTGGATCCCCTCTCCTCGCACACCCCGAAACAATGGTCTCTTGCCTCTTAGGTAGGTCCAGACTTTTCCTAGACTCCCTCCTGGCTAGCTGTGGTGCACTAGCCCCCTTCAGGCTGTGTTCACACAGCCAACCCCAGTCCTCTCCCTGGGTTCTGACCTCCGAAGCCCGAGCCTCAGCTCCCAGCCCCGCCCTCCCCGGCGGGTGAGCAGACAAGGCTGTCAGGCTGGTGAGTGCTGGTCGGCACCAATCCTCTGTGCAGGAATTTCTCTGCTTTGCCCTCTGCACCCCTGTTGCTGTGCTCTCCTCCATGGCTCCGAAGCTTCCCCCCACCACCTCCGGTTTCCACCAGTGAAGGGTCTTCCTTGTGTGTGGAAACTTATCCTTCTTCACAGCTGCCTCCCAGAGGTTTAGGTCCTGTGCATATTCTTTTGTCTCTGTGTTTTCTTTTTTCTTTTGCCCTACCTAGGTACTTGGGGAGTTTCTTGCCTTTTGGGAAGTCTGAGGTCTTCTGCCAGCATTCAGGAGGTGTTCTGTAGGAGTTGTTCCACATGTAGAGGTATTTCTGATGTATTTGTGGGGAGGAAGATGATCTCCACGTTTTACTCCTCTGCCATCTTGAAGGTCTCCAGGCTTTTTGTTTTTTAATTTAGGTACCTCATTCCTTGTCTGTCCTGAGAATGAAAGAGTGACTCTTATGAATTTTGTCACTGCTCACAGCTTGGCATGCTTCTGGGAAAAAAAAAAAAAATTGTTCATGGGGGAATCAGTATAATTTAAGACCCTGTTACACACAAAGCTACCAACAAAGTTGTATACAGGAAAGATAGAGTTCTATTCCTGTTTTTACCACTAAAACTGGTTTGTGCCCATACACAAATAGTTGTTTGTTTGTGTTTTGGTACTATGTCACGGTCAGCCTAAATGTAAATGAGAGGGTGCGAATTGGTGGTTTCTTGGGCAAAGCCATAGCTAGGATCGGTCGGGGGGATTACCATGGGAAAGAGCTGGTAGGTTAAGCCTACCTGTTGTGTGGTTTGATGGGGGTGTATTCACATGAAAGGCTATCATCCTTTCCCTGTGTTGGCCGTGATTCCCAAGGTCTTGCTCTGTTTCCTCTGATATTTTTTCATTAGAGTCTTAACAAAAGCCAATCCCATGCATGTCTTTATTTTTGTTGATTCCTTTAAAGTCATACCTGGGGTAGAAAGGTTCCCCTGCTCCCCATCCCACTGTGCCTCTGCTGTAGGGTCTTGTCCTGAATTCTTATGCTTCTTAAGTTTCCAGGACTGAAGCATCTCTCGCTAAGTAGAATGAACAGCCTTTGTCTTCTGTGAGGCTTTAGATCACGGAGATTTGGCAGAGTGGGTAATCTTTCTGGCAGAGCCATATGAAATATTCGTCCATCACATCTAGAGGCCTAAGTGTGGGAGGCAACCTTGGTGAATTGGGAAATAACTGAAGTGTGGCTTTCAGGTCCAGCCTCTAAATAAGAAAGATAGGCTTAAGGGGTTGTTCTTCCAGTAGGATTTGCCTTCTAACAGGGGAAGTTAGAAGACCTCGTCAACTGGGAAAAATAAATCTTTAAAGGTGAAACTTCTGAAGGGTATCTGGGGTTGTGAAAGATATTGTTAGTTGACCTGAACATACCCCCAAATCCAACAAAATGGGCTTTTTTTTTTTTTCGCTATATAGTTAAAATTAGCCCCAGGAAGTTATCTTGGTAATTTTACTTAGACTTGAAATACATGACAAAAATTGGCCATTTCTCTCCTATGTTACTTTCTCTCTTTTCCTACCAGGACCACAGTTGCAGGTAGTGGTGACACCAGAATTTCTCTGTGGGTGAGTCTTAAATGGCCTGGAAAGCTCGTCTTGATATTGACAAATTATTTGACTTTAATATACTTATTTGATGTAGCTAGAGTAGAAAATCACTTTGCCGAGAATGGAGACAACTATATATATTACTTGCTTTGACTTTTCTCTAATTTGATGAGGACATAGGGTTCAAAGATGGTGGTAGGTAGTAAATGTCCCAGGGTCACAAAAGAAGTCCATAGAAGGGCTGGGCTTGCAAACCAAGTCTCAGATTCTGAGGAAAGCAAATCCTTTGCCATAAAGCAGTTAATTAACTTTATAGCTTCAATAGGAGAGAATATTTGCTTTCTCCAGTGAGTACCCTTTCTCCAAGGCCAGCTCAATACTGAGAGCCCTGCAGACGTATTGATTATACAGAACACGTTATGCAGTTCTCCAAGGTGTATGAGAGGTTTTTGTTTGTGTGTTTGATTTGAACTTCTTAGCCAACGGTATTTTACAGGTATTCTAAATGAAAGGGTGGTTTCTATTTAAACTCATAAGTATTTTGTGAGTCATAGAGAAGAAAAAGAAAGACAGTAGAAGAAAATTCTGCTCTAAAATTATAAAATTTCAAGGTGTTACGTAAAAGGAAAGTTTAGTAGAGCTAGTGGATTAATAAAGACTAACGAGGCAGCCAAGCCTCATCTCGGAGAAGAGTTAGGCTTTCAAGTCAGTATGTGAGGCCAAAATAGAGTTTAGTTAAAACTACCCTTGAAAATACGTATACAGGTGACATAATACCTGAGAAGTCCAACCAGGACTTCTGCCAGTTTTTCTTCCAGACAGAAGAGATACTTATTTGCCAGTTTCACCTCCAGTGACAGAACAGATACCTCTTTATTTGCATGAGTACAGACAAAGAATTCTCAGGGTTGTGTTATGTGGAAAAAAGTGCAGTGTGTCTTTAAAGACAAATAGTATGCAGCCTTGTAAGATGCTCACTGAGGGAAGGTGCAGTGCAGGTGAGGAGGGGATCTGCTAAGGGAACAGTCACTTTAAGTCCCCGCTGAGGGGAATGGTGTATGGAATCGTCCTCTCCTGCTCTCACTCTCTCTGATTTTCTTACTTAATGCTCTTCCCCACAACTCTAGAATGAGTCTAATTGAATATGCCTAAATGCATGTAAGACAGAGAAGAACTTAAAAACCAGGTTTTGACTCTAGTTCTAATCTGATGTTTCTCAACAACCTCACTTCTTCTCTCTCCCCTCTTCCCTTTCTTGTACACATACTTAGTTTGCGCCTATAGGTACCAGAGACTACAGAAAGCACTCATGTGAACCAAAGGCCCACCCCTATGGAGTTCATAGACTTAATGGGGAAGAAAAAAAATTAAAACAACAAATAATTGCTAATAGAGTTATTCCATCAAGAGGAAATAGAAGTTCAGAGTACTAGGAGATCATGTAACTGGACAACCTAATCATATCAGGCTTGGGTTTGGGGGAGCAGAACTCATGCTACTTGATACCTGTGAGACCTTAAGCACATCACTTAAATGTCTCAATTTTTGTTTGCTCAGCAACTGCATTAGTTGTTGTAAGAATTCGATTGAACAGGATAACCTATTAGTTGGAACATAAATTATTTGTCCTATTGTTGCCCATCTGTCCTGTGTGCACATTTGTTTTGGGCTCTACCAGAAGTACATGAGAGGTATAAGATACAGACTTGCCTTTTTTTCTGCTTGGAAAGTTAGATTAGTTCAAGGGAATAATGAAGAGATTATATTGTAAGACTTAAGCAAAGCATGTCACGTGAGTTCAAAGAAGGGAGAAATCCATCAAGGAGGGTGATAATATAGGGCGGTCTTCAAATAGTTGACTGGATTTTGTGAGTTTATCTAGAGGGGACAATGAAATGTAAAGTATTATTCTGCTATAATAAGGGATGAAGTACTGATATACGCTATAACGTAGATGAACCTCGAAAACATTGTGCTAAGTGAAAGAAGCCACACACAAAGGCCACACGTTATTAGATTCCATTTCTGTGGAATTAAGTTCAGTATATTCTTTAGCATCCAGCAGCAAGTATTCCTGTTCTGAAGTAGTTCATCACAGAAGAATTGAAAAAAAAAAAAAAAAAAAAGATCATGTGCTGAGTACTTACCATGGTGAGTGACACTGTGAGAGGTGTCAGTCATGTGTAATAGGAACATGTGAAATGCACAAGTAGCAGTCCATCAATGAAATGTACAGAGAGGGACCGACCCATAATAAGGGACATATGAAAAGATCCAGTGGTGCCAGGCCTTGGGAATTAGGCACAGTTCAGTTCCTGACTCCTTCCCTTACAAATTACTGATTTTGATTGGAAGGTTATTAACCAATCTCTGACATTTCTTTTTCATTTTTAAGATGGATATAATTACACAATGCTGAAAAATGACCACAACAAGTGAGATACCTCATGCACTATTCCTAGCACATAGGATGTTCTCAATGCAAGTTCCTGGAGGAATTTCAACGCCGGCAGAGGCAGCTTCAAAGTAGGCACTCTCACAAATGTCTTACTGAAGGAGACTGAAGTCCAGCTAATTATTGTTATTATAAAAGTCAGTGCACGTTAAGTGTGAAAGGAATGGCACAGGTGATATGTGTTATTGTAAAGACAGTGTAGTCAACATAATTTAGTATGAGATCAGTGTTTCAATGCCCTAGGTCTACCACTTACTAACTGAGATTTCAATCAATTTTTTTTTCTAATCTGAGAAAAAAGGAATTAAGCTTCTTCATTCTTAGAGGGTTGGAGTTATATAAATAGACGAAAAGTATCTAGCAAAATGCCTGGTCCCCAGCAAATTCATTATAGAGATTGGTTGGAGGAAAGGGAGTATTTCGGATCTAAATAACCAGAAAAGGGTTATTGAGATGGTAGAACTTTGTGTCACCCCTAAACAACAGTTGAACAGTTGAGTTTTCAGAAGCACAGGGCATTCCGGGTCAGACATCTTGTTTTAGCTCCCACATTAGCTTCTCCTCACCTGAGTGTGTAACAGTTGCTCTATTTGTGGTCGTTGTCTGCTTTCAGGTTGATTCCAGATGGATGAAGAGTGAGACAAAGTGTGCAGGCAGGGGTCACTCAGTGACAGTTTAAGTCAGGTTTTCAAAGTGGAATGCCTGCATACCAAGAGGTAACACAGGGATATGGGGAGGAAATAGAACTTACATATATATGGATTTTAATGTATCAGTTTGAATTTTAAAAACATTTTGTGTCCATTTAAAATGTACATAATATGGAATCTGTATGGATTCATAAATAAATCTACTGAGGGTGCACAATCAAAAATATCTCACTGAAGAGAGTACACAATCACACTTCGGGACCAGTAGTCTAGATATCAGCCTACTAACTCTTCTGGGAATTCAAATTCCTGCTCCTAGCCCAGTGATGGCAATGGAGAAAATGAATCAATACAGAAGGAAGGGCAAGCAAACCAGCCTGAATTTCTCTTTTAGTTTTATAGAAAGGAAATTGTCAGGGAGGGGGAAATTTCCCCCTCTACCCCTCTTGTGTTCTTGAGGCTGGACCAATAATAAAATTGACACAGGACAAATTAACAGGAGAAAACAAAATACATCTTGACCTCTCCCGTTGCGGAGCACAGGCTCCGGACGCGCAGGCTCAGCGGCCATGGCTCACGGGCCCAGCCGCTCCGCGGCATGTGGGATCTTCCCGGACCGGGGCACGAACCTGCGTCCCCTGCATCGGCAGGCGGACTCTCAACCACTGCGCCACCAGGGAAGCCCCAAAATACATCTTAATTCATGCACTTGGAGGTCTCATAGAAATAGGACTTAAGAAGTGGCGGAAGCAGGCAGCTTTTATATGTTTTACACTAATAAACAATAAATTGGTCAATTCCTCAATTGACAGGAAAAAGTAACTTAGGTTTTGGGTGATCAGTTAGTGAAGAATCTAAGCAGATTTTGGGCTTGAGGTATTAAATTAAAGAAGTAACATTGTTTGTTTACGCAGGCTTTGGGGCCCGAATTCCCTATCTCTGGAGATCAGGGTGTCCTTTTACCCCCAGATGCAGGAAGGGTGCCTTTCACATGAGAGATTTATTTCCTGCTTTCAGGGAGACAGGAGGGTCAAAGTTTCCCCTGTGCATCAGTTGTTTCTTAAGGAACTTTAATTCAAAAGAATCAATATGCCATTAAGGCATATTTTGGGGCAGCATACCCTGGCCCCCAACAAAACCAGGATTCTGAAAACCAGAAACATCTGCTCAAGTAGAGTAAAGGAAGGAATGTAGCTAGGAGCTAGAGCCTCCCATGAAAGAACTGTTTTTCTTGGGGTGATGGGGTAAATGTATGTGCCTTGATGTAGTTATGGGAGTTGAAGGGGTCCTAGTCAGTTTTTAGTTTTTGATTTTGTCTTTTTCTACTAAATAACCCTGGCAAACCTTAACTATATCCCGGTCCTCTAAACACCTATTAGAAAGGCTAGTGCTAAGAAAATCCATCATCCCTTTCCCCTCCCAGAGTTCTCTCCATGACTCTTGTATCCTCAGTTGATTCTGTTTCAAAAACGTAATTTCACTGAATGACAAATGCTCTTTGTGGTAAAGCACACTCAGTTCATGTGACCCTGGGTGCCTAAAGGGAATGGATTTTTCTCTCTGTGGAATTACCTTGGGAATCACTGAAGCATCTGTGAAGCCGTTCTTGCCAAGCAATATTTCTTTTTCTCCCCCCTGCAAGGGAAGGGGAGACTGGAGGTCTGGCTGGAGAATCTGTCCCCACTGAATTCTTTGCATTTTAAATAAAGAGAATCTCAGGAATCACTCGGTCTATTAACTCATGTGAAAAGGCTTCCATGGTTTAGATTAGCCATTCATTGAAGGCACAGTCTTGATTTTAAGCTTAAAAGGATATACGGATAGTATCTGCTTTGGGCAGCAGAAATATATTTGTTTATTGACTTTAAGAAAAATGATTTTTTTAGTAGAAAAAGGAATGGTGTGTTTCACAGATTCGATTATTAGGAGGAAGCATTGCCCCCAGGCACATGTTGTGTTCATTTAAAATGGAAATGAATCTCCACCATCATTCACTCTGAGTCCTCTCTGCCTCCATTATGCGAGACCACATGGGTCTTTATACTGAGAAGCAGTTCCACTCACAGCAGGCTGTTCCCTCTCCACATGGACAGTTGTCCTGCTTCAGAATCCTCTTGGGCTCCCTATCAAAGAGGAGGCCCTCTCCTCTCGTTATAACCAGGGCCAGCTCAGTGGGATGGGCACATCTGCACCTGCGAGAGAGTCACATCAGCATCCCCTCAATTAATGAGAACCTTCCAGTGCCTCCTTCTGAGAGAACCAAGCATGCAGAGAGTGGAAAGTTCAGTAGAGAGAATGCCTTAATGAGGGACAGATGGTTAAAAAGTGACGGATTCTGGGGCCATGGCTTCAGAGAAACTAGCAAGTGATTGGAATGAGAAACAGTGGGTTAGACCTAACAGTGATGGAAATGTGAGGGAGAGGACAGGATGGCAAAGAAAAAAGGGCAGCAAGTTGCAAATCAAGAAACTGGGTGCCAGTCTGGGTTGAGCATCAGCCATCTGTGGACCCTTGGTGAACATCATTCTAGACTTTGCCCCTCAGTTTCCCTGTCTGTAACCAGGGGGTTTGGATAAGCTGACTCGTAAGGCTTCTTCTAGCTTTAGTACTCTGCTGAGCAGGAAAACCCATGCATTTCAATTTCCATTTGGCTATATGTTTATGGTCTTGTGTTTACATAAAGTTTTCTGTGTGTGAAAGAACTGTAATACATCTCAGTGCCTTTCTTTGTAATCTGTGGTCTATAAAATCGATATATGTAAGGTAGACATAGCAGTTACTACCTGAAACCTGTATGTCCATGAATTTAAACAGTGCTTCATGGCCAGGGATTAAGTCAGAAGCACTATTGTGGGAGGGGTGATAACCTAGATGTCTGACCCTGGGACTATCCTTCAACTCCTCTGAAATGCACAGTGGTGGTGATGCTTGCCCTGCATGAAAGCACAGGGCATAACTGGGTTACCATTTTAGGGTCTGAAATACTAAATTCTATACTGTGGAATTTATGCATTGCTAGTTGCTGTAGAGAATTTAACTCCCTGGATGCCTCTTGCTTTCATTGAAGGCATCCCCACAATTGCCTCTTTAGCCTTCCCAGAAAGGCAGCGTGATACAGTGATTGAGGCTAGACCCTTAAGTTTAAATCTCAACTATGTCACCTGCCAGCTCTTTAAGCTTGCACCTCTCTTGGCCTCAGTTACTAAACTTCTAGAATAGGAACCACGATAATAGTTAACGTATAGGGTTTCATAAGGATAAACTGAAATCATACACATAAATTACCTATCTCAGGATCTGATGTGTAGTAAGAACATAGTAAAAAAAAAAAAAAAAACACGGTCGTTATTCTCATATGTGTCAGAGCCAACCTTAGGTGCCACCTTCTCAATTAATGCACTTTTCATTACTTTGGCCCATAGAGATCTATTCAATCTCAAATGGTAGCACTTAATATTTTTATAGCCTCATGTTTCTCTTGCCTATACACTGTCTTGGAATAGTCTCTAACGGCAAAGCTTCCCAATCATATAATAAGCTCCCTAGTAAAACAGGAGGGGCCTGAGACAAGTTAAGTATCTTGGTCAAACTGAAGCAGCTAATAAATGGCTCAGTTCTTATTTTCTGGCTCCCAAACCACTATCCCTCATGGCTTCACATAATAATCCTCTACTCCCTAAAAGGAAGACTGGTTGAGTTTTCTCATAGGTGGTACTGAGTAGAGAGCACTTTTCTGGGAGTTGGTAATCCAGGCTTGAGGAATGTCACAGCTAGACTGCCAGGCTACCCTGTTGTAGAAATAGGAGCATGGAGCTTTCCCTGTGTGAGCTTCAGTTTCTCCAGCTTTAAAATAAGATGGTAGTGGTCATAATTGATAAGAGCTTGGGTACTAGGGCTAGACAGAATGGGCCCATCTGGATGCTGTCACTGGTTTGTAGCCCTGAGCATGTTACTCAACCTTTCTAAATTAGCTCAGTTTCTTCAGGTAAGGTGAAGATATTGATACCACATCCCACGAAGAGCTGTGAGGATTAAATGAAGTAGCGCGTGTAAAGCACTTGTCATAGTGCAGGGACCGTGGTTGTGTTTTCTTGTTGCTGGTATTGTTATCCTTAACAATAATAATACCATCACCATCACCATCTCTATTAGGTTTTATAACACAGCAGGAAAGAACAATAGACTATGAAGTCAGACTCTACTTAGATTTAAAAACCAACTGCGTTTCTTACTAGCTGTGAGAACTTTGGCAGGTGACCTCTGGCAAGTGACCTCGCTCTTCTAATTCTTAGCTTATTCATTTGTAGAATGGGGGTAGTGATAATGATTCCTTTATAAGCTTGATGTGAGGATTAAATGAAGTAGTGTTCTGTACACTGCCAAGCACTTGAGTATTCAACTATGAGCTGATATAAGTCATAATGATAATATCTCTCCAGCTATAACTTCATGATCCCTTAGTTATAAGTTGAAGCTTTGAAAAGAAATCGAACTTACGCTCTGGAACTTGGTAAAGCCATCTGTGGGTAGGCATGGAATAAACGTCCTCAGATGCAGACTGCCAGACATCTGCCTACAGCCAGTGCAGCAGCCTTTGGAAGAAAACAAATGGGATGTGGCAGGCTTTTGGTCTCCTTCCCTAGAACCTGTGTCTTGGCACTGATGCGCCTGCTTCTGCAGACCAGCTGGTCAAATGAAGACCAGCTGACTTTCTCCCCACCTTGCTCTTCATGTTAGCAAATGGAGGAGAACACATGAGAGGTTTCCCTGGAGGAGGTGTGATGAAACCTGAGACCCTGTAGACAATAATGAAATGAAACAGTGATGAAGACATTCTGGTGGAAATAAGGGAGACAGGAAAGTAATGGTCAGTAGGAATGAGTGTTCTTTGCAAAGGTACTTCCCTTTCATTAAGAGAGACCTCTTTTAGGGCTTCCCTGGTGGCGCAGTGATTGAGAGTCCGCCTGTCGATGCAGGGGACACGGGTTCATGTCCCGGTCCGGGAAGATCCCACATGCCACGGAGCGGCTGGATCCGTGAGCCATGGCCACAGAGCCTGCGCGTCCGGAGCCTGTGCTCCGCAACGGGAGAGGCCACAACAGTGAGAGGCCCGTGCACTGCAATGAAGAGTGGCCCCCACTTGCCGCAACTAGAGAAAGTCCTCGCACAGAAACAAAGACCCAGCACAGCCAAAAATAAAAAAAAAATAAATATAAAAATAAATAAAATTAAAATTTACCTATTTTTTTAAAAAAAAGAAAAGATGATGGTAAAACATTTAGTCTAATGCATGGCATTTGGTCATCACTCAATAAATGTTAAGTAAGTGACGGTAAGATTATGAAGAAATCCTGTCTCTGTAACTGCAAATTAAGAAAGTCCCTTTATCTTTTCTGAATCTCAGTTTCCACTTATATACAACAAGAAATCTAGACACAAATCAGTAATATCTCCCAAAGACCTCCACATAAGGAGTCTTTTGCAAGAAATAACCCAAGAGACAGAGTTAGGAAGAATTTGACTGTTCTTGGGGATCCTAGTTTCAAAGGTTTGGGGCAGGATGAAGACATCTTGTTCTCCTTTGATGATATAATTTTCTAAGTCTGTCTTTTAGTTCTGCATAGCTCTTTGGAAGTAATGACTTTACCAGACTTAGAAAAAGAACACTGAAAAAGATGCCTCTGTGGTCCTGTGATGCCAAGTAGTCATGTGGCCTCAGGCAGAGGTTCATATTCCCCAGTGGTCAAACAGGGGACTTTAACTGGATGAATTGTAAGGTTCTCTTGAGGTATGAAGCTTTGAGTGTAAGATTCTAAACTATTGCCTGTCATTTTTTCCTGATCAGAGCCTTAGAACTGCATTAGTCATTCAAGGCTGCCATAATAAAATAGCCATAGCAATCAGAGAAGAAAAAGGAATAAAAGGAATAAAACTGGAAACGAAGAAGTAAAACTGTCAGTTTGCAGATGACATAATACATAAAAAACCCTAAATACACTACCAGAAAACTACTAGAGCTCATCAATGAATTTGGTAAAGTTGTAGGATAGAAAATTAATATACAGAAATCCGTTGCATTTCTAAACACTAACAACAAAGGATAAGAAAGACAAGTTAAGGAAACAGTCCCATTTACTACTGAATCAAGTAGAGTAAAATACCTAGAAATAAATCTACCTAAGGAGGCAAAAGGCCTGTACTCTGCAAACTATAAGACACTGATGAAAGAAACCGAAGTTGACACAAACAGATGGAAAGATATACCATGTTCTTGGGTTGGAAGACTCAGTATTCTTTTTTTGAATTTTATTTACTTTTTTATAAAGCAGGTTCTTATTAGTTATCCATTTTATACATGTTAGTGTATATAAGTCAATCCCAATCTCCCAATTCATCACAGTGCCACCATCACCCCCTGCCACTTTCCCCCCTTGGTGTCCATAACTTTGTTCTCTATATCTTTGTCTCAATTTCTGCCCTGCAAACTGGTTCATCTGTACGATTTTTCTAGGTTCCACGTATATGCGTTAATATATGATATTTGTTTTTCTCTTTCTGACTTACTTCACTCTGTATGACAGTCTCTAGATCCATCCACGTCTCTGTGAATGACCCAATTTCATTCCTTTTTATGGCTGAGTAATAGTCCATTGTATATATGTACCATATCTTCTTTATCCATTCGTCTGTCAGTGGGCATTTAGGTTGCTTCCATGACCTGGCTATTGTAAATAATGCTGCAGTGAACATTGGGGTGCATGTGTCTTTTTGATTTACGGTTTTCTCTGGGTATATGCCCAGTAGTGGCATTGCTGGGTCATATGGTAATTTTATTTTTAGTTTTTTAAGGAAGCTCCATACTGTTCTCCATAGTGGCTGTATCAATTTACATTCCCACCAACAGTGCAAGAGGGTTCCCTTTTCTCCAGACCCTCTCCAGCGTTTGTTGTTTGTAGACTTTCTTATTATGCCCATTGTAACTGGTGTGAGGTGATACCTCATTGTAGTTTTGGTTTGCCTTTCTCTAATAATTAGTGATGTTGAGCAGCTTTTCATGTGCTTCCTGACCATCTGTATGTCTTCTTTGGAGAAATGTCTATTTAGGTCTTCTGCCCATTTTTAGATTGGGTTGTTTTTTTTTTTTTTTTTTGGTATTGAGCTGCATGAGCTGTTTATATATTTTGGAGATGAATCCTTTGTCCGTTGATTTGTTTGCAAATATTTTCTCCCATTCTGAGGGTTGTCCTTTCATCTTGTTTGTAGTTTCCTTTGTTTGCAAAAGCTATTAAGTTTCATTAGGTCCCATTTGTTTATTTTTGGTTTTATTTCCATTACTCTAGGAGGTGGATCAAAAAAGATTTTGCTGTGATTTATGTCAAAGAGTGTTCTTCCTATGTTTTCCTCGAAGAGTTTTATAGTGTCTAGTCTTATATTTAGGTCTCTAATCAATATTGAGTTTATTTTTGTGTATGGTGTTAGGGAGTGTTCTAATTTCATTCTTTTACATGTAGCTGTCCAGTTTTCCCAGCACCACTTATTGAAGAGACTGTCTTTTCTACATTGTATATCCTTGCCTCCTTTGTCATAGATTATTTGACCATAGGTGGGTAGGTTTATCTCTGGGCTTTCTATCCTCTTCCATTGATCTATATTTCTGGTTTTGCAACAGTACCATGTTGTCTTCATTACTGTAGCTTTGTAGGATACTCTGAAGTCAGGGAGTCTGATTCCTCCAGCTCCGTTTTTTTCCCTCAAGACTGCTTTGGCTATTCGGGATCTTTTGTGTCTCCACACAAATTTTAAGATTTTTATTCTAGTTCTGTAAAAAATGCCATTGGTAATTTGATAGGGATTGTATCAAATCTGTAGATTGCATTGGTTAGTATAGTCATTTTCACAATATTGATTCTTCCAATCCAAGAACATGGTACATATCTCCATCTGTTGATATCATCTTTAATTTCTTTCATCCATGTCTTATAGTGTTCTGCATACAGGTCTTTTGTCTCTCTAGGTAGGTTTATTCCTAGGTATTTTATTCTTTTTGTTGCAGTGGTAAATGGGAGGGTTTGCTTAATTTCTCTTTCAGATTTTTCATCACTAGTGTATAGGAATGCAAGAGATTTCTTTGCATTAATTTTGTATCCTGCAACTTTACCAAATTCATTGATTAGCTCTAGTAGATTTCTGATGGCATCTTTAGGATTTTCTATGTATAATATCATGTCATCTGCAAACAGTGACAGTTTTACTTCTTCTTTTCCAGTTTGTATTCCTTTTATTTCTTTTTCTTCTCTGATTGCTATGGCTAAGACTTCCAAAACAATGTTGCATAATAGTGGTGAGAGTGGACATCCTTGTCTTGTTCCTATTCTTAGAGGAAATGCTTTCAGTTTTTCACCATTGAGAATGATGTTTGCTGTGGGCTTGTCATATATGGCCTTTATTATGTTGAGTTAGGATCCCTCTATGCCCACTTTCTGGCGAGTTTTTATCATAATTGGGTGTTGAATTTTGTCAAAAGCTTTTTCTCCATCTATTGAGATGATCATATGGTTTTTCCTCTTCAATTTGTTAATATGTTGTATCACATTGATTGATTTGCGTATACTGAGGAATCCTTGCATTCCTGGGATAAATCCCATTTGATCATGGTGTATGATCCTTTTAATGTGTTGTTGGATTCTGTTTGCTAGTATTTTGTTGAGGATTTTTACATCTGTTTTCGTCTGTGATATTGGTCCATAATGTCCATTTTTTGTAGTATCTTTTTCTGGTTTTGGTATCAGGGTGATGGTGGCCTCATAGAATGAGTTTGGGAGTGTTCCTTCCTCTGCAATTTTTTGGAAGAGTTTGAGAAGGATGGATGTTAGCTCTTCTCTAAATGTTTGATACAATTCACCTGTGAAGCCATCGGGTCCTGGACTTGTGTTTGTAGGAAGATTTTTAATCACAGTTTCAATTTCATTACTTGTGATTGGTCTGTTCATATTTTCTATTTCTTCCTGGTTCAGTCTTGGAAGGTTATACCTTTCTAAGAATGTGTCCAGTTCTTCCAAGTTGTCCATTTTATTGGCATAGAGTTGCTTGTGGTAATCTCTTACGATGCTTTGTATTTCTGTAGTGTCTGTTATAACTTCTTTTTCATTTCTATTTTTATTGGTTTGAGTCCTCTCCCTCTTTTTCTTGATGTGTGGTAATGGCTTATCAATTTTGTTTATCTTCTCAAAGAACCAGCTTTTAGTTTTATTGATCTTTGCTATTGTTTTCTTTGTTTCTATTTCATTTATTTCTGCTCTGATCTTTATTATTTCTTTCCTTCTACTAACTTTGGGTTTTGTTTGTTCTTCCTTCTCTAGTTCCTTTAGGTGTAAGGTGAGGCTGTTTATTTGAGGTTTTTCTTGTTACTTGAGGTAGGCTTGTATTGCTATAAAGTTCCCTCTTAGGACTCCTTTTGCTGCATCCCATAGGTTTTGGATTGTCGTGTTTTCATTGTCATTTGTCTGTAGGTATTTTTTGATTTCCTCTTTGATTTCTTCAGTGATCTCTTGGTTGTTTAGTGACGTATTGTTTAGCCTCCATGTGCTTGTGGTTTTTACATTTTTTTCCCTGTAACTGATTTCTAATCTCATAGCGTCGTGGTCAGACAAGATGCTTGATATGATTTCAATTTTCTTAAATTTACTGAGGCTTGATATGTGACCCAAGATGTGCTCTCTCCTGGAGAATGTTCTGTGCGCACTTGAGAAGAAAGTGTAATCTTCGGTTTTGGATGGAATGTCCTATAAATATCAATTAAATCTATCTGGTCTATTGTGTCATTTAAAGCTTGTGTTTCCTTAGTAATTTTTGTTTGGATGATCTGTCCATTGGTGTAAGTGATGTGTTAAAGTCCCCCACTATTATTCTGTTACTGTCGATTTCCTCTTTATAGCTGTTAGCAGTTGTGTTATGTATTGAGGTCCTCCTATGTTGGGAGCAGATATTTATAATTGTTATATC
The DNA here is from genome assembly GCF_039906515.1 of Pseudorca crassidens. Taxonomy (NCBI): domain Eukaryota; kingdom Metazoa; phylum Chordata; class Mammalia; order Artiodactyla; family Delphinidae; genus Pseudorca; species Pseudorca crassidens. Next base: position 128,621,261 of record NC_090298.1, read on the forward strand.
TTCTTCTTGGAATGATCCCTTGATCACTATGTAGTGTCCCCCCTTGTCTATTGTAACCTTCTTTATTTTAAAGTCTATTTATCTGATATGAGTGTTGCTACTCCAGCTTTCTTTTGATTTCCATTTGCATGGAATATCTTTTTCCATCCCCTCATTTTCAGTCTGTATGTGTCTCTATGTCTGAAGTGGGTCTCTTGTAGACAGCATATACATGGGTCTTGTTTTTGTATCCATTCAGCGAGCTTGTGCCTTTTGGTTGGAGCATTAATCCATTCACGTTTAAGGTAATTATCGATATGTATGTTCCTATTACTATTTTCTTAATTGTTTTGGGTTTGTTTTTGTAGGTCCTTTTCTTCTCTTGTGTTTCCCACTTAGAGAAATTTCTTTAGCATTTGTTGTAGAGCTCGTTTGGTGGTGCTGAATTTTCTTAGCCTTTCCTTGTCTGTAAAGCTTTTAATTTTTCCATTGAATCTGAATGCGATCCTTGCCGTGTAGAGTAATCTTCGTTGTAGGTTCTTCCCTTTCATCACTTTAAATATGTCCTGCCACTCCCTTCTGGCTTGTAGAGTTTCTGCTGAGAAATAAGCTGTTAACCTTATGGGAGTTCCCTTGTATGGTATTTGTTGTTTTTCCCTTGCTGCTTTCAATAATATTTCTTTGTCTTTATATTTTGCCAATTTGATTACTGTGTGTTTTGGCATGTTTCTCCTTGGGTTTATCCTGTATGGGCCTCTCTGTGCTTCCTGGACTTGGGTGGCTATTTCCTTTCCTATGTTAGGGAAATTTTCAGCTGTAATCTCTTCAAATATTTTGTCTGGTCCTTTCTTTCTCTCTTCTCCTTCTGGGACCCCTATAATGCGAATGTTGTTGCATTTAACGTTGTCCCAGAGGTCTCTTTGGCTGTCTTCATTTCTTTTCATTCTTTTTTCTTTATTCTCTTCCACAGCAGTGAATTCGCCATTCTGTCTTCCAGGTCACTTATCCATTCTTCTGCCTCAGTTATTTTGCTATTGATTCCTTCTACTGTATTTTTCATTTCAGTTATTGTATTGTTCATCTCGGTTTGTATGTTCTTTAATTCTTCTAGGTCTTTGTTAAACATTTCCAGCATCTTCTCGAACTTTGCCTCCATTCTTTTTCCAAGGTCTCTGGATCATCTTCACTATCATTATTCTGAATTCTTTTTGTGGAAGGTTTCCTATCTCCCCTTGGTTTAGTTGTTTTTCTGGGGTTTTATCTTATTCTTTCATCTGTTACATAACCCTCTGCCTTTTCATCTTGTCTATCTTTCTGTGCATGTAGTTTTTGTTCCACAAGACTGCAGGACTGTAGTTTTTCTTGCTTCTGTCTGCCTTCTAATGGATGAGGCTATCTAAGAGGCTTGAGCAAGTTTCCTGGTGGGAGGGACTGGTGGTGGGTAGAGCTGGCTGTTGCTCTGGTGGGCAGAGCTCAGTAAAACTTTAATCCACTTTTCTGCTGATGGGTAGGGCTGGGTTCCCTCCCTGTTGGTTGTTTGGCCTGATGCAACCCAACACTGGAGCCTACCCGGGCTCATTGGCAGGGCTAATGATGGACTCTAGGAGGGCTCACGCCAAGGAGTACTTCCCAGAATTTCTGCTGCCAGTGTCCTTGTCCTCACAGTGAGACACAGTCACCCCCTGACTCTGCAGGGGACCCTCCAACACTAGTAGGTATGTCTGATTCAGTCTGCTATGGGGTCACTGCTCCTTCCCCTGGGTCTGGATGCGCACACTACTTTGTGTGTGCCCTCCAAGAGTGGATTCTTTGTTTCCCCCAGTCCTGTCAAAGTCCTGCAATCAAATCCCACTAGCCTTCAAAGTCTGATTCTCTAGGAATTCCTCCTCCCATTGCCGGACCCCCAGCTTGGGAAGCCAGACATGGGGCTCAGAACCTTCACTCCAGTGGGTGGACTTCTGTGGTATAAGTGTTCTCCAGTTTGTGAGTCACCCATGCAGCAGTTATGGGATTTGATTTTATTGTGATTGCATCCCTCCTACTGTCTCATTGTGGCTTCTCCTTTGTCTTTGGATGTGTGGTATCTTTTTTGGTGAGTTCCAGTGTCCTCCTGTCGATGATTGTTCAGCAGTTAATTGTGATTCCGGTGCTCTCACAAGAGTTAATGAGAGCACGTCCTTCTACTCCACCATCTTGAACCAATCTGAAGAATCAGTTTTGTTAAAATGACCATACTACCGAAGGCAATCTACAGATTCAACACAATCCCTATGAAAATACCAATGGCATTTTTCACAAAACTAGAACAAATAATTTAAAAATTTGTATGGAGACACAAATGACACTAAGTAGCCAAAACAATCTTGAGAAAGAATGGAGCTGGAGGAATCATGCTCCCTGACTTCAGACTATACTGCAAAGTTACAGTAATCAAAACAGTGTGGTACTGGCAGAAAAACAGACACATAGATCAATGGAACAGGATAGTGAGCCCAGAAATAAAACCACAGACTTATGGTCAGTTAACCCACAATAAGGGTGGCAAGAATATACAGTGGAGAAAAGACAATCTCTTCAATAGGTGGTGCTGGGAAAACTGGACAGCTACATGTAAAATAATGAAATTAGAATATTCTCTAACACTATATACAAACATGAACTCAAAACAGATTAAAGATCTAAATGTAAGACCAGATATTATAAAACTCCTAGAGGAAAACATAGGCAGAACATTTTTTTACATAAATCACAGCAATATTTTTTGGATCCGTCTCCTAGATTAATGGAAATAAAAGTAAAAATTATAAAGTGGGAACTAGTTAAACTTAAAAGTTCTTGCACAGCAAAGAAAACCATAGCAGAAGGGAAAGACTGCCTACAGAATGGGAGAAAATGTTTGCTAACGATGTGACTAACAAGGTTTTAATTTCCAAAATATACAAACAGCTCACACAATTCAATATCAAAAAAAAAAAAACATCAAAAAATGAGCAGAAAACCTAAATAGACATTTCTCCAGAGAAAACATACAGATGGCCAGTAGACACATGAAAAGATGCTCAACATTGCTAATTATTGGGGAAATGTAAATCAAAACTACAATGAGGTATCACCACACACCTTTCAGAATGGCCATCATCCAAAAGTCTACAATTAATAAATGTTGGACAGGGTATGGAGAAAACGGAACCCCCCTACACTGTTGGTGGGAATGTAAATTGGTGCAGCCGTTATGCATAACAGTATGGAGGTTACTTTAAAAACTGAAAATAGAGTTACCATGCGATCCAGCAATCCCACTCCTGGGCATATATCTGGAGAAGATGAAAACTGTAATTCAAAAAGATACAGGCACCCCAGTGTTTATAGCAGCACTATTTACAATAGCTAAGACATGGAAGTAACCTAAATGTCCATCAACAGATGAATGGATAAAGAAGGTGTGGTGTATATATATATATATATATATATATATATATATATGAAATGGATTATTAGCCATAAAAAGAGAAAGAAATAATGCCATTTGCAGCAGCATGGCAGGGCCTAGTGGTTATCATACTAAGTGAAGTAAGTCAGAAAGAGAAAGACAAATATCATATGATATCACTTATATGTGGAATCTAAAAAACGATGCAGATGAACTTATTTACAAAACAGAAATAGACTCACAGACATAGAAGACAAACTTACGGTTACCAAAGGGGAAAGGGGGGAAGGATAAATTAGGAGTTTGGGATTAACAGATACACACTACTATGTATAAAATAAACAACAAGGACCTACTGTGTGGCAGAGGGAACTATATTCAATATCTTATAATAACCTATAATGGAAAAAGAATATATATAAAACCGAATCACTTTGCTGTATACCTGAAACTAATATAACATTGTAAATCAGCTATACTTTAATTAAAAATAAGATACCATAGGCTGGGCAGCTTAAACAACAGCAATTTACTTCTCACAATTCTGGAAGCTGGAAAGCCCAAGATCAGGGTGCTGACTGATTCAGCTCCTGGTGAGAACCCTCTTCCTGGCTTGCAAGCAGCTGCTTTCTTGCTATGTCTTTACATGGTGAAGAGAGCAGGCTCTCTGGTGTCTCTTCTTATAAAAGCACTAATTCCATCATGAAGCCCCACCCTCATGATCTCATCTAACCCACCTCAAAGACCCCATTTCCAAATGACATCACATTGGGAATTAGGGTTTCACCATATGAATTTGGAGGGGTTTATAATTCAATCCATAACACGGTGAATGTGGGAAAGATCATTTTTGAAGGATTCTTGGGTTTATTCATGTAACACAAAGTTACTGAGCACCTAAAAAATGCAAGACACTTTTAGTTACTGAGAATATAACACTAAACAAAACAAGCAAAACTTCAAACCCTTGTGGAAGTGACATTCCTTCAGTGTGACATATAAGCTATATGTTCACCTTTCCTATAACATTTCTGATATCATTCATAGGGAATTGAATGTTGACTTCTCAGGAAGCATGGTAGTAAACCAAGCATTTCTTTCCACTTTATTAAATCAGAATTTTAATTCCTAGGCGTGCTTGATGGTTCTTCCTTTGAAGTGGCCAGTCTCCCTAATTTATACCTGGTTTCATGAACATTTGTGTATGTAGTATTAATATTTAATGTAAGCATTAGATTTATAGTCAGAAAATTTGGGTCAGAAAAAATTTGTAGTCAGAAAACTTGGCTTTCTTGTTTACTTGTGTATGATCGTGGTCAAGTCACTTTAATTTCTATGGCTTTAGTATTCTGTGGTTGAATTTAATTTTAAAAGCTGTGGGGTTTAAATTACTGATCTCTACTATAATACTGTGCTATAGTAAATTCAGAAATGCAAATGTTTGTCGTGCCTTTTTGTAAATATCAAATACATCACTGGGCATGAAAACATTTGTAAAATAATTTTATCCATCTGCTCACTGAGTAAAGTGAAAATGTTGCAGGTGGCCACTCCTCTTACCTGTTCTGGTTATCTAATACTACATAACAAATTATCCCAAAAATTAGTGTTGCAAAACAACCAACTCTTATGCTTATAAGTTCTGTGGGTCAAGAATTCAGACATGGTATGTCAAAGATGGCTTGTCTCTGCTTTCTTGATGTCTGGGGCTTCAGAGGGAAGACTTGAAGGTTAGGAGCTGGAATCTTTTGTAGATTTGTTGAGTCATATGTCCTGGTGGTTGATGCTAGCTGTTGGCTGGAGGTCAAAGTTTCTCTCTATGCGAGCTTCTCTGCATGAGTTGGTTTGGGCTTATTCATGGAATGGTAGCTGCCTCCTCTAGAACAAACATTCCAGGTAAAGAGGCCATGTGGAAACAGTTACTTTTCAAGATCTAGTTTCAGAAGTCACATAGGATCACTGTTAGCATAATTTGTTGGTTGAAGCAGTCATAAAGAGTCAAGGTCCAAGGAAAAAAGAAATTCCATCTATAATTTGACGGGGAGAAGCAAGATTGTAGAAGAGCATATGGAATCTGCTATTTCGGAAAAATATAATCTACCAGTCAACCCTCTGGCTACAGTGATTCACATCCTTCCCACATACTTGCAAAATACACTAACCTTTCCATCATTACCCTCCCACCAAAGTCTCATCTCACTGTAGTATTGTTACTGAGTCCAAACTCATACTGCTCGCCACACGACAGGCCAATAAATTGAGAGACAAAGTGTTGGGGCAAGGAATAGCATCTTTATTTGGAGAAGATGGTGGACTAGTGTCCTAAAGAACGATCTTACCCAAGTTAGAATTTAGGCTTCTTTTATACTAAAAGGGGAGAGGGTGTGGCTGGATGTTGTAACCTTCTTTGTGCCAGAATCCTTTGTTCTTGCAACTGTCCATGTAGGTCTGGACATAATGTTCCTATAAACCTCCAACAAAACAATTGTTATTTTCTGTTCTGCAACTTTTTATCTCTATGTGAATGGAAGAGTGTTATACCTTTAAAGGTCAAACCTGGGAGGCAGAGCACTGAGATATTTCAGGCTATAGGCAACATTCTTTTACAAAGGTATAGAGCCAGTGTGACTAAGCACAGGAAACAGGCCACAAAGGTTGGAGCTAAAGGAATAGATCCAATATGGAGTCAGGTTTGTTCTTCTCCACTACAGTATCAGGCTCAGGTTGGAGGTCCAGGATCTCATCATCTGAAACAGGTGCAGGGAAGAATGAGGCTCCTTGGGTGCAGCCTCTCAATACAGCTTCTTAGGTACAGTTTCTCTTGATCCAATGACCTGTGATAGATACAGACAGTTATCTTTCCCACACACACCCAACACAGCATGGTGGAACTGGCTTAGGATAACTACTAAAAATGCTTTCATTTAAAAATGAGAAGACAGGAGGCACAAATCTATTACTGGTCCACAGGAATTCTGAAGTTCAGTCAGGCATATGTTGCCAGTTCTTTGATTGGTTCTCAGAGTAACTGTCTGAGAATGGTTGTCTGTGGCTCTTGGATCTGACCTCTGAATCATTCTTTCATTTCCATAAGAAATGACTGACAGTGTTTCCATCAAAACAATTATCTCATAAATGTTATAGATTTCCTATTGATCTTATTGGAGTTAACTCCATCAGACAAAAGTCATAACCACAAATATTGTTGAGCTAAGCCCTTCTCTACTTTAGACTTTTCATTAGGCTGCAAAAGGAAACTGCCCTTAAAATTTTTAGAAATCCTACACTTAGAGAGAATCTGTAAGGTATACCCTTAAATCCTGAAACGGACTTTTGTCTATTTGAGATATCACCTTATTTTTTTCTTTTTTTTGAGATCTTAACAAATGGTTCTGAAGTCACACTTCTGGGTTTATCTTTAGATCATGTTTTCTGACAGTACCCTGGATCTGATCTGTGCAACAAAGCCATTTATTAATGTAGCATCATTTACCATCTGGAGAGGGTGGGAATGAGAAACCATTATTTTCAAATCCAGGAAGTCCTAGCTACTTTATATTCACTAGTCCCTTCTGTAGCATTCCTCTATTTTCTTACATTTACTGTAGGTTGCTGTAGCAGCCTATAGTACCAGGTAGCACCTTCAACAGTCTACCTGGAAATCTCATGTTCAATTATCCAGACCATTCAGTACATTTTCTAGGTTCCGTATTATCACAGGAGATAGTGTTCCTAAACTTTCCACCACCACATCACAAGTGTCTTATTTCTTTCAGCTCCCAGTAACACTTTTCTCCTGTTCCTTTAACCTGTCACTTTCAGTCTTCTGGAGGACCATCAAGGTTCACTGACTGACTTTTTAAGACCCTTTAAGTTTTCATAAATAATCTCCTCATTGTTTTGTCAGTTTCTGCCCACCTCCAAGTCCCAAAGTCACCCCCTTGGTTTTAGGTATTTTTGTAATTGCAGTACCCTACTTCCAGGTATGAAAATCTGTTTCAGTTATTTAGTGCTGCAGAACAAATTACTATGAAATTTAGGATATAAAATAACCATTTATTGTGTTCATGGGTTCTCTGAGTTAGGAATTTAGACTGGGTGTAGCGGGGATGGCTGCTCTTCCCTCCATGATGTCTGGGCCTCAGTTAAGGCTTGTTGACCCACAGGTATGGTGGTTGATCAAGGCTGTTGACTGGGGTCTCAACTTCTTTCCACATGGGCCTCTCTCCACGTGATCTTTTTGTGTGTGGGTGAATGTGGATCTCTTCACAGCATGGTGGTTGGTTTCCCAGAGCAAACATTCCAAAAAGAGGGATTCAAGTGGAAGCTGTATTTTTTTTTTTAAGCCCCAGCCCCCAGAAAACAAATTATCACTTCACTCTATTGGTTGGAAAAGTCACAAGCCTTCCCAGGTTTGAGGGGAATGAAAATAGACTACAACTTTTATGTGGAGTTGCAAAGTTCTGGGGGCACACGTGGAACTAAAAATATTACTGTGACTATTTTTAGAAACTACCGTCTTCTGTGCTTTCTTTTATTTACATTATTTAAACGTTCCTGGTTTAAAAAAATAAACTAATACATGTATATAGCAAAAATAAAAAGAAGACAAAAAGGTAGTGTGACAATTAAAAGGCTCCTCTGCTTTTTTTTCTGATTATAAGTCTGCACTCCTGTTTAACTATTCAATAGTGACTAAATTTAATCTTATTAGCTTTGTGTAATCTTTCAAGAGTATTCTATATACCAACATATTCAAATAAATACTATTACATTCTATTGAGTCTATAGGTACTTATGTTATAAAATCCTTTCTCATTAATCCATACTGGTAGGATTAGAAATCACAGAACCCTCAAACTGTAGGGAGTTTCTCTCTTAGAAGGTTTTATGAATTTTTTTTTTCCTCAATCCATTGGCCATAAGTATAGTTTGCTTAAGCTAAACTGTATCTGTATTTCCAACCCCCTGCTGATGATGACAGGAGGTAGAGCATAGGTTCACAGTATGCTAGGATGGTAGAGTGGCCATTGATGAGGAAAACAGTTGGTCCTTGATGGCCAAAAGTAGTTTTTGTTTTGTTTTCTCATGTTTCATGTCCTTGAGAGTTTGGTGGGGCATAGAACAAACTCATGTGGGGATTTTTGCTTGTTAAGTATAATAATCTCAGGAGCAACATGTAATGACTAGGGAATGAAGGAGGAATGTGTTTTGGGTCTCTGATCAAATCTATGTAGTGGGAAGGACTCTGAGTTGGTATTTTAGAGACTTGGTGTCTGGTCTTGATCTTTTTACTGCAAAACTTTGTGACCTTAATTAAGTCTCTCTTTCTTCTCTACCTCTTGATTTAAAAAAAAAAAAAATTAACATCAAGAGGTTGGAATTGAACTTTGCTACTCTAAGTGTGGCCCATGAAACAGCAGCACCCACATTGCCTGGGATGACTTCTCTCCAGACCTACAGCATCAGATTCTGCATTTTAACAGAATCCTCTGGTGGTTCACCTTAAAGTTTGGAGAGAATTGGATGGAAGACTCTCTAAGGTCCCTTTCTATTGTAACTTTTAAGGATTAACAGGATTTAAAAGAAAGAAGTAAGAAACAAAAACAAACCAACTTCAGTGAAAATGCTCTTTTATTCTCTCTGAGAAAAAAGTATGACCTATACTTGTGATACAGACTGTAATACTCCTTTTGAAAATATAGTCAAAAGATTTTCTTTTTTATTAGTTCAAAATTATGGAGGCAAAAATGCCAAAGGATACAAAGAGTTCTTCTTGCCTTTAGTCATCTTATAGCTCTGTTGTATCCAGCTGTATCCTTTCCTGCTTCCCTGGTTCTTGGCATCAGTCAGCTTCTCAAGGTTGCTTTAAAGAATTCTAATGGCAACAAGCTAGGAAAAGGAAAGAGACCTACCAAAGGCCATGCTGCAAGGCAGTGCTGAAAATGCCAGTAATAATTGATGACAACAGTACTCCAGAAAGATCCCCTAAATACGTAAAGGATTTGGTTAAATGAAACCTAGAATAGTAAGTGGTGTTCCAGGTGATTTATTATGTGATTGTATAAACAAGGGGAAGGAAGTTACTTTATTCATATCTTTAAAACATTTATTCCTTAATGTAGCCCATTACCTGAACACAATAGAGGCCTATTACTAATGGATTTATTCTATAGAGGCCTATTACTAATGGATTTACTCTGTCTTTAATCTTTCCAAAAAATATTTATTGGATACTTATTAGATGTCAGGCATTGGGCTATAAAAAAAAGAAAAGGAACATTGTTCTTTTATTTTTTGATAGCTTTATTGAGATATAATTCACATACTATGCAATTTACATATTTAAAAAATACAATTCAATGGTTTTAGTATATTTACAAATATATGCAATATAATTTAGATGTTCAATTTTAGAACATCTTCATCACCTCAAAATGAAATCCCGTATCAGTTCGATATCCCCCTCTCCCCAGAATTTGTCCCCTCCCAGCCCTAAGCAATAACTAAACTACTTTCTATCTACATTCTGGACATTTCATATGAGTCATATAATACGTGGTCTTTGGTGATTGACTTCTTTCACTTCTCATACTGTTTTCAGGGTCCATCCACGTTCTAGTATGTATCAGTGCTTCATTCCTTTTTATGGTCAAAATATTCTATTATTTGGGTATATCACATTTGCTTCTCCGTCCATTGATGGACATTTCTGTTTTTTCTACCTTTTGGCTCCCATGAATAATACTGCTGTAAACATTTGCCTACATTAATCATTGATAATTAAGGCAGTGCTTGCTGCCTACCAAGTGCTAATGTGATCTTGAGCAAATCCCTTTACTTCTTTCAACCTTAGTTTTCTCATCTTGTTTCTCAAGTCTTGCTGTATATTAGAATCACCTGGTGAGATTTTACAATCACACTGATGCTTGTTTTCCACCCTCAGAGGTGCTCATTCAGTTGGTCTGGTATGGGATCCAGGCATTAATATTTTTTAGATGCTGTGCAGTGCTTATTATGGTGTCAGAGTTGAAAACTCCTGGATCAGGTGATCTTTAAAAACCTTTGCAGAGTAAATGGGAGTCTCTAAGTTGTGCACATTCAATTATTTGGTGAAGCCACATTTTTTAATGTTGTTCTTGAATTACAATACGCTTAGGCAGGGCACAGTATTTCCAACTGGATACCAACACTGTGCTTTCAGTTGCCTCATATCCATCCTTTTCACAAATTTGCCTTATATTTCTGGGCCTTTAAAATCTTAGACTTCTTAATTTATGGTCTTATTTATGATCCTTGGTTCTCAATGTATTCATCTACTATAGGAAAGGTTTAAAATGTTTTCTTTTTTAGTTATTATTATTGTTCTCTTCTATGAATGGAAGTCATGATCTTACTCATCTGGAAAGACAGAACCGTGATACTGAATTTTGAATACAGTCTGTCATCCTGCGTTGCCCAGTTGCAGCAAGTTGGCTAGAAAATTGCCTCTCACAGCTATTGTGTCTATTGCTGTATCAGCAAAGTAAAGAAAAGGAAATCTGATATAAAACCTTCTGAAAATGCAGAGAGATTTTTTTTTAATCTGGAAATTGTAGATAGATGAAAAAATAGCTTCATTCTTTTCTTTCCATGTATAATGATGTATTCAGCTGGGGTGGGGTTGATGAGGTCACTAACTGCATTACAAACAGCTTGATCAGGTGGGCTGATTCTTGCAAGGATAATGACTGTTGAATTCAAAAAGAGAGAAAAGAATGGGATCCCAGGATTGCTCCTGAAGCCCCCTTCAGTTCAAAGGAGATGGGCTAATGCTCCCCACCAGAGATAAGTGATTTGCTATTGTCCAATCTTCTTGAATGGACGAAGTATAATCTGCAGCTCAGAAGCTCAGAAGTCTGTATGGAGGGGGCATTTTTTTGCTCTTATGTGGGGAAAAATAAAAGAGTAAAACCTATGATGATTGAAGTCACTGATATGTCACTCCAGCAGTCTTGGTCCATTCAGTAATGTGACGTGCTTCCCTTCTGCTTAATTTTGATAAAAAAAATTCTATGGCTTTTTATAGAAAACCCTCATTCTTCTTCCTAGCCCAAGTTACTTCTTGTGCTTAGCAAATAAAGCATACCAAACCTTTCACACTGGTGCTGAATAAAGATGAAAAGATATCTTAGTATATGATCCTGAGTTGGCTAATTGCATGACTTTTTAAAAAGCCCCTTCTTGCCACCCGACATGAAGCATTTGTCGAGAGATTTGCAAATGTTCCTCTTCTTCAATACCTCAGATATTAGTAACTCTCGATACTTCATAAGCATCATTTTTCATTTTGGGGCAGGTTTTGGAATTTCCATATATCAGTTGTATTCTGGTCTCTAAAACCATAGAAAAAAGTCTAAGCACTCTTCAATATGACAGACCTTTTAAGTATTAGGTAAAACATGATAACTGTTTTCCAGATCTCTTTGTTAGAATAAATATCCTTAGGTTCTTTGACCTTTAGTCATTCGCCACATGCTAGGATTTTGCACCCATCCTCATCCTGGTCACTCTAAAAAGCTGAGCTCTAGTTTCTCCATAGACCCTGTGTGAAGTATATTTGTGAAATGTAGGACTGTCTTCAACGGGTTGCCTGAAGACCAAAAGTGGAATGAGATTTTCATCTCCTTGTTTCTGGACACTATTGTTTATTGCCCGCTTAAATCTTTCCTGAAGGAGGGCAGGGAATAAATAAATGGCTGTTGTTCTATTTAACATAGCCTTAGATTGCATTAGCTTTTTTTCTTGGCAGCCTCATTTTTCTTGTTCAGTGAATTCAATCTCCGTGGCTGGTTAATTCTGTCGCTTGAGAGTGTGATTCAAATGAAGCCAGACTGAGTACCAAGCCATTCCACAGTCACAGTACAGTCCACAGCCCTCTTGCCTGCCAGTCAGCAGCCTATAGATCCTTGGTTATAAGAGAAATTGAGACATGCTTTGTTCATCCCATCCCACAAATGGCAATCTTGAGGCCATAGAAAAAATAAGCTGGTTTTAGCTGTTTGGGGTAATAGTTCTGGATCTGCTCAGAATGGCTGGGTGACTTTGGATAAGTGTTCTAACAGGGCTTTTGGAAGTCATTGTAAAGATTAAAATAACACAGAATACTCTCCTTACCCATATCAATGTTCAGTAGTAAGCATCGTATTTTGCTAGGAAGGTGAGCACATTACTACATTTTTGGACCGATCGAACTGCCAAACCTTTTGAACATTGTTTAAGTGTTTAGATTTCAACTGTTCTTTTCTTTTTGTTCTCCATGGAAGTTTTTGAGGATGAAAAGTCACTTTCTTTAACTGTCATATAACTTTTAGACATGCATTTCAGTCCACACTGTATTGTAAGCACACAGAGGAGTTTTATTACTGATTGAATTCTGTAATTTTTAGTAATAGACGTGGGGATGGCTGGAGTTTAAAAAACAAAGACTGTAATTGTGAAATCATGTTTTAAACTAGAGGATAATGATCTCAGCTCTTAGGATATTAAGCTGTTCTCGCCATCCAGCATTGTGCCAAGAGGCCCTCAGGTGTGCTCAAACCCATAACAACATTGTTAAGCCCGTGACCTTGTCTTTGATTCCTTCACCTTTCACCTGTCATATTTGGGCAAGCATGCACATGTGGTTGCTGGCTGCTCAGCCTCTGGATCCCAGGTCAGTGTCGCAAATACTCACTATGCATGTCTCCACTCACCTTCCTACCAGTGGTACACCTCCTCCATTGACTGGAGCATTCCTTCTTGTCAAGCCCATATACAATCAAAAACATTTCTCCATTTAACATTACAGACGGTTACTGCTGGTTGGTAGTTGGCATGGGGATGAAATATCCTCATTTTAGCATAACACTCTAGGGCTAGACCACCGGAGTCCAAATCCAAGCTCTGCCTTTTCCTCAGTATAATATTTATAATATCATGTATATTTTCCTCAGCATAATTTATCTGTGTCTCAGTTTCATCATCCATAATATGGAGATAATAATAGTACCTACTCCATAGAGTTCTTGTCAGGATTAAATGAGATAATGTGAAGATGTTGGAGCAGTGTCCACACATAGTTAGTTCTTAGTAAATGGCAGCTGTCAAGGGAAATCAATGGCCCTTTCCTTTATGCAGTATCACCTTCAGATATACAATTAAAAACTTATTTAATAACTCAGCTGGATGTGGACATTAAGAGTGATATATTTGATAATTACAGATGTTCAAGTGTGTGTTTGTATGTTTGTGTTATACTTGATTCCTCTGTGCATTTGAGGAGATGGATCAAGATGGAGAGTGATCTACATTTTTATAACTTTCTATTTTAGTTCGTATTTGAATTAGACCCTTTGGTAAACATGTCACTAAAATATTCTTTCCAAAACGGGCACCGATCTGGCTAATGATAGTAGTCAGCCATTAACCTGAATTTCTTCCCTCTCCAATTCTGTTTACAGAAGTACAGAAAAATTACCAGCTGCCTGAGGAAGCAGGAGTCAGTCTTGCTGACCTTTCTGTTGGCATTTGGTTAGGTCTTACTGTTTTTCTGATAGACTGTTGGTCAGACAGCCTGTGACACTATGACTGTCTTCAGAGTGTTTGTGTGCCCCATTTCTGCACTTGTGGCAGATAGCTTTGCTGAGGTTCTGTTGCTACTCTTGTGGATATATGAAGTGTGGAAAGTGTGTGTGTGTGTGGTGAGATTCGGGGGAGTGTATTTATGTGTGTCCATGGACACAGGAGTTGTATGTATTGAGGAATATGAGGAGATTGTATACATATGGGGTGTCTGTGTGTGGAGAAAATACATAACTACGTGTCTCTGTGTTTGCACATGTGCACCTCTGACAGTATAAAGAACAGCCACTCCTCAAGTTGATATTTTCTTTAACCAGCCTAGTCAACGTTATCCCATATTTTTTTCTCCCATTGCCTCCCCTTTTTCTGGTTCCTCTCCATCACTTTCCCTTCCTCATCTCTGTAAGTTGTACCCTCTCAGGTGGTACCACCACTTAGTAATCTGTACTGTGCCCTCTATCTCTTAGAGCTGAGAGCGTCCTCAGCTTGTAGAGGGCTTCACGGGATGGACCTACCTAGTTTCTCAACGGTTCTATGCAAGGTAGCTCATGTTTACCCAGGGCACATATCACTTCAGGCTTTCTTGGGTAAGACATGCCTGAAACCTTGAATTTCAACTCTCCTCTGCTGCTCCTTGACAAAGTATTTCCTCTCTGCTAGTTCCAGCTAGGCAGATCCGATATTTGAATTATACCCCATTTAACGGTGAGGAATTTCAGGCCAGTAAATTATAGAATCAGATTTAGAACCTGCTGCTCTTTTCACAAAGTCATTTTTATGGAGGGTTGGGGAGGAAGGGGTGTTCAGATCAGACATGTGGAGGGTTCTATCAATAAAACACTTATAGAATATTATTTTACATTCTAGCCCTTTCCTAACCCCTGACATTGTTGAATCTTTACCCATCACAGGCCTTAGTAGGGAATCTGTTGATGGATTGATTCTTTTCTCAGGGCTTGAGTGAGATGTGTATCCTTTCCTTTTTTAGTAGTATTCCTTGGACAATTAAGTTCCGGGTGAAGGCGTTTTCTTTGCTTCATACTTGGCACTGATGTTTATAACCTGCCCTGGCAAAATTAATAGTAATATTAATAATTGTGGCAGGTCATGAACAAAATCTGTCAATATCACTAAATATTCATGCTTTCTGCACCCCTTATGTTCTGTTTACAGTTCTACTAATTGAGCATCTCAGAGCTCAGCTAGAGAAATAACAACTGAGTTTATTAATGATAATAATTATGGATATTAAATTATACTTGGTACCATTTACATAATGCAAATGAGGGAATTAATTACAAACCTAGAGAGGGGAGAATGTTCTGGCTTGTCATTGAACTCTAAGCCTACAACATTCACAGTAGGAAAGCTTTTTTCTTTTTTCTGGCAATGACATTGACCTCCAGGTATCTGTAGAAGGAGGACTACTTGGGAATCTAGAGGATACAAGCTTAAATATGTCTGCTTTTCATCTGACTCATGGAGTGACTTAAGGTTAAAGCTAGTAGCCGACAGATATAAAGCCATTTGAATTCCACATTTTTTCCCCTATATATGGTATCATTTAAGATTTATAACCCCCTGAGGAAAGAAAAGTCAGATTTTACTGTTGAGGGAGTGAAGTTACACAAGCTAATGGGATACCTTTGAAAATGTCATCTCAGCTCACAAACAGTCCCGCTGAAACAGAAATGCATCCACCTTCTATTGGGCCATGGAAGTGGGCCTCAGGCATGTTACCTAAAATTGATGTATACTCTACACATGCTTTTTGGGCCTGGGGAAGACACCTGACACTAGCTACGCCAATCAGACCTTTGGCTGGGAATTGGACATAGAAATAAGAATTGAGAATCAGTCGTTCCTTGTGGTTAGACCTATACCATACAAACTTGGGTTATTCCACCAGGCAAGCTAGATGGCAAAAAAAGTAATTGACAGGGATGAGAAAGAAGCAGATTCACAGAAGGAAGCAGTAATGAAAGAGGAAATAAACTCTTTTCCTAGGCATGCAGTGCTGTTGTAGCTTCCTTATCCAGTACTTCTGAGATTTTGTGTTCCTGCCTTTGACTTCTGTGAAATGCCTGTGGATCCTTGAAATAAACTGCTTGTTTTATTGTCTTTGCTTAAGGTAGCTTTAGTATTTGCTTATTATTAATAGTCTCCATTAAGACAAACAGTTTGCCTAAGTCACAAAGCTAACGAGTAGTGCCGAGTGAGAGAGAATTCACGTTTCTTTACCACATCTCTGCAGTTTTTCCCATAGCCCTGTAGCTGTTTCTTATATTCCCGAGTCCTCATCCACTATTCAGGATCCATCCAGCCCTGTCATGAGGGTGGAGCCCACCCCGGGGTTCTCAGATCTCAGAGTTGGGGATGGGACCATTCGGCTTTGCTTCTAGCATATACAGATGTACTCTGTCAGGATGCTCCTTGATTCATTAAAACGCTACAAGAAGGAAATGCAGCCAGCTGCCATTCTCCTTTTGCTCATCATCTTTCCTGGTGTCAGTAGCACCTCGTTGCAGTTGGCAACGTTGTTGATGTGAGTGACATTAGCCGGAGCACAAATCAGGTAGCATCTGCTGAGGAGTGAGAAAAAAAAAAAACACATTTATAAAAGGGAAAACAGAATCAGGGTGACATCCAGGTTGTCTTTTTGATAGTCTCTGCTTTTGGGTTTGTATTTGGGATAGATGGCTCCATTTTCTGGTGTTCCAATTTAACTGTTTCAAAGGTTGTCTGTTAGCTTTATCTCAGAGGAAACTCATAACGTTGAACAGCTATCATAGAACACGGGTTATAACTAGGATAACCGTGTGGTCCAGTTTGTCCAGGATGATCTCAATTTATAACTATTTTCCTAGAATAATTTTTAGTAGGACCTCTTTCCCTCTCAAACGTGCCCTGATTTGGTTGACACATTATTTGGTCACCCTAGTGATAGCTGACTGATCACATATGAGGACCCATCCATCACTGATATTTACTGAGCATCTACTATGAATGATCAAAGGTGGTGTGAGGGGTGTGTATAAGTGTAAATGTAAGCAGCTCATAATCTCTGCCCTTAATGAACTTACTTCCAGTTTAGGGAAGGAAAGAATACAGCAAAATAGAACTGTAACTCCAGGGGACAAAAATCTTCCTATAGATAGGACTGGACAATGCCAGCCAACTGATTCTTTGTTTATTTTTCTTGTTGGAGGCATTGTATGCAAGGACAGAGAGTCTGGAGACAGCTTGGGTTCACATTCCAACTCTGCCATTTGCTAGCTGTGTGACAAGGAGAAAAGCGACTCATCTGCCCAAGCCTCTAGTTTCTCAATTACATGTGTGGATGGTAACAGTGTGTTACTTGTACTGTGAGGATTGTGTTATGTGTGGAAGGTGATTATCATAGTGCCTAGTGGAAACGAAGAACTCTGTAAATCAGAGTTGAGATAGGATTCGTAGCAGCATGTCCTTATTGAGTTAAAAATCTTTGGAATCAGACCTTGTCTCTACCATTCAAACTCTGTGACATATTAGGTAGGGCTATTCATAGAATCCCAGCACTGTAAGGCCCGGTACTGTTATCCAGCCCCATCCCTACCATTCAGCAGTGAATGGTTGGTAGGTAAACAACATTCCTTAGAATCATTCATCACATTTCTTCTCTACATTTTCAAATAGAGTTGTGACAGCAAGGCAAACTGTGTGCTGTGGGCTTAGGAGAACAGATGGTGTCAGAAAAATCTAGCATGTGATGGAAAAACATGGTATGTTCCCATCCAGCAGAGGAAAGGGCAGGAACAGTGTGTACTGAATAATTCCTCCTTCTGAGTGGTGAAGGTGGGAAGTAAAAGGAGATAATGAGTTATCAACAGCACAGTCCTTCATGGAAAAGGTCTAGAATGCTGCTTCTCTAGAATTTCTGCCCTGAACCTAGAAAGGTATTAAATTTTCTTAAAGGCTGTTTGAACACATGTTTCTTAGAAATGCACTAGGAACTCTTTCCATGAGTTGATTGAAAAGTTTGGGACATCTTCGGACCTTGTCCAAAGAATATGGGCTCCTTAAAAAAAAACCCTCAGATATAAAGCTAAACTTATTTAAATTACTGTTATTCACTATGATTATTTAAATTAATGACTAACTTTACTGAGCCCTATATGTCAGATCTGAGCTAAAAGCTCTACTATGCATTGTCTTATTAAATGTCTATGACTGCATTCTGACATAAGTGCTATAATAATTCCTATTTTGCTTATAAGGAAACTGGTTCAGAGAGGCCCAAGGGTCTAAACAACCACTAGGAGGAAAGGCCTTTTACCTAGGCCAGTCTGTGTCCAAACTTTATGCTCTTGATTACGATGCTGTATGCTATGATGAACTTGCCCTAAAAATAATACATTATAGAACTAGCTAAGCAAGATCTTTGATGATCGTGATGTCAAAGGATGGAATAATACTGAATGGAAGAAGAAGAATTAAAATACTGAGAGCTAGAAAGGTATTTCTGGTTTGACTGAATTTTCCTCCTGTTCCCAATCTAAATTACATGGGGCTCTGGCCTTACAGTTGGGTAGCTAGTCTTGTTTCACAGGGAAGATCTTTTAGTTTTACTCTGGAAAGCATTCCAAGATTTAAGCAATAGGCAAGTGCCAGAAAGTGCCAGAAAGTTCTTCCTGATTTTGAATCTAAGGCGGTGTTATTTAGTCTAACTGGACGATATGGGTAGGTAATTGGAATATAAGTTATTTTTGCTATATTGGGTAATACAGTGATTCTTCATTTTTTTCTTTCTTTTAATCCTTTAGTTCTGTTAATATTTATGAGATGAATTCTCTATGCCAGGCTCTTTGCAGACACAAGGCAAGAAAAGGAGACACAATGCCTATTCTTATTAAGTTTATCATCTTGCTTTGTCCTAGGGAAACAAAAAAAGATTATGAAATCCTGCTACGTTCAATAGTAGGGTATAGTAATTGTATTTTGCTATTCGTCTATATTTAAAGTTACTTGCTTGCATATGTTCCTAAATGCATCCACAAGCTGTCTCCTAATAAAGCCATGGAGACATAAGCAATGTAGTGTTTAATGGCTAATTGCCTTGATGCAGAAAGGTAAGAGGGTCACAGCTTTGCTGAGTAACCCAGAATAAGTTGTTACATCTCTCCAAGCTTATTTAGTAATTTAGAAAATGACCCTCTGCCCTCCTTTCTCTGCAGGCGAGTCAGAAATATTAAATCATTTTCCACCTGAAGATGCATCTGTCCCAGAGTTGAACAAGTGCCTAGAGCCAGAGGACTCTCAAGATCTGGTTTTGAAGAAGCAGCTTTTTCTCCTTTTCCCTGTCTACTTTTGGGTGAGTCACTTCATCTTGCATTAAGTGGGAATGCCGTTCCATGTGCTGCCTACCTTGATGATGGCCCAATGTTAGGATCCAGTGAGATGGATTTGAAAGTGCTCTGTGGATTCAAGGCTTTCTAGTTCAGTGGAACTTCAATCTGACAGCTTAGTTGGTAGGCATGAAATAATTTCAAATGGTGTGGTTGTATACTTTTGCAATATTAGATGGTTTCTTTGTGAAAAGAGACAAGAAGATGGCGATGTGAATTGTTCTCTGAATTCAGATATCACCGCAACAAAATGCCTTCTGTAATATAATTTCTGGTGAGTAACCAAGTGGAAATGCCTGCATCGTCATCTATCAATGCATGAAACAGTCTATTCAATACAATGAGTTGGTCCTCAAACTTCTGTTTCTCTTCCCTGTTTATGAGACATGTCCATAGCTCCTGACACCAAGTCCCAAAATCAGCCTCCACATTACAGAGTATGCTCAGAAGGGAGCTGTTTCCTTGTCAACAATGAGCATTAGTACAGCAGTTGGACTGGAAGGAAAAGCCTTTGTCTATTAGGAAGCCTGAAGAGCTTGGTTGCTAGGCAACCGAGTCTTTAGGCAGCAAATAGTGTATACCAGGAGGGAATCCAGAGGGGTGGGCCTGGAAAATAGGGAGAAGCAATTCCATACTTAGAGTCAGCTGAGGCAGGAAAAGAAAAAGCACTGCTTACTACGCAGGTAAAGAAGAGGTGCACACACTGAATTAAGTTGTGCATTTTAGCCTCAAATGTGTTAGGTGCCAACACTCACAGGTTACTGTTATCTGGAAAACCGTGTGACCTTGAGTAGGTGACTTTCTCCAGCTTCAGGTTGTGTGGCCAAAGCAGAAAGCCAAGGAGCCAAGTATCACTAACTTCTCCTCATGTCTACCAATACAGCCACCACACGAACATATACCTCCTTAAATCAGAGAAACGCGATTCTGATCTTTTATATACTGCATTTGCATGAAACGATGGATAGAAGAGCCTACATTACTAAAAACCCTGAAGTAAATGCTCTTTGGAGTTCCTGAAGCTTAAGGTTCTAACTAAAATGACTATTTCCCATGCCTAAACACAGCTAAATATTTACACAGGGCAGAATATGCCAAGATGCAGATATGGGGGAAGTTATCTTTCATGCAGCCAAGCTCTTATTGTTCCTCTCTCCCCAAATATATTCCTCACCCAGCTGCCAGCAGATTCGAGAGATGCAAAGTTAGGTACTTTGGGGGAAGTTAAGGCATAAACTACTCCTGAGCCACTTGGGCAGTCTGACATATCAAGTAAACATTCACTGATTCTCGACTTAAGCCTGACAGTTTGTTTGAACACAAGGGAATGAGGCACCTTCCAGTGAGATTTGCTGTGAAAGCCATTCAGGGTTGAGAACTGGCCTGAGGTTGGCACATGTAGGCCCATGAGGGTTGAGTCATTACAGAGAGAAGGCATTAGATGGTAAGATTTGCAGATATGCAGATAGACATTTGAAGCAGGATTTCTTCACTTATTTTAGCTGTTAACCTTGGACATGTTACCTAAGTTCTCCGATGCACAGCTTATGCACCAGTACAGTGGGGACAAGAATGGTATTTGCCTCTAAGAGATGCTATGAAGTTTAAATGAAATAATGCATGGAAATCATTTAGCAGAGGGCTTGACATATTGTAGACAATGAATAGACTGCTGAGCTGGTCCATGGAGGTACTTGGGTTAGGGTCACAGAGTAAAACTGGGCAATATTACAGTTTGGAAGTAAAAACAAACTTCACACCTCAGGGGCAGGATATTGGCATGGGAAGTCCTGTAGTAGGAGTTGGGAGACCAGGCATCTGCGAGGGTCTAGGTCACCACCAGGCAATTAGAGCCCCAATGTGGAATTATGACAGCTCAGAGCTGGCACCAAAAGAGCAGGCATATGCCCAAGACCACCTTCCGAAGCACCATGGAGCTCTACTCCAGACAGAGTTTAGGAAGACAGCTCCAAATCCAGATGCTTCCAGTCTGAAATCTTTTATTTGCAGATAACACTTATCTTTGAGTACTTTCTAAGCCTTTTGTATTCTTGGATTTGGGACTCTTACTCTATGACTGGTCTACTTTGCAGATTCTTTCTTATTGTATAGGCCTTGCTTTACACAGTGTATGTCCTTTTTCCCCGTGGGCTACCACTTTCTCACCAGTAACAAGAAAGATTGACGTAAATGATCTTTGAATTTGCTCTACCTCACCTTTCATACGTTTCCTATTTTTTCTCTTAAGAGTCTTGGAGCTTGTTACTCATTCACCAGATACGTTTTTTTGAGTGTCTGCTAGGTGCCAGGTGTTGTCATAGGCACTGAAGATACATACAATTGTAACATTCTAGCAGAATGTCTGCTCTCATGGAGTTTACAGTGCAGGAGATGGACCGTATCAGGTGGACAAAATGTCTGATTATTTCAGATGGTGGTAAATGCTATAAAGGAACTGTTTCAATTACCAGTTGCAGTATAAAAACCACCCACTATGTGCTGCCTTAAAACAACAATAATTTATTAATCCTCCTCAGTCTGTGAGTTGACTGGACTCAACTGTGTGGCTTTCCTCCTCCCGGTGCTATACCAGAGTTACTTTATGCACCTGAGCTGGGAGGTCAGTTGGGGCTGGAGCACCCAAGACCACCTGTCATCCTGCAGGATCTCTTCACTTTGTCATCGTTCTGTACTCCTTCTCAAGCTTCTTTAGAGAGTGGCAGCAGGATATTAAAAGCACACAGCCCATTGTGCAAGTGTTCCCTAAGCATATGTGGTCGTCATGTTTTTTGATGTCCCATTGGCCAAATCAAGTCACATGGGAAAGCCCAGACTCAGTGTGCAAGGGGACTATGTGAGTTCATGGAAACAGGGCATGGTTCATTAGGGGCTACCAAAGATTGGGGAAGATGACTACTTTATGTTGGAAAATGGGTGAAACCGCTGATAAGTGCTCTTTGAACTTAGACCTGAAGGGTGTAAGAAGATCAGAGAGGAAGAGGATAAACACAAAGGTGCTGAGGTAAGAAAAGCTTGGCATTTTTGAGGATCTGAGGCTAGGCCTGTGTAACTCATACTTTGTGAGCAAGAGGAAGGAGTGGTTAGAAAATCAAGGCTAACCACTTGAGGTTGGACAGAGGCCAGATCTTAAGGCCTCGAGAACAATAGTAGGGGCTTGGATTTTCTTCTACATGCAGTGAGAAGCCATTCATATGTTTAAGAAAGCGTCACCTGATCTGACTTACTTTTTTTTTTTTTTTAATTTTATTTATTTTTGGCTGCGTTGGGTCTTCTTTGCTGTGCACGGGCTTTCTCTAGATGCAGCGAGCTGGGGGGCTACTAAGAAACAGGTCGAATAAAATAGATGGACACCAGGCCGAAGAAGTGAGCACACGTCAGATTAATCACTAGGGCTCAAGATGTCTCTAGCTGGCTTCCACGGTGAGAGGAGGACCAAGAGATATGACAGAATAAATTGGAGGTTGTAAATAGTCTAGAGGTGCCTTAAGATGCTGAATGAAAAAGCCCAGAGATAGGCCACAGCCACTCTGCTTGATCTCTCCTTGTTGGTAGAAGATCTGTTCCTAACAGAGGAAAGAGCAATGTCAGGGACAACGGTAACTCATGTTGCAAAAACTCTCCTGATGGAATCACACAGAACTGGGCTCATGTTCTGACTTTATCAATGATTAATTCTTAAAAGAACCTGGTACTTCATTCTCTAAGTTTCCACTTTCTCATCTGAAAAAGGGTTGGTGAGGAGGATTCAATAAGATACTGCTGTATACATTTTTTTTTCTGTATAAAGTATTTGTACTGCATTTGATATCTAAGAACTCTCAATGACTATTTTTAATATAATCCGTGAAAAAGAAGCATGGATGAAGCAAAAATAAAGGGAAAAGAAAAGAAAACAAATATGAAAGTTTTTTCAATTGCATAGCAACCACGATTCTGAGAATGCTGTATTTCCTTCAAGTAGAGAATCAAATTACATTGAAAGCCACTTACTACTAGCAAAGGTGTGGCTCTCTGAATGTGAATAGCCTGCAGTTTTTTTGAGTAGCTCTTGATGTTTATATTTTCACTAGGCCCAATCTGATGACAGACAGTTATCTTAAAGTGTCATGGGACCTACAGAGAGATGACTTATCCTACTGGGGGTTCACCCTTAGCTCCCTGACTTTCTGGGTTTGTATAACAGCTTTTTGGGTAAGGGCTGATGAGGTCATGCTGGGAGTGCGAAGAAGGCAACACTATAAATAGCGTTTGCCATGGAGCAGAGTTCAGACCTGTCACTAGAGCTGTCCATAACAGCCACCACTCCCCAGTTTGCATTTTTCCCTGCCTGACTGGCATCGGTCTTCATATCCTGTGGACTTGAACGGATACAACATGTTTGCTATAGTATTTCTTTATGTTAAGTCTACTCCTTGTGATGGTCCTTTAAGGGGCCAATCAAGGTTAACAAAGCACACATACTGAAAACAATGGGACAGCTATTACAAGGCCATGTTTAACATGTTAAAGCTCTCATAGCACATGCGCTTTACATAACACCGCATTCTACTGATGGAGAAACTGAAGTCCAGTAAAGACCTGGTTCACATGGCAGAGAGGAAGGGAATTATTCAAGCTGTGGTGTTCTGACTGTAAGTTCAGTGTTATTTCTGTACTTTTGGCCTGAATGTTTTAACTTGAGGAGTTGGGATACAGAGAATGATGAGTGTGATGGGGATAATCAGGGAAAACTTCTGGGCAGAAATGAGCCTCAAAGGCCCGATAGGCAAGGGATGGACCAGGAGGGCATTTGAAAGTAGGCCAGGCTACACATATCCTAGTTTGAGGATAAAAGCTCACATCTTGCATCTTGGGGTGGAAAATCCTAAGTCTCTCATTTGAAATTCTTTTTTTATCCTTATGGCGGTAATGTTATTTTCTAGCACGGAATACTTTCCTGGGCAGTAGGTGGTCTGGCTACGGTGCCTAATTTAATCTTTCACTGAATATATTCTTTCAAATACAGTATCTTAGTTGACAGTTATTAAACGCCTGGTTGACACCAGACATCAGAGAATAGGGGAACAAACACGAGGTGCCGCAGATTCATTTAGCAATCAGGGATAACTGCTGGATAAATAATGACCAGAGTAGATTTATTTTCAGGATGAATGGCCAGTTGCTATGTGAATTGCAATTCCTGAATCTGTCCTCTTCACCAGCTTGGCAGAACACCCCAGAGGCCCCTGTCTGAGGCCTGTCAGAGATTGGCTTTTAAATTCTTCCTGCTGTTTCACGATAGGTCCTTTTTGATACCAAAATGCATTGTCCTCTCATATCTCTCCTCCTCCACTGCGCATTTGTTTTTTCTTGTTACCCTAGCTGGTGTAGCAACTGTTAGTTGATAAATTCCTGGGTGGTGAGACTACCTGTGAAAAAGGGATTTGTCAATGACACGATCCTGTCCCTACCTTCCTTTCCAATCTCAAGAGCATCAATTGAAGAGCTAGGAGAGTGGCAGCTGATCTGGAATATCAGGCAAGGTCTCATAAAATCATGCTCTTTGCTCTGCTGTTCTTCATCCTCTGAGTTGAACGTGTGGCTGGGAGATGCTCTTACCCAAATCTGCACCTCTTCACCCTATACCACAGGCCTTCCTCTCCATTACATCTTATAGAAGGTTGAGGTAACTGGTGACACTAGTAAAGTTCATTGTATACCATCTCGATCATAAAGGATGATTAGTATTTAGTAGAGAGCAAAGGAGAGTCACGTAGCAAAAATATAAAGAGTCCAGGTTTGGTGGAGCCAGTGGTAAACAGAGGAGTGCTTTGCCTGCCTAAAATCATTCTCATTCCTTATCACTATCATCATCATCTTTTTTTTTGGAAGGACCACTCTTTCAGGTCAAACGTAAGACATCTGTGGACCAGAATGGCCCTGGGCCTCCCATTTGTAACTTCTTAGTACTTTACAGTTCGTTACGCAATTTCCTATTTATGTGCATCTGATCCCCAGGAGAACTCACAGAGAGACAATACTGTTTAGTTTTCTTATGTACATGAGACAACTCAACTCAGTGACCTAAAGGAGGCTGGGGAAGAACTGGGACTCAGACCCAGGCCTGTTACCCACAACTCCAGAGTTCTCTTCATTCTACTATGCCTACCCCTCTTCTTCATTTCTCTACTTCTTTATAATTCACCTTTGCTGTCTAGGCAACCAGGGCCTCATCCTTCCCCCAGTCATGCAGGGATACTACAGTGATTCCAAGTCTGGGCAGAACTTACCTGAAGTCTCAACAGTTTCCCCTTCCCACTGAACATCTTTTATCCCTGCTCTGACATTCTAAAATGACTATTGCTGTGTTTACCTATCAGTGAGGGATTCTAGAAGAATAATTGTACACACACCAGGAGTTTCAGCCATCACATTGCCAGAGAGCTTGTGTCACTTTTTTTTTTTTTTTCTCTTGAGAGGAACAGTAGAACTGTTTTTAGCTTTTTTAAAAAATTTTTATTGAAGTATAGTTGATTTACAATGTTGTGTTAGTTCTAGGTGTACAGTAAAGTGAATCAGTTTTACATATACATATATCTACTCTTTTTTTAGGTTCTTTTACCATATAGGCCATTACAGAGTATTGAGTAGAGTCCCTTGTGCTACACAGTAGGTACTTATTAGTTATCTATTTTATATATAGTAGTGTGTATATGTCAATCCCAGTCTGCCAGTTTATCCCTCCCCCACCCTTATCCCCTGGTAACCATGTTTGTTTTCTACATCTGTGACTGTACTTCTGTTTTGTAAATAAGTTCATTTGTACCCTTTTTTAAGATTCTACGTATAAGCAGTATCATATATTTGTCTTTCTCTGACTTACTTCACTCAGTATGACGATCTCTAGGTCCATCCATGTTGCTGCAAATGGCATTATTTTGTTCTTTTTTATGGCTGAGTAATATGCCATTGTATATATGTACCACATCTTCTTTATTCCTTCCTCTGTTGATGGACATTTAGGTTGCTTCCATGTCCTGGCTACTGTAAATAGTGCCACAGGGAACGTTGTGGTGCATGTTTCTTTTCAAATTATGGCTTTCTCCGCATATGTGCCTAGGAGTGAGATTGCTAGATCATAGGATAGTTTTATATTTAGTGTTTTAAGGAACCTCCATACTGTTCTCCGTAATGGCTGTATCAATTTACATTCCCACCAACAGTGCAGGAGGGTTCCCTTTTCTCCACACCCTCTCCAGCATTTATTGTTTGTAGATTTTTTTGATGATGGCCATTCTGACTGGTATGAGATAATATCTCATTATAGTTTTGATTTGCATTTCCCTAATAATTAGTGATGTTGAGCATCCTTTCATGTGTTTGTTGGCGATCTGTACGTGTTCTTTGGAGAAATGTTTATTTAGATCTTCTGCCCATTTTTTGAATGGGTTGTTTGTTTGTTTTTTGATATTGAGCTGCATGAGCTGTTTGCATATTTTGGAGATTAATCCCTTGTCAGTTGCTTCGTTTGCAAATATTTTCTCCCATTCTAAGGGTTGTCTTTTCGTTTTGTTTATGGTTTCCTTTGTTGTCCAAAAGCTTTTAAGTTTAATTAGATCCCATTTGTTTATTTTTGTTTTTATTTTCATTGCTCTATGAGGTGTATTGAAAAAGATCTTACTGCAATTTATGTCAAAGAGTGTTCTGCCTATGTTTTCCTCTAAGAGTTTTATAGTATCTAGCCTTACATTTAGGTCTTTAATCCATTTTGAATTTATTTTTGTATATGGTGTTGGGGAGTCTTCTAATTTCATTTGTTTGCATGTAGCTGTCCAGTTTTCCCAGCACTGCTTATTGAAGAGACTGTCTTTTCTCCATTGTATATTCTTGCCTCCTTTGTCATAGATTAGGTGACCATAGGTGTGCGGGTTTATTTCTGGGCTTTCTATCCTGTTCCATTGATCTACATTTCTGGTTTTGTGCCAGTATCACACTGTTTTGAATACTGTAGCTTTTTTTTTTTTTTACATGAACAATTCATAGCCTTAGATATATTATCTGACAATAATTGAAAAAGTAAAATTTCCTTCAGGTTTCCTCATTTAGAAACTGGCAACAGTAAGTGTAGAGGACAAACTGTGGATGAATAGACTTTGGGTGAGTCTTTTCAACTGCTTACATCTCAGTTTCCTCATCCTCAAAATCGGCAGCCACAGTAGCTAACTTACTGTTCTGAGGATGGCATGAGATAATGCGTATAAGGCACTGATGTAAGTAAATCTTGAGTGGGTATTAATAATATAACCCAGGTCTGTCAGACTGTAGAACCCGCCTTCTTTCTTTCCTTCTGTTGCTTTCTCTCAAGCCAAGCTATGAAGCCCTTAGGGACAGTAGCACCTGCCTGTCCACCATGGTTCACACCTAATCCCCATATGACTCAATGTTTGCTCTCTGACCTCATAATATGAACATGGCCCCAGGCAGTATGAATATACAATTGTTTATACAAGAGAGGTAGGTTACTGTTACGTGATATTTCTGTCTGAAACCTGGGATTTCAAAGGCTAGAAAACAAAACATATACAGTTCATTTTCTTACTGGTGTGACTCACTTTTTTAAGTTAAATCATCATCTCTTTTTTAACCCTTTAGCTTGTTTAGGCTTGTTCTGAAAAGTAAAATGTTTCCACTGGATTGGGGTGAGAAAGCACTCTGTAAATACAGATCTTCCAAAATTCCATAGGAAGGAATAAGTGTGATTGAACTGTAAAGTTATAAGGAAAGTTAGAGAAAATGGAAGCCCAAACTGTAAGGGGCATGACTAAGAAGGGAAGGTATGAGAGGAGTATTGATTGAAGTGGAGGTAATTTTTCAACAGAATAATAATAAGGAAAGACATTAGATGTGTAATGAGAGTAAGAAATCACCCAGATAGTGGTTTGTTGGTATGTGATGTACTCTGGCAGTAAAGGAATATATTAAATCAGTAAGTTAACACACAAGTAAGTACAAGGCTATGAGCCAAGAGTGGATGATGGTTTCCTGGATAGCTGTGTACAAGGTTGTCATTCCCACTGTGAATGAGGCCAGTGCAATCATTGCTGAATGCCTGCTGGCTGAAAGGGAGTGGGCTGACCCATCCAGGGAAGCTCTGGAGGATGCTCCTGTTTCACAGCACCTCCATCCCAAAAAGCCCTCTGAAATTAGATGTATGGGTAGATGTGTGCTTCCAAATGCTCCACAGAGGGGATATCTATCACACCAGTGCTTTCCTTCAAGCTAAACTCTAAGGCACTGAGACCATCTGGCCCTTCCTTCCGAGACAATTATTTTTCAATGCAACAGGCAGTATTTTGTTGTTATCTCTTTTCCTGGTTCCTGAGTTTTTGCCAAGTTAATGCAAATGGAGTTACATGCCTCCCGCTGTGGTGTGGTCATTGTCACCTGGCAGGCAGGTGGGTTCCCAGCTTGGTTGACCCCTATTCCTTTCCCTGGTTAGAAAGTCCAAGTCATTCAGATCTGATATGGGCTCACAACTGTGTCACTTAACTAGTTGTGAGATCTTTGACAAGATATTTAACTTCTCTAAGCCTCAGTTTCATGACCTATATAATGGGGAACACAATGGTTTAAGATTCAAAGTTTGGAAAAGTTTTCATTTGTGAAAGACTTAGCATTGGTTAGTTTACCTTGACGCTGAATCTGTAGTCAACTTACATCAAACCTAGCCATGAAAAATCTTATAGAAGTTGTGACCTTTTTTATAACATCTATATCTAGCTGACAAAATATAATTTTATTTGAGAAGGAAAAGCTTAGTAAATTTATTCTGAGAAATGACCTAGAACCTGATGCAGTGTCCTTGGCATTCTGAGAGAAATAGTGAGCAAGAAAAACAATGAAGTTGCTAACCTTAAAATGAGAGCAACATATATACCCCAAGGGCTATTCAACTAATGACTAATTTTCTACCTTTGCAGTGAGAATACTAGAAGGCTAGATAATTCTTAAAGGCTCTGTCATCACAAATTTATCTCAAAATCCCAGAATCAGAAGAAACTGTATCAAAGGTCCTGAATATTCTGTTAGGAGAGCTTTGAGAGTAATCTAGTGTAGTCCAAACCCAGTGTTTGACTCTTCCCTACATTAACCCTCCTGGTTCTGCTTCCATACCTCTGACAGTAGGAGTCGTGTTACCTTTCAAGACCGTTTATTCCCATCTGGACTTGGACAGCTCAAACTGTTCTATTTAAATTCAATATAAGAAAGACATTTCTTACTCCTTGCAGCTTACAGAAATTCAGTTCTTACTGTCACAAGGTACATGATTAATCTTTTCTCCTCATTTGATTCAAAGAGGATATCATAAACCTTAAACTCTTTTTTTCCCAGTTAAATAACCTGAGGTTGTTGAACTATTTATTCTCCATGGGACCTAGTTTTAAGATCTTTTTTCCTCTTGGCAAGTTTCCTCTTAAAACACTGACTTGGCAGTAGTGTCTTCCTTAAAGGATGGCATCCAGAAAAACTGCACACTCTTCTAATCTGAATTCTCCATCTCATAGTGCTCACAGTATCAACTGCATGTCAAATTGTTTCAAACTTCATTCCACTCCTGCCAGGTCACAACTTCCTGTTTCCTAGGTGTACATTTGTTTACACCTTATATTTGAGGTATATGTTTCTTTCTGTGAGTTTGTCTGGAGGTGATTTTCATATTTTTTAAATCCCCATCTAGAAAAATACTTGCTCATCTCAATGGAGAATATTTTTGCACTGTTAAAAGAATTTGAATTTTGTTATCTTGGGTAAGGTACTTAAACTCCCTTAGCCATTATGTAAAATGGGCATAAAGCTAAAACATACCATACCACCAAAAATGATTGCTGAGAAGATTTAAAAAGTTATTTAAGAAGTTCCTAGTTCAGTGCCAGGCTCATATAAGTATTGAAGAAATGGTCCAAAATATACATTAATAAGGGTAGGTGGTGATTCCCAGAGAAGCCAAATCCATAAACCCTCAAGCAAATAATTTGTATTTTCTCATAAACGCCACATCCTGAAAGTACTTTGTATCGAGTCATTTGGCTTTTTTTCCTCTGGTTTCACGCCTAAAAGGAAATTGGTTACCAACTTCTGCAAAATAACCTTAGTCTAATACTTCAAGCTTTCACCATCCTGAGGTTTAAATAACTATAGAGGTTGTCTTGACCTCAGTTTTCGAGGCACATGAACTTCCAGGAGAAGGAGAAAGGGAATATGTGGTAGGAACCATGAAAACTTTATCTTCAGCCTTTTTAGGCAACAAAATTTTTCTCATTTTCTTTTTCTTAAAACGTTAGGGGGAGATTTAAAGAAGCTATCAGAAAGAAATAGAACCATCTCTTTAATTGTGGAAGACGCTACTTATACACGATGTTAAGTAAAGAGATTGCCTTCTGGAAGTGAATACTCTTGATGTAAATTGAGATTTAAGAGCCTGTGTTTTATCTGTGCTATGAAATTAGGCAGCCTAATTGTCTACTTGTAGTCAAGGTGCTACAAATACTGTTCTGTTTCAGACTATATCCTGGACATTGTTCCCTATGAAAAACAGGATTTCACATATACAATAATTACAAATTATGTTGTTTATATATTTATAACAATTTAGTAACTAATACCATTTTTTAAATACGGCATTTAATTTACCTTTCCCTTTGAGGGTGGAGATTTATTTTCTCATTTTATTTTTTTTAACATCTTTATTGGAGTATAATTGCTTTACAATAGTGTGTTAGTTTCTGCTTTATAACAAAGTGAATCAGTTATACATATACATATGTTCCCGTAACTCTTCCCTCTTGCATCTCCCTTCCTTCCACTCTCCCTATCCCACCCCTCTAGGTAGTCACAGAGCACCGAGCTGATCTCCCTGTGCTATGTGGCTGCTTCCCACTAGCTATCTATTTTACGTTTGGTAGTGTATATAGTCCCATGCCACTTTCTCACTTTGTCACAGCTTACACTTCCCCCTCCCCATATCCTCAAGTCCATTCTCTAGTAGGTCTGTGTCTTCATTCCCATCTTGCCCCTAGGTTCTTCATGACCATTTTTATTTAACATTCCATATATATGTGTTAGCATACGGTATTTGTTTTTCTCTTTCTGACTTACTTCACTCTGTATGACAGACGCTAGGTCCATCCACCTCACTACAAATAACTCAATTTCGTTTCTTTTTATGGCTGAGTAATATTCCATTGTATAGATGTGCCACATCTTCTTTATCCATTCATCCAATGATGGACACTTAAGTTGCTTCCATGTCCTGGCTATTGTAAATAGAACTGCAATGAACATTTTGGTACATGACTCTTTTTGAATTATGGTTTGCTCAGGGTATATGCCCAGTAGTGGGATTGCTGGGTCATATGGTAGTTCTATTTTTAGTTTTTTAAGGAACCTCCATACTGTTCTCCATAGTGGCTGTATCAATTTACATTCCCACCGACAGTGCAAGAGTGTTCCCTTTTCTCCACACCCTCACAAGCATTTGTTTGTAGATGTTTTGATGATGCCTATTCTGACAGGTGTGAGATGATATCTCATTGTAGTTTTGATTTGCATTTCTCTAATGATTAATGATGTTGAGCATTCTTTCATGTGTTTGTTGGCAATCTGAATATCTTCTTTGGAGAAATGTCTATTTAGGTCTTCTGCCCATTTTGGGATTGGCTTGTTTGTTTTTTTTTGATATTGAGCTGCATGAGCTGCTTGTAAATTTTGGAGATTAATCCATTGTCAGTTCCTTCATTTGCAAATATTTTCACCCATTCTGAGGGTTGTCTTTTTGTCTTGTTTATGGTATCCTTTGCTGTTCAAAAGCTTTGAAGTTTCATTTGGTCCCATTTGTTTATTTTTGTTTTTATTTCCATTTCTCCAGGAGGTGGGTCAAAAAGGATCTTGCTGTGATTTATGTCATAGAGTGTTCAGCCTATGTTTTCCTCTAAGAGTTTTATGGTGTCTGGCCTTACATTTAGGTCTTTAATTCATTTTGAGTTTTTTTTTTTTTCTATAGTGTTAGGAAGTGTTCTAATTTCATTCTTTTATATGTACCTGTCCAGTTTTCCCAGCACCGCGTATTGAAGAGACTGTTTTCTCCACTGTATATTCTTGCCTCCTTTATCAAAGATAAGGTGACCATATGTGTGTGGGTTTATCTCTGGGCTTTCTATCCTGTTCCATTGATCTATATTTCTGTTTTTATGCCAGTACCATACTGTCTTGATTACTGTAGCTTTATAGTATAGTCTGAAGTCAGGGAGCCTGATTCCTCCAGCTCCGTTTTTTGTTCTCAAGATTGCTTTGGCTATTCGGGGTCTTTTGTGTTCCCATACAAATTGTGAAATTTTTTCTTCTAGTTCTGTGAAAAATGCCAGTGGTAGTTTGATAGGGATTGCACTGAATCTGTAGATTGCTTTGGGTAGTAGAGTCATTTTCACAATGTTGATTCTTCCAGTCCAAGAACATGGTATATCTCTCCATCTATTTGTATCATCTTTAATTTCTTTCCTCAGTGTCTTATAATTTTCTGCATACAGGTCTCTTGTCTCCTTAGGTATGTTTATCCTAGATATTTTATTCTTTTTGTTGCCGTGGTAAATGGGAGTGTTTCCTTAATTTCTCTTGCAGATTTTTCATCATTAGTGTATAGGAATACAAGAGATTTCTGTGCATTAATTTTGTATCCTGCTACTTTACCAAATTCATTGATTAGCTCTAGTAGTTTTCTGGTAGCATCTTTAGGATTCTCTATGTATAGTATGTCATCTGCAAACAGTGACAGATTTACTACTTCTTTTCTGATTTGGATTCCTTTTATTTCTTTTTCTTCTCTGACTGCTGTGGCTAAAACTTCCAAAACTATGTTGAATAAGAGTGGTGAGAGTGGGCAACCTTGTCTTGTTCCTGATCTTAGTGAAAATGCTTTCAGTTTTTCACTATTGAGGACGATGTTGGCTGTGGTTTTGTCATATATGGCCTTTATTATGTTGAGGAAAGTTCCCTCTATGCCTACTTTCTGCAGGGTTTTTATCATAAATGGGTGTTGAATTTTGTTGAAAGCTTTCTCTGCATCTATTGAGATGATCACACGGTTTTTCTCCTTCAATTTGTTAATATGGTATATCACATTAATTGATTTGCATATATTGAAGAATCCTTGCATTCCTGGGATAAACCCCACTTGATTATGGTGTATGATCCTTTTAATGTGCTTTTGGATTCTGTTTGCTAGTATTTTGTGGAGTATTTTTGCATCTATGTTTATCAGTGATATTGGCCTGTAGTGTTCTTTCTTTGTGACATCTTTGTATGGTTGTGGTATCCAGGTGATGGTGGCCTTGTAGAATGAGTCTGGAAGTGTTCCTCCCTCTGCTGTATTTTGGAAGAGTTTGAGAGGGATAGATGTTAGCTCTTCTCTAAATGTTTGATAGAATTCACCTGTGAACCGTCTGGTCCTGGGCTTTTGTTTGTTGGAAGATTTTTAATCACACTTTCAATTTCAGTGCTTGTGACTGGACTGCTCATATTTTCTATTTCTTCCTGGTTCAGTCTCAGATGGTTGTGCATTTCTGAGAATTTGTCCATTTCTTCCAGGTTGTCCATTTTATTGGCATAGTGTTGCTTGTAGTAATCTCTCATGATCCTTTGTATTTCTGCAGTGTCAGTTGTTACTTCTTTTTCATTTCTATTTGTATTGATTTTAGTCTTCTCCCTTTTTTTCTTGATGAGTCTTCCTAATGGTTCATCAATTTTGTTTATCTTCTCAAAGAACCAGCTTTTAGTTTCATTGATCTTTGCTATCTATTCCTTCTTTTCTTTTTCACTTATTTCTGATCTGATCTTTATGATCCCTTTCCTTCTGCTAACTTTGGGGATTTTTTGTTCTTCTTTCTCTAATTGGTTTATGTGTTAGGTTAGGTTGTTTATTTGAGATGTTTCTTATTTCTTAAGGTAGGATTGTATTGCTATAAACTCCCCTCTTAGAACTGCTTTTGCTGCCTCCCAAAGGTTTTGGGTTGTTGTGTTTTCATTGTCATTTGTTTCTAGGTATTTTTTGAATTCCTCTTTGGTTTCTTCAGTAATCTCTTGGTTATTAAGTAGTGTATTGTTTAGCTTCCATGTGTTTGTATGTTTCACAGATTTTTTCCTGTAATTGATATGTAGTCTCATAATGTTGTGGTCAGAAAAGATACTTGATACGATTTCAGTTTTCTTCAATTTACCAAGGCTTGGTTTGTGACCCAAGATATGAGCTATCCTGGAGAATGTTCCATGAGCACTTGAGAAGAATGTGTCTTCTGTTGTTTTGGGATGGAATGTCTTATAAATATCAATTAAGTCCATCTTGTTTAATATATCATTTAAAGCTTGTGTTTCCTTATTTATTTTCATTTTGGATGATCAGTCCATTGGTGTAGGTGGGGTGTTAAAGTCCCCTCCTATGATTGTGTTACTGTCGATTTCCCCTTTTATGGCTGTTAGTATTTGCCTTATGTATTGAGGTGCTCCTATGTTGGATGCATAAATATTTACAATTGTTATATCATCTTCTTGGATCAGTCCCTTGATCATTATGTAGTGTCGTTCTTTGTCTCTTGTAATAGTCTTTATTTTAATGTCTATTTTGTCTGATATGAGAATTGCTACTCCAGCTTTCTTTTGATTTCCATTTGCATGGAATATCTTACTCCATCCCCTCACTTTCAGTTTGAATGTGTCCCTAGGTTTGAAGTGGCTCTCTTGTAGACAGCATATATACGTGTCTTGTTTTTGTATCCATTCAGCCAGTCTGTGTCTTTTGGTTGGATCATTTAATCCATTTACATTTAAGGTAATTATCAACATGTATGTTCCTATTACCCTTTTCTTAATTGTTTTGGGTTTGTTTTTGTCGGTCTTTTCCTTCTCTTGTGTTTCCTGGCTAGAGAAGTTCCCTTAGCATTTGTTGTAAAGCTGGTTTGGTGGTGCTGAATTCTCTTAGCTTTTGCTTCTGTGTAAAGGTTTTAATTTCTCCATCAAATCTGAATGAGATTCTTGCTGGGTAGAGTAGTCTTGGTTGTAGGTTTTTCTCCTTCATCACTTTAAATATGTCCTGCCACTCCCTTCTGGCTTGCAGAGTTTCTGCTGAAAGATCAGCTGTTAACCTTATGGGGATTCCCTTGTGTGTTATTTGTTGTTTTTCCCTTGCTGCTTTTAATATGTTTTCTTTGTATTTAATTTTTGATAGTTTGATTAATATGTGTCTTGGCATGTTTCTCCTTGGATTTATCCTATATGGGACTCTCTGTGCTTCCTGGACTTGATTTACTCTTTCCTCTCCCATATTAGGGAAGTTTTCAACTATAATATCTTCAAATATTTTCTCAGTCCCTTTCTTTTTCTGTTCTTCTTCCGGGACCCCTATAATTCGAATGTTGGTGCATTTAATGTTGTCCCAGGGTTCTCTGAGACTGTCCTCAATTCTTTTCATTCTTTTTTCTTTATTCTGCTCTGCAGTAGTTATTTCCACTATTTTATCTTCGAAGTCACTTATCCGTTCTTGTGCCTCAGTTGTTCTGCTATTGATCCCTTCTAGAGCATTTTTAATTTCATTTATTTTGTTGTTCATCACTGTTTTTTTTGCTCTTTAGTTCTTCTATGTCCTTGTTAAACGTTTCTTGTGTTTTCTCTATTGTATTTCCAAGATGTTGTATCATCTTTACTATCATAATTCTGAATTCTTTTTCAGGTAGACTGCCTATTTCCTGTTCATTTTTTAGGTCTGGTGGGTTTTTACCTTGCTCCTTCATCTGCTGTGTGTTTTTCTATCTTCTCATTTTGCTTAACTTACTGTGTTTGGCATCTCCTTTTCGCAGGCTGCAGGTTCGTAGTTTCCGCTGTTTTTGGTGTGTGTCCCCAGTGGCTAAGGTTGGTTCAGTGGGTTGTGTAGGCTTCCTGGTGGAGGGGACTTGTGCCTGTGTTCTGGTGGATGAGGCTCGATCTTGTGTCTGCTGGTGTGTTTTGGGGTGTCTGTGGCCTATTATGAGTTTAGGCAGCCTCTCTGCTAATGGGTGGGGTTGTGTTCCTGTCTTGCTAGTTGTTTGGCATAGGGTATCCAGCACTGTAGCTTGCTGGTCATTGAGTGAAGCTGGGTGTTGGCGTTGAGATGGAGATCTCTGGGCGATTTTCTCTTGATGTTACATGGAGCTGGGAGGACCAGTGTCCTGAACTTGGCTCTCCCACCTCGGAGGCACAGCCCTGATGCCTGGCTGGAGCACCAAGAGCCTTTCATCCACACAGCGCTGAATTAAAGGGAGAAAAAAAAAGAAGAGAAAATAAAATAAAATGAAGTAAAATAAAATAAAATAAAGTTATTAAAATTAAAAATAACAAATAATTATTAAGAAAAAACTTTTAAGAAGTAATAAAAACAAACTGGACAGACAGAACCCTAGGACAAATGGTAAAAGCAAAGCTATACAGATAAAATCACACATAGAAGCATACACATACACACTCACAGAAAGAGAAAAAGGGAAAAGAATATATATATCTTTGCTCCCAAAGTGCACCTCCTCAATTTGGGATGATTCATTGTCTGATCACACGGAGCCTGACGCATGCTGTGTGTTCTCCTGGGGAAGTTGTCCCTGGATCCCGGGACCCTGGCAGTGGTGGGCTGCACAGCCTCCTGGGAGGGGAGGGGTGGAGAGTGACCTGTGCTCACAGACAGGCTTCTTGGTGGCTGCAGCAGCAGCCTTAGCATCTCATGCCCGTCTCTGGGGTCCGCGCTGATAGCCACGGCTCACGCCCATCTCTGGAGCTCCTTTAAGTGGCGCTCTTAATCTCCTCTCCTCCTGTACCAGGAAACAAAGAGGCCAGAAAAAGTCTCTTGCCTCTTCAGCAGCTCCAGACTTTGTCCCGCACTCCCTCCCAGCTAGCAGTGGTGCACCAGTCCCTTCAGGTTGTGTTTACGTCACCAACCCCTGTGCTCTCCCTGGGATCCGACCTAAGCCCGAGCCTCAGCTCCCAGCCCACACCTGCCCTGTCGGGTGAGCAGACAAGCCTCTCCCACTGGTGAGTGCTGGTCGGCACTGATCCTCTGTGCAGGAATCTCTCCGCTTTGCCCTCTGCACCCCTGTTGCTGTGCTCTCCTCCGTGGCTCCAAAGCTCCCCCACTCTGCCACCTGCAGTCTCCGCCCGCGAAGGGGCTTCCTAGTGTGTGGAAACCCTTCCTCCTTCACAGCTCCCTCCCACTGGTGCAGGTCCCGTTCCTATTCTTTTGTCTCTGTTTTTTCTTTTTACTTTTGCCCTACCCAGGTACGTGGGGCGTTCGTTGCCTTTTTGGAGGTCTGAGGTCTTCTGCCAGTGTTCAGTAGGTGTTCCGTAGGAGCTGTTCCACATGTAGATGCATTTCTGATGTATTTGTGGAGAGGAAGGTGATCTCCGCGTCTTACTCTTCTGCCGTCTTGAAGCTCCTCCCCTTCCATTTTACATCTGAGTAAACTGAGGCTACTCTTATTTCATAAACCAAAGTTGTTAGATGGAGGTTATCATTCTTTTCTTCTAAAGAAGCGAAGCAATAAGGACTATTGAGTGAAATACTTATAAAAACAGTATGACATAATTATAATGCAAGGATGACAGAAATATCCCAGTGCTAATAGGACATTTGCTGTGGATAGTAAGGATTGGTTTCTGTGAACTGTTCTTTCAATCTTTCAACATCTACAATAGATATAAAGGAGTCATTCATATATAAGGGGTAAAAAAGTCATTTATGGTGTGAAACTGAGCAAACCGATAGTTGCATTTTAATAGTACCTTGATCAAACCCCTTGGTCCTTGCTGAAATCACAGGTTTTCTCCTCTTCAGTAGACTAGGATTTCTTTAATTTCTTGCTTCATGAATGGTCTTCGTACAAGCTTGGAAACCATAGATAATTGCCACATGGATATTTAGAGCATAATGTATTGGTTGCATAAGAAATCTACCTTGCCCTGGATGCCACCAATATGGAGTGCACAAGTAAAGATTGTAAGCATTCTGAAAGAAAAGAAGAAACGATGCCCGGTGACATGCCCACACTTTAAGAGCTGCAATTATTTAAACTGGTTTACATTTGGAGAGGGTTCTGGACAGGGGATATACATTTGGTAGTCATCAGCATACAGGTGGTATTTACGTACTAAAAAGAAATGAGATCAGCAGGGGAATGTGTATGGACAGAGAAAAAAAGAGGACCAAGGATGGAGTCTTGGATTGCTTCAACATTTAGAGGTTGGAGAAAAGAAGAGGAAGCAGCATAGGGGGTTAAGATGGAAGGGGTAAAAGCAAAACCAGGACAGTGTGGCATCCTGGAAACCAAGTGAAGAAAGTGTATCAAAGAGGAGCTGACTTTATATCCAATACCACTGATAGGTCAAGAAAGATGAGGAAGGGAAAAAGAACACTGGATTTCGCAACACATATAGAGCAATGGTGATCTTAATAGAGGGTGGATGAAAGTCAAAACAGGAATGGGTCCAAGAGAAAATAGGAGGCGAGGCTTTGGAAAGAGTAAGTATTATAGAAATCCTTCCAGGAATTCTGCTGTGAAAAGAAGCAGAACAATGGGGAGGTAGCCAGATAGGAAAGTAGGATAAAGTTGTTTTGTTGTTGTTGTTTTGGTTTATAAGATGGAAAAAAAAAGTTATCGATATGATGTGATGGAAAAGATCAAATAGAGAGGGAAGACATTACCTGATGATGTATTAGAGAATGCATAAAATTGCTGGAATGATGTTCTTGAAAAGGTTCGAGGAGATGACATTCACTGCACAAGTATCAGAATTGACTAGATGGGAATTTAGAGGGTGCAAAGGAAGGCTTACATTGCCTCACTCTGGAGTCACGTGGCAGTGGTCTGAGTTTGCCTGCTGACTCTGCCATGCTTAGTACCGACTCCATTGGGTTTCAGGAGGATTAGATGATTTCACATGCATAAAGTATGCAGAATAGTGCCTGGCACATAGAAAAAGCACAGTCATTAGCAGTTGCTATTATTCTTTCAACATTTGATAAAAAGTCACGTTTTCCAAGATAATAATGGGATTTACTATCAGATTTAGTCTATTCTGAGCTAGCAGGATCTACCTCTGCATCCTCTGAACTCTGTCTAGGAGGAGAACAGGGATATTCCTAGTCACTCCCCTGGGAGAAGCCTGATATGGTAAAAGGCCTGTGCTTGCAGTCTAATAGTTTTACTAGTTCTCTATTAGCCTCATTCTAGAAACATTTATGAACAATTCAGTATATGTTTAACTGCTTTTTACATATGTTATTTAATTTTCAATAACCCTTTGAGATAAACAGTATTATTTTCCTCCTGTTACAGAACTAAGGCATCTGAAAGAGAGGTTAAGTACCTTCACCAAGGTGACATCGGACCTGGGTGTGAACCCAGGCAGTTTGACTTTCCTGCCTCCTAAATTGGTCGATGGATAAGTACTTACAATTTGCATTATGCTTTTTTGGTCCAAGGCATTCTTACCTGATTGTTCCTATGTATAGGTAAGGATACAGAGAGAAATATTAAATTAACCAAGCCATGCCTTTAGTGAATAAGGGAGCATACTCATTAGTCATCACCAAGTGAAAGAGAAGCTGAACAAGGCTGCTAGGAAGAAAGTAAAATAGAGGAGTCATAAAACATTTCCAAAAGAATTCTCTGCATAAGAGAAGAATTGTACAAGAATTACTAGGCTATAGCCTAGTATGCTGAACTAGGGTCTCTTGCAGAAAGGCCTGAGGATTAATCAGTTAATCATTCTGTGACATTTAATCAAGAGCCAGAAATCTAATCAATGGCCGACCCATTGTAACACTGGGGTACTGGTCTGGCTTCCTGCCTGGACTGTCCAATCTTAATTAGCAATTATCTCAGCTGGGTGACCCTCTGCCCCTGGGGAAGGAAAGCTATTCAACAAGGAATAGCTATTTCTAAGTGGAAATTTCACCTTTTGCCTCCATCACTTGTTATTAGGCAGTGTGTTTATTCAGTTTCCAGTGCCTTATTGGGCCCATGTGATGGAAAGATCTGGCATTAGACCAACAATTACTTTAATGAGGAGAAATAATGAAGCTCTCCTCAAGGGAGACAGGAGATCTGAAATTTCCTTCACTTTCATCTCCTGTATAACTTTCTCCCTTTCTGTTATTCTGAAATGTGGCCTTATTTAATTACATTAACTCTAGTTCTTTCCGGACTAAACAGAAAAACCCAACCCGTAGTCAAGAAGAATTTTTGTTTCAACTCAAATCTGAGAGTTTTCATTTTGTTCATTTTCTTAGGATAAAGATAAACCCCTACTCTGATTCTTTCAATGGTAACTTCTTTTGACTCTTGCTTTGGAAAGTCTTAGATGCAAATTGTCGCTTTGCCCCTGTGCATCCATGGGCAAGTGAATTCATCCTTTTGAGTCTATCTCAGAGGGGATGGTCAGGAAAGGCCTTTCTGTAGAGGTGTCATTGAATTAGGTGGGAAAGGAGCCCACTCCATGATCACCAAGGGTGAGGACTCTTCTGGAAAAAGAAATAGCAAAGGCAAAACTAGAAGCCACTGTAGCTGGAGTGAATGAGCCACAGGAAGGGTGGCACATGCTAGGTCAGAGAGACAGGCAGAGACAAACCACACAAGGTGTGATCTTGTGGACAGGGCAAGGTTAGGAAGATTCTGCTTTATATGGAAGGGCAATCCATGAGAGGGTTTTAAGCACTGGAGTGACATAATCTAATTTGCCTTACCAAAAAATCTCTTTAGTTTCTATGTAGAAGACTAATTAGGAGTAAATGCAAGTAGAGTGCTTAGTGCAATGTCTGGCTGGTAGTAATTGAGAAGTGTTAGCTGTTTCCATCCTTACTATGATTGTTGTCATTCTCAGCGAGGACCATACTCCCTGGGAAAACATGTCAGAATCCTCCATGAGTGGGACTTGGGCCTCAAACCACTAACTCCTTAACCCCCAAAGCTTCAAGTCAAATTCTGTAGGAAGATGTGCTCCTACCATCCCCCGCCCCTAACTGCCCTCTCAGCCTGTGGAGCGTCATCAGTGGCCATGGTGTGTGTTGTCCATCTTAGGTATGGTGGGGTTAGAAATAATGTTGAGGACTTTCACATTTATATCTAATCTTCTGCAGAATTATACTGCCATTAGGATCATATCAAATTCAAGCTTGGTATGCAGAACATTAGAGAACCCATTTCTGTGCTAAATGGAGAAACATAATATTTGCAGATAAGACACTTTTCCAGGAACTCATTACAACCTCAATTTTAAAAGTTGCACAACTGAAAACAAGTTAAATTTTCTAACTTGTGTACTTGCTGCTGTTAATAATAATACCAAGACGTGGCCTTGGATGACACTGAATGCATGGGGAAGCATCTTGAAAAACTTCATCTCATTCGGCCTTCACAATGCTGATGACTTAGGTAAAGCTAGATTGATGACTTCTAGTCTGGGGGAAAAAGCAGCAGCATGGGGATTCTGTGACATGTCCAGACCCACAAACAATGCCTAACTGGGACTCATCATTGCAAATCATAGACTGGAGTTCTTTTTGTCATCCCCAGTGGCTACTGGTACCACTATGTTCACTGCTGTTATGGAGGACAAGAACATTTTAAAGTGCTTATAGAACTGGGATTTCTAAAATGTCATGGTGGAAAAGATACCAGTATTAATTTAATAGTATTCCAGGAGGAGGAAAATTCTGAATGGGTACCCTTAACAAACACAAGATGTATGTCTTAGTAATGTAGGAAAAGCCTAGGTTTTCCTTAGAAACCAAATCCACTTGGAATTGATTATATACCTCTCTGGCACATGAAAAAACCCACTAAGGTTTGGTGGATGAGCTGGCCAGATTTGTTTTGTCTTTTTAATAAAGATCCCCACAGAAAAGTAGAGCTGATAGTTTGAGGAAATTCCAGGAATAGACCACATCAGGATTCCCTCTTCTAAAGTGGGTCACAGTTTTCTTGTTTGTTTTTTTATTTTGTGAAGTATTTATTAAATTATACATAGAGGGCCGCTCACACACTTTATGTCAACCATTTGAATAATTTTTTCCAAGTGAATATACACATCCACTGAGATCAAGGTTAACAATAATTTTTTACTTTGTTGAGATAAAATTTACCCCTTTAAAATATACAATTCAGTGTCTTTTATAATACAGAGTTGTGCATCTAACACCATTATCAAATTCCAGAATATTTTCATCACCCCAAAAAGAAACTTCATACTCATTAGTAGTCACTCCCCATTCCACCTGCTCCCCAGCTCCTGGAAGCCAGTAATCTACTTTCTGTCCCTATAGATTTGCTTATTTGGTACATTTATTTAAAATGAAATCATAAAATGAATGGTCTTTTGTATCTGGCTTCATTTACTTAGCATAATGTTTTCAAGATTCATCTATGTTGTAGTATGAATCAAGACTTCATTCTTTTATATGTCTGAATAGTATTCCATTGTATCAATATACCATATTCTGTCATACAGAGTGAAGTAAGTCAGAAAGAGAAAAACAAATACCGTATGCTAACACATATATATGGAATCTAAAAAAAAAAAAAAAATTGTCATGAAGAACCTAGGGGCAAGACGGGAATAAAGACACA
The DNA here is from genome assembly GCF_039906515.1 of Pseudorca crassidens. Lineage (NCBI taxonomy): Eukaryota > Metazoa > Chordata > Mammalia > Artiodactyla > Delphinidae > Pseudorca > Pseudorca crassidens. The sequence goes on from NC_090298.1 coordinate 128,664,349, forward strand.
GACCTACTAGAGAATGGACTTGAGGATATGGGGAGGGGGAAGGGTAAGCTGGGACAAAGTGAGAGAGTGGCATGGACATATATACACTACCAAATGTAAAACAGATAGCTAGTGGGAAGCAGCCGCATAGCACAGGGAGATCAGCTCGGTGCTTTGTGACCACCTAGAGGGGTGGGATAGGGAGTGTGGGAGGGAGGGAGATGCAAGAGGGAAGAGATATGGGGATATATGTATTTGTATAGATGATTCACTTTGTTATAAAGCAGAAACTAACACACCATTGTAAAGCAATTATACTCCAATAAAGATGTTAAAAAAAAAACATATTCTATTTACCATGTATATTACCTGATAATAAATCTGGGGTGTGGACATTTGAGTTGTTTCCACTTTTTGACCATTATGAATAATGTTGCTATGAACGTACAAGTACTAGATTTTGTAGACATTTGTTTTCATTTGTCACTGAGGAACTTTCAAAATGTTCTGCAAAGTGGGTGCATCTCTTACATTTTCACCAGCAATGTATGAGCATTCAATTTCTTCATAATCTTCCAATACTTGTTATATTGTCTCTTTTCAAATATTTTATCCATCCTAGTGGTTGTGAAGTTTTATCTCATTGTGGTTTTGATTTGAATTTTCCTGATAACTGCTGATTACAGGCATTTTTTTTCATGGCTTATTGGCCATTTATATATCTTCTTTAGAGAGATGTTCTTCTTTTTAATCACATCATTTACAGCTATAAATTTCTTGCTAAGCATTACTTTAATTGCATCTTCAAATTTTGCGTGTTGTTAGTTTGTTTACATTCATCTTGAAGTGTCTTTAAATGTCCCTTGTGATTTCTTCCTTGGCTCATTGTTATTTATGAGGTTGTTTAACTTATACATATTTATGAATGTACCAAATTTCCTTCTGTTATAGATTCCTAATTTCATTCCATTGTGCTTGGAAAACATACTTTTTGTGATTTCAGTCACTTAAAATTTACTGAAACATTTTTTGTGATCTAACATAGGGGCTATTCTTGAGAATGTTTCAGAAGAATACTTACTCTAATTGTTGTTGGGTGGAATATTCTATAGGTGTCTTTTATGTTTAGTTGGTTTATACTGTTTTCAAATTCTCTATTTTCTTGTTGATATTCTGTCTAGTTCTATCCATTATTTAAAGCGGGATATTGAAGTTAGCAACTATTATTGTTGAATTTTCTATTACTCTCTTCAATTCTGTGTATTGTATTTTACTTCACATATTTTGGGGCCCTGTTTTTAGGTGCTTATGTTTTCTTGGTAAATTGACTCATCATTATAAAATATTATTCTTTCTCTCTAGTAGCAGTTTTTCTTGGCCTTAAAGTTGATTTTGCCTGATATTACTATGACCCTTCCAGCTCTCTTTTAGTCACCGTTTGTGGGGTGTTTTTCACATTCTTTTACTTTTAACCTATTTGTGTTTTTTAGTCTAAAATATGACTTATAGACAGCATTTAGCTGGATCATGGTTCCTTTTAATCCATTTTGCTAATCTCTGCCTTTCTATTTTTATTTTTTTTAAAAAATTATTGAAGTATAGTTGATTTACAATGTTGTGTTAATTTTGGCTGTACAGCAAGGTGACTCAGCTATACACATACATATATATTAATATATTCTTTTTCATATTCTATTCCATTGTGGTTTATCACAGTATATTGAATATAGTTCTCAGTGCTATACAGTAGGAACTTGTTTTATATCCATCCTATATATGCTAGTTTGCATCTGCTAATCCCAAACTCTCAATTCTTCCCTCCCCTACCTGCCCCCGCCTTGGCAACCACAAGTCTGTTCTCTATGTCTCTGAGTCTATTTCTCTTTCGTAGATATGTTCATTTGGGTCATATTTTAGATTCCACATATAAGTGATATCATATGGTATTTGTTTTTCTGACTTACTTCAGTTAGTATGATAATCTCTAGGTCCATCCATGTTGCTGCAAATGGCATCATTTCATTCTTTTTTTTTTATGGCTGGGTAGTATTCCATTGTGTATATATACCACATCTTCTTTATCCAGTCATCTGTCAGTAAATAATCTCTGCCTTCTTAACTTGAGATTTTAATAAATTTAAATTTAAAGTGATTACAGATAAGGAAGGATTTACATCTACTATTTTTGTATTATGTCATACGTCTTTCAGTTACCCTAATTGCTCCATTTGGGTTAAATAGGTATTTCTTGTTAACCATTTTAATCCCCTTATTGTTTCTTTTACTATAATATCAAGCTATTTCCTTATTGATTGTCCAAGGGATTACAATTATTATATTTCAGTAGTATACAAAAATTTTGTTCCTATAGAGCTTCACTCCCCTCCTTTGTGCTACTTTCCTACAATTACTTCTTTATACATTGTATGGACATTAATATGGATTAATAAGTATTGATTTATGTAGTTTTATTTTGAATAAGATAGAAAAAAGAGTTAAAAATGAAAATGTATGTAGCGTTGACCCTTGAACAATGTGGGGTTAGGGGTGCTGACCCCTGTGTAGTTGAAAATCATACATATAACTTTACCATCTGTGGTTCAGCATGCACATATTCAACCAACTGCACATTAGGTAGCACGGTATTATGTATTTATAGAAAAAATATACATGCAGTGGACCCATGCAGTTCAAACCCATGTTGTTCAAGGATCAATTGTATACTCTCCTTTATATTTATCTTGTAGTTATCTTTACCAGTGCTCTTTATTTATTTATGTGAATTAGAGTTACTTTCTAGTGTACAGCTTTACTTCACCCTGAAGTGCTTCTGTGGTATAGAACAGATAAAGATGGTGATATATTCTCTTAGTTTTTGTTCATTTGGGAATGTCTAAATTTCTCCTTATTTTTGGAGAATGGTTTGGCTGGATATAGAACTCTTGGTTGACAGTCTTTTAGCACTTTGAATATGCCAACCTACTGCTTTCTGGTCTCCATGGTTTCCAATGACAAATCAGTCGTAATTCTTATTGAAGATCTTTGTACATCATCACTTTCTTCTCTTTTTCTGATTTTAAGATTCTCTGACTTTTTATAGTTCAGATACTATGTGTCTGACTTTGTATCTCTTTGAACTTATCCTTTTTGGAGTTCATTAAACTTCTTAGATATATATTTTAGGCATCATTTCTTTAAATATGTCCAATGTCTGTGCTTCCTCAAGGACAGTCTTTGTTCTGTATATGGGCCATAGTTTCTTATAGATATCTCTATATCTCATGCTTTTTAAAAAAAGAATGTGGCAACTCTGGAAATCAGATTCTCTCCCACACCCAGGGCTCTTGTTGTTTATTTGTTTACTTTTCTTATTTCAGTGAAGTCTCTGCTCAGTTAGATTAGTTGTCGCCTAATGATTAGATAGAGGTTTCCTTAAATTCTTAGAAACTCTAAGTCTCCCAGTTGTTGTTGAGGAGCTCTGTGTGCACATTAAGACATACTTTTAATATTCTGCCAGGCAGTTTAACAACCCCGACTTAGACTTCTGCTTCTCCTGCTTCTGCATGCAGAAACTCAGAGTTAGCCCGAAGTAAGAGGTTAGGGTCTTCTCAGGTGTATCCTGAGCACTTACATAACCATGAGCGTGAGCACAGCCTTATGTGCATGACCCTGTGGATACTGGAATATGTGGATACTTTGGAATATGTCAGATACTGTGGAATATGTCAACATTTTTCAAAGACCTCTTTAGACATCTCATTCCTTAGATTTCCTTTTATGCTTTTTGGTTAGCGTATTATTTTAGCTCACCTCTTATCTACTGCCTCAGACGTTGAGCTCCATGTTCGGTCAAATAAAGATAGCCTTGCTAGTGGCCTCACCTAGAAAACCACCAGACAGATTCTCTGACAATGGGGTTTTGAAAGTGCTCCAGTCACATCCTGCCCCCTCGAGTGGTTGCCAGGCATTTGATTTTCAAGGCTACTCTAGTGCTAAGGAGGGCATGCATATAGGACAAGTTAAAATGCCATAATGCTCACTGTTCTTACCTAGATTCAGCTGTTGTTCTTAAACAAACATTCCTCAGATTTCTATAAGCTTTTAATTTGCAGAATTCTGAAATGTTGATTCTGACTATTTATACCAGTGTTCTTGTTGCTTTTATGGAAAAGAGGATTTTCAAATATCCTTTTTCTGACATTTTTGCTGATGTCTTTAGTCTTTCGCTTTTAAGGTACCTCTTCTTTGGCACCAGTGAAGTTAGGTGCACACACAATGATAATAAAAACATAACCTCCTTTACTAAGTAAGAGCAGAAATTTTAGATCACTGTGTGCTCAATGGAATGATGAAGTCAGATTGCAAAATGCAATTCAATGGAGAGATAAGAAATGATGGTTTGTAAGTTAAATGTTTGAAAATGAGATTATGGAGGAGTTGTGGTTATTGCTACTCATAAGATCTAGGGAAAGGGTAGGAGAAAAATAATGAAAAAGGAAAAGTTTGGGAATTAAAAGTCCAAGGAGTTTAAAAATTCCCTATGATGACTTTAAAAAAAAAATTTTTACTTATTTATTTATTTATTTATTTATTTTAACATCTTTATTGGAGTATAATTGCTTTACAGTGGTGTGTTAGCTTCTGCTTTATAACAAAGTGAATCAGCCATACATATACATATATCCCCATATCTCCTCCCCCTTGCATCTCCCTCCCACCCTCCCTATCCCACCCCTCTAGGTGGTCACAAAGCACCCAGCTGATCTCCCTGTGTTATGCGGCTGCTTCCCACTAGTTATCTATTTTACATTTGGTAGTATATATAAGTCCATGTCACTCTCTCACTTCATCCCAACTTACGCGTCCCATGCCCTGTGTCTCAAGTCCATTCTCTACATCTGCATCTTTATTCCTGTCCTGCCCCTAGGTTCTTCATAACCTTTTTTTCTTCTTAGATTCCATATATATGTGTTAGCATACGGTATTTTTCTCTTTCTGAGTTACTTCACTCTGTATGACAGACTCTAGGTCCATCCACCTCACTATAAATAACTCAATTTTGTTTCTTTATATGGCTGAGTAATATTCCATTGTATATATGTACCAGGTCTTCTTTATCCATTCATCTGTTGATGGACTCTTAGGTTGCTTCCATGTCCTGGCTATTGTAAGTAGAGCTGCAATGAATATTTTGGTACATGACTCTTTTTGAATGATGGTTTTCTCAGGGTATATGCCTGGTAGTGGGATTGCTGGGTCGTAGGGTAGTTCTATTTTTAGAATTTTAAGGAACCTCCATACTGTTCTCCATAGTGGCTGTACCAATTTATATTCCCACCAAAAGTACAAGAGGGTTCCCTTTTCTTCACACCCTCTCCAGCATATATTGCTTGTAGATTTTCTGATGATGGCTGTTCTGACCGGTATGAGGTGATACCTCCTTGAGTTTTGATTTGCATTTCTCTAATGATTAGTGATGTTGAGCATCCTTTCATGTGTTTGTTGGCAATCTGTATATCTTCTTTGGAGAAATGTCTATTTAGGCCTTCTGCCCATTTTTGGATTGGGTTGTTTGATTTTTTGTTATTGAGATGCATGAGCTGCTTGTAAATTTTGGAGATTAATCCTTTGTCAGTTGCTTCATTTGCAAATATTTTCTCCCATTCTGAGGGTTGTCTTTTGGTCTTGTTTATGGTTTCCTTGGCTGTGCAAAAGCTTTGAAGTTTCATTCGGTCCCATTTGTTTATTTTTGTTTTTATTTCCATTTCTCCAGGAGGTGGGTCAAAAAGGATCTTGCTGGATTTATGTCATAGAGTGTTCTGCCTATGTTTTCCTCTAAGAGTTTGATAGTGTTTGGCCTTCCATTTAGGTCTTTAATCCATTTTGAGTTTATTTTCTGTGTACGGTGTTAGGGAGTGTTCTAATTTCATTCTTTTACATGTAGCTGTCGAGTTTTCCCAGCACCAATTATAGAAGAGGCTGTCTTTTCTCCATTGGATATTCTTATCTCCTTTATCAAAATTAAGGTGACCATACGTGCATGGGTTTATCTCTGGGCTTTCTATCCTGTTCCATTGATCTATATTTCTGTTTTTGTGCCAGTACCATACTGTCTTGATTACTGTAGCTTTGTAGTATAGTCTGAAGTCTGCGAACCTGATTCCTCCAACTCCGTTTTTCATTCTCAAGGTTGCTTTGGCTATTCGGGGTCTTCTGTGTTTCCATACAAATTGTGACATTTTTTGTTCTAGTTCTGTGAAAAATGCCGTTGGTAGTTTGATAGGGATTGCATTAAATCTGTAGATTGCTTTGGGTAGTATAGTCACTTTCACAATGTTGATTCTTCCAGTCCAAGAACATGGTATACCTCTCCCTCTGTTGGTATCATTTTTAATTTCTTTCATCAGTGTCTTGTAGTTTTCTGCATACAGGTCTTTTGTCTCCTTAGGTAGGTTTATTCTGAGGTATTTTATCCTTTTTGTTGCAATGGTAAATGGGAGTGTTTCCTTAATTTCTCTTTTCGATATTTCATCGTTAGTGTATAGGAAAGCAAGAGATTTCCGTGCATTAGTTTTGTATCCTGCAACTTTACCAAATTCATTGATTAGCCCTAGTAGTTTTCTGGTAGAGTCTTTAGGATTCTCTGTGTATAGTATCATGTCATCTGCAAACAGTGACAGCATTACTTCATCTTTCAGATTTGGATTCCTTTTATTTCTTTTTCTTCTCTGATTGTTGTGGCTATAACTTCCAAAACTATGTTGAATAATAGTGGTGAGAGTGGGCAACGTTGTCTTTTTCCTGATCTTACTGGAAATGGTTTCGGTGTTTCACCACTGAGAATGATGTTGGCTGTGGGTTTGTCACATATGGCCTTTATTATGTTGAGGTAAGTTCTCTCTATGCCTACTTTCTGGAGGTTTTTTTTTTTTTTTTTATCATAAATGGGTGTTGAATTTTGTCAGAAGCTTTTTCTGCATCTGTTGAGATGATCATATATTTTTTACCCTTCAGTTTGTTAATATGGTGTATTACATTGATTAATTTGTGTATATTGAAGAATCCTTGCACTCCTGGGATAAACCCCACTTGATCATGTATGATCCTTTTCATGTGCTGTTGGAATCTGTTTGCTAGTATTTTGTTCAGGATTTGTGCATCTATGTTCATCAGTGATATTGGCCTGTAGTTTTCTTTCTTTGTGACATCTTTGTCTGGTTTTGGTATCAGGGTGATGGTGGCCTTGTAGAATGAGTTTGGGAGTGTTCCTCCCTCTGCCATATTTTGGAAGAGTTTGAGAAGGATAGGTGTTAGCTCTTCTCTAAATGTTTGATAGAACTCTCCTGTGAAGCCATCTGGTCCCGGGGTTTTGTTTGTTGGAAGATTTTTAATCATGGTCTCAATTTCAGTGCTTGGGATTGGTTTGTTTATAGTTTCTATTTCTTCCTGGTTCAGTCTTGGAAGGTTGTGCTTTTCTAAGAAACTGTCCATTTCTTCCAGGTTGTCCATTTTATTGGCATATTGTTGCTTGTAGTAATCTCTCATGATCCTTTGCATATCTGAAGTGTCAACTGTCACTTCTCCTTTTTCATTTCTAATTCTATTGATTTGTGTCTTCTCCCTCTTTCTCTTGATGAGTCTGGCTAATGGTTTATCAAGTTTTTTTATCTTCTCAAAGAACCAGCTTTTAGTTTTATTGATCTTTGCTATTGTTTCCTTCGTTTCTTTTTCATTTATTTCTGATCTGATCTCTGATTTCTCTCCTTCTGCTACTTCTGGGGTTTTTTCTTGTTTCTCTAATACTTCAGGTGTAAGGTTAGGTTGTTTGAGATGCTTCTTGTTTCTTGAGGTAGGATTGTATTGCTATAAACTTCCCTCTTAGAACCTCTTTTGGTGCATCCCATAGATTATGGGTTGTCGTTTTTTCATTGTCATTTGTTTCTAGGTATTTTTTGATTTCCTCAGTGATGTCTTGCTTATTTAGTACTGTATTGTTTAGCCTCCATGCGTTTGTATTTGTTACAGACTTTTTCCTGTAATTGATATCTAGTCTCATAGCATTGTGGTTGGAAAAGATACTTGATATGATTTCAATTTTCTTAAATTTACCAAGGCTTGATTTGTGACCCAAGATATGATCTGTCCTGGAGTGTGTTCCATGAGCACTTGAGATGAAAGTGTATTCTGGTTTTTTTGGATTGAATGTCCTATAAATGTCAATTGGGCCATCTTGTTTAATGTATCATTTAAAGCTTGTGTCTCCTTATCTATTTTCTTTTTGAATGATCTTGCCATTGTTGAAAGTGGGGTTTTAAAGTCCCCTACCATGATTGTGTTACTGTTGATTTCCCCTTTTAAAGCTGTTAGCATTTGCCTTATGTATTGAAGTGGTCCTATGTTGGGTGCCTAAAATTTTACAATTGTTATGTCTTCTTCTTGTATTGATCCCTTGATCATTATGGAGTGTCCTCTGTCTCTTGTAATAGTCTTTATTTTAAAGTCTCCTTTTTCTGATATGAGAATTTCTACTCCAGCTTTCTTTTGATTTCCATTTGCATGGGAAATCTTTTTCCATCCACTCACTTTCAGTTTGAATGTGTCCCTAGGTCTGAAGTGGGTCTCTTGTAGACAGCATATGTATGGATCTTGTTTTTATATCCGTTCAGCCAGTCCATGTCCTTTAGTTGGAGCATTTAATCCATTTACATTTAAAGTAATTATCCATATGTATGTTCTTATTACCATTTTTTAAATTGTTTTAGATTTGTTGTTGTTAGACTTTTCCTTCACTTGTGTTTCCTGCCTAGAGAAGTTCCTTTAGCATTTGTTGTAAAGCTGGTTTGGTGGTGCTGAGTTCTCTTAGCTTTTGCTTGTCTGTAAACATTTTAATTTCTCCATCAAATGTGAATGAGATCCTTGCTGGGTAGAGTAATCTTGGTTGTAGGTTTTTCCCTTTCATCACTTTAAATATGTCCTGCCACTCCCTTCTGGCTTGCAGAGCTTCTGCTGAAAGATCAGCTGTTAACCTTATTGGGATTGCCTTGTGTGTTATTTGTTGCTTTTCGTTTGCTGCTTTTAATATTCTTTCTTTGTATTTAATTTTTTAAAATAGATATTTACTGGAGTATAATTGCTACACAATACTGTGTTAGTTTCTGTTGTACACCAAACTGAATCAGCCATATGCTACATGTGTCCCCATATCCCCTCCTTCTTGAACCTCCCTCCCATCCTCCCTATCCCACCCCTCTAGGTCATCGCAAAGCACCGAGCTGATCTCCCTGTGCTATGCTGCTGCTTCCCAGTAGCTAACTGTTTTACATTTGGTAGTGTATATATGTTGATGCTACTCTCACTTCGCCCCAGCTTCCTACTCACACCCCATGTCCTCAAGTCCATTCTCTATGTCTACATCTTTATTCCTGCCCTGCAGCTAGGTTCACCAGTACCATTTTATTTTTTAGATTCCATATATGTGCATTAGCGTATGGTATTTGTTTTTCTCTTTCCAACTTACTTCACTCTGTATTTGATAGTTTGATTAATATGTGTCTTGGTGTGTTTCTCCTTGTATTCATCCTGTATTGGGTTTTCTGCAATTCCTGGACTTGATTATTTCCTTTCCCATATTAGGGAAATTTTCAACGATAATCTCTTCAAATATTTTCTCGGGTCCTTTCTCTTCTCCTTCTGGGACCCCTATAATGGAATGTTGTTGCATTTAATGTTGTCCCAGAGGTCTCTGAGACTGTCCTCAATTCTTTTCATTCTTTTTTCTTTTTTCTGCTCTGTGGCATTTATTTCCACTATTTTATCTTCCAGGTCACTTATCCATTCTTCTGTCTCAGTTATTCTGCTTTTGATTCCTTCTAGAGAATTTTTGAATTTCATTTATTGTGTTGTTCATCATTGTTTTTTTGCTCTTTAGTTCTTCTCGGTTCTTGTTCCACATTTCTTCTATTCTCTCCATTCTATTTCCAAGATTTCGGATTATTTTTACTATCATTATTCTGAATTCTTTTTCAGGTAAACTGCCTATTTCCCCTCATTTGTTTGGTCTGGTGGGTTTCTACCTTGCTCCTTCATCTGCTGTGTGTTTCTCTGTCTTCTCTTTTTACTTAACTTATTGTGTTTCGGGTCTCCTTTTCGCAGGCTGCATGTTCGTAGTTTTTTTGTGTTTGGTGTCTGCCTCCAGTGGCTAAGCTTGGTTCAGTGGGTTGTGTAGGCTTCCTGGTGGAGGAGACTAGTGCCTGTGTTCTGGTGGATGAACCTTGCTCTTGTTTTTGTAGTGGGCAGGACCATGCCCCGTGTTGTGTTTTGGGGTGTCTGTGACCTTATTATGATTTTAGACAGCCTCTCTGCTAATGGGTGGGGTTGTGTTCCTGTCCTGCTAGTTGTTTGGCATAGGGTGTCCAGCACTGTAGCTTGCTGGTCATTGAGTGGAGCTGGGTCTTAGTATTGAGATGGAGATCTCTTGGAGAGCTTTCGCCGTTTGATATTATGTGGAGCCGTGAGGTGTCTGGTGGACTAATGTCCTGAACTCGGCTCTCCCATCTCAGAGGCAGAGGCGTGACACCTGGCTGGAGCACCAAGACACTGTCAGCCACACAGCCGAAGTCTACGGTTGCTCCCCAAATCCGCTGCCTCCATTTTGAAATGATTCGTTGTCCATTCAGGTGTATCTGAGATGCAGGCTACATCAATTTGATTGTGGAGATTTAGTCCGCTGCTCCTGAGTCTTTTGTGAAGTCTGAGTTCTTCTGGTGGCATTCAGTAGGTGTTTTGTAGGAGTTATTCCACATGTAGATGTATTTCTGATATTTGTGGGTAGGAAGGTGATCTCCCTGTCTTACTCCTCTGCCATCTTGAAGGTCTCTCCTCCCTATGGTGACTTTTTTTTTTTTTTTTTTTTTTTGCGGTATGAGGGCCTCTCACTGCTGTGGCCTCTCTCGTTGCGGAGCACAGGCTCCGGACGCGCAGGCCCAGTGGCCATGGCTCACGGTCCCAGCCGCTCCACGGCATGTGGGATCCTCCTGGACCGGGGCACGAACCCACGTCCCCTGCATCGGCAGGCAGACTCCCAACCACAGCGCCACCAGGCAAGCCCCTATGGTGACTTTTTAATTCACTAAAATTAATCTAGGAGAAAGGTCAAATAGGGAAAGACACTGAACCAAAGTTTTTATGTATTTGAGCACAATAATGTGAGATTCAAGTGGGAGTTTTAGGGGAAAGAAAAGAAGAGCTGGAAGTAGAAATGAAAAGCAAGGAGGACACACCTCAGGCCTCTGGTAGGAGAAATGTGGGGAAAGAAGACCTGCCATGAGAAGGCTTCAGGGTAGTACTGTCCTCAGGGGAGATCCAGGTGTCTATGAGAGTAAGAAGGTGATGAACACTTCCTGAAGACCTCAAAGGTATGGGGATTTTGTGGGAAGAGCTCACAGGACACAGTGAGATGGCTGCAGGATATGGGGGAGGGGAGGAACTGGGGTCAGCAACAGTGATATACATACATACAGAGTCATGTAAGTATTAGTACCTGGAGGAAAATGGGTTCCCAAGGAGTCCTGGGTTTCTCTTGGTGACAGTCACAAGGCGATGCCCATGACGGGTGGAGAGTGATGGGGGTTTCCGAGGAGCATATGGAGATCTACAGTTCAGGCTTTACTGTTTCTTCTGCAGGGTTGAGTTGAGGTGCCTCTAACTGAGTGATTAACTCTTGCCCTGTGATGATGGAGGTACCTAGCTTCGCTTTGCCCATAAACTCCCATTCCTGTGTCTGGGTTCAGCATAAGTCTTAATGACAAAATCTTTACTGACCATCACCCATTTATGAGCTGTACTTTCTCTGAATTGGCCTTGCAATCAATACTTCTTTTCATGGAGTCTTTGTATGTAAGACCAGATCTCTTCAACTAATTATCAAGCTTCTGAAGTACAGAAGGCAGCCTTAACTAAGCAATTTCTTAGAGTTACTTACACGTCAGCATCTGGCCTAAGAGGTCTCAACCCCTTTTTTCTGCTATAACATACACAACACATGCTGTTTCAATGAGAGATATTTTCCCATGGGTACACCCAGATTTTGATGAAGCCTCAAAAATTGATATAACTATATGATCATACCTTCTAAGTGCTACAGTAAGTATTAATTACACACCAGGGATCATTCGCCACGAAAGGTGGTTGTGGCATAGATACTATCCATGCAGAGCGATTCTCAACATCCTAGTTGTAACTCCATCCCTTTCCCTCCCTGTTTAGAAAGCCTACCATAGTAAGAGTGGCATAATTGCAGTGATAACCTTGTACCCACTCTAATCTTTATCATTTTCCATAGTACTTTGCTATAAGGGAAGATTATTCAAGGCCTACCTCACAATTGTTTGAGGACATTAGTGTTATGACTGAACATTGAGAACTATTGCACTTGAAAAGTCTGGGAGATACATCTGAGTACCTATAGTTGATGTTTTGCATTCGTGACCTGTCCTGTGGTTATCAGTAATCTAAATTCCTTAGGCAGTGAATTGAGTACATTCCCTTTTTGCCTTAGGAACACCCAATGAAACTTTTTTCTTCTATTGCAGTAACTATGCAGATTCCTCAGGTTTGCATTCTGGTTTCACCCCTTAAGAGCTTTAGGGTACTTCGGCAGGTTAATTAATTTCTTTGCCTTCAGTTTGCACATCTTTAAAATGAGCAAAATAATTTAAATGAGTACATATATCATAGGCTTATTGTGAGGATTAAGTGAGTTAAAACACGTGAAGTGCTTAGAACAGTACCTACTACTGAGTAAGTACTCAGTAAAGGTTATTTACTGAGATGTATTTCATGCGCTACACTTTACATTTGAAGTTGCTTTATTTTAAAATGGAAGGATTTTCACAGAGTCTTCCACAGTGTTTCTTTGCTCTTTCTTTCCCCCCACTCAGCTTTATTGAGATATAACATATATTGACATAGAACATCACATTATGTAAGTTTAAGGTTTACAATGTGATGATTTCATACACACACACACACACACACACACACACACACACACACACACACATATACACACACACACACATATATATATATATAAATGTTTACCACAGTCAGGTTACTTAACTAGTCCTTTACTATTTTGTTGTTGTTATCATGGTGAGAATATTAAAGCTCTCCTCTCACACTGACTTTCAAGTGTATAATACAGTATTGTTGACAGTAGTCACCATGATGTACATTAGATCCCCAGAACTTACTCATCTTGTAACTGAAAGTTTGAAGTCTGATAAACATCTTCGATCTCTCTTGATAAACAGAAATGTGGCTGTTAGCTTCATCCTCATTATCACTGTTATTAATATGACTTTTATATGGTGCTGGCCTAAGCATTTTAAGCATATTAACTTATTGGATCCTTACAACAACCCTCTCGAGACAGTGATATTACCTTCATTTTGCAGATGAGAAAAAAGGTGAGGCACAAGAAATTTTAGGAACTTATTCAAAATACCTGTAAGTACCAGAGGTGGAATCCACACCCAAGTCTTCTAGCCTCAGGACTGCACACATAACCCCTACACTCCACTGCATCCCACAATTAAATGTAAACATTATCACTGATGGAGTTACAGCTACAGTTCCAAATAGTAATCCAGGTGGCACACCAACCCCCTTGGAAGATGGGCCTGTGGCTGTGATGGATGTCATTTCAACTGTTCTCTGGGTAAGGAGTATTAGGACTGATTCATTCAACAGACAGTCACGTAGCAATGTTTCTAGCACTCCTCTCAGTCCTTGGATATAGCAGTGAAGAAAACGGACAGAACTATTGCGTTCAAGGAATTGGTATTGAGTTGGGGGGAGAAGACAGTAAACAAAATGTATAAGTAAATTATGTAGTATGTTAAAGGACAATAAATAGTAAAGAAATAATAATGCAGGGAAGAGGAAAAGATTATGTGTGAATGTAGGTGTGGGGGAGTGTTTCATTTTAAATACGTTTCATTTTAAATCAAGTTGTTAGACGAGGCATCACTGAGGAGCCCTTTGAGCGTGGGAGCAACCGGTGGGTATCAGGAGAAAGCATTCCAAGCAGAGGGAACAGCCAGGGGGCTCAGAAAAGAAGCCATTATGTCTAAATCAGAGTAATTCAGAGACCAGAAATTTGGAGGGGGGATGGGGCTTGTCATATAGGGCCTCACAGATCTTTGTAAGGACTTTGTGTTTTCTGAGTTAGGTGGGGAGCCATTGAAATATTGTAAGCAGAGAAGTGGCATGATCTGACTGGCACATTGAAAAGTATCATATGGCTGGTGTATTGAGACTAGGATGCAGGGGGCTAAGTGTAGAAGCAGGGAGGTTCCTAGGAGGTAATTGCAATATTCCAAGTGAAATCTGATGCTGACATGGATTAGGGTGGTGTCAGTGTAGGTGATGAGTAGTGTAAGAGTATGGATATGTAAACTGAAGATGGAGCCAATAGGATTTCTTGAAAGATTAGATGTGGAATGGGAGAGAAATAGAGGAGTCAAAGATAACTTCATGGTTTTGGCGTGAGCAACTGGAAGGATGGCGTTTCCATTGACGGAGATGTAGGTAAGTCTAGGTGGATCCGATTTGGCCAAGAATTGTGTGTTGGGGGGAAGTCCCAAGGTAAGTTTAAGATATGTTGAGTTTGAGATGGCTATTAAACACTCAAATGAAGACATTAAATAAGAATATTGGTATTGGGAGGGTTTCATGACAGACATAAAATTCTGAAGTCATCAGCACAAGGGAGTGAGTGTAGACAGAAAAGAGAAGTCCTAGAATAAGCTCTGTATTACTTCTACTTCACCATGAAAATTTTCTGGAGATGAAAAGAAACCAGCAAGGGCTATGTGAAACCCTTGACAGCAAAGATGGAAGGAAACAAGGAGAGTATGTATTTTTGGAAACCAAACACAGAAAATGTTTCAAGAAAGAGTAATCAGTGTAACATGCTGCAATGGACAGATCATTAAAGCAAGTGTCCAAATTGGGGGGATAAAAGCCTAAGAAGAATGGGTTCAGGAGAAAATTAGAAGAAGTTGAGACAATAAGTATAAATAAATCTTTTAAGTGGTTTTGTTATCAAGGAAAGCAGAGGTATGGGGTGATAACTAGAAGGATAAATGAGGTCAACCATAGTTCCTTAAGATGAAAGAAACTGCAACAGTTGTGTATGCTCATGGGAAAGATCCAATAGAGAAAAGGACATAAACGTCTCAGGAGGGAGTGGGGGAGAGGTGCTGGAGCTACGTCCTTATTGGGCAAGATGGGGTGGGGTCTAGTGTACCAGTGGAGGTGCTGGTCATTTTTTTTTTTAACGGCTGCATTGGGTCTTCGTTGCTGCACACAGGCTTTCTCTAGTTGCAGCGAGCAGGGGCTACTCTTCATTGCAGTATGCGGGCTTCTCATTGCAGTGGCTTCTTTTGTTGTGGAGCACGGGCCCTAGGCGAGCAGGCTCAGTAGTTGTGGCGCATGGGTTTAGTTGCGGTGCGGCATGTGGGATCTTCCCAGCCCAGGGCTGAAACCCATGTCCCCTGCACTGACAGACAGGGGGATTCTTAACCACTGTGCCACCAGGGAAGTCCAAGGTGCTGGTCTTTGATGGAAGTACAGAGGGCTAATTTCAGGGAAGGAGATCCAGACTCTGGGGACAGATTTCCTGGGGGTCAACTCTTAGCCTCCACATACCGTCACTGAATACCTTTGAATAAGTTATTTAACCTCTCTGAACCTCTGGCGGGGCTTGAAAAATACTCAGCATGGGGATCAATTAGCTATCCTTGTTTTAAGGTAAAATCAAGCTTAACAGCTTTGCTAACAACAAAAGCACAACTTTCAGCAGGTTTCCTCGATTAACTGTCTACAGTATATGCGTTTTCTAAAATTTGAGTTAATACTCCTCCCTCTGCCATATTTTCCAACGGTACACACAGATTTGTGTATTTTGCACACACTTTGTCTTGTACGTGACATGGACTACTCAGGAAGGTAATTATCCCAGCAAACTAAGCTGTGTGAAAAGATAAACTGCTTAGTGGGTTAAAATTGCATATTTTATATGGCACAAACATCCTCATTCCGCTTGTTCCGTGTTTCATAAATCTCTCCAGGACATCAACTGCTTTGAGCTTTTCCATCATCACTGTTTTTTCTCTGGTGGTAGAATCTCTTTTCCTCTCTTACTCTCTGCCGGCAACCTTTTTGGACCAGTGTTAATAAAAGAGCCAAGTAGCTTAGTGAGCTAAGTCAGAGCCATTTTCCACTGAAGCAGCCTTTCTAGCTCAGCTACAAACCAAATAAGTTGCTGCCTCTACACTGGTTCAGGAAGTTTTGCAATTGAAATGGGAAAATCATTTGGGGAGCAGGGTGCTGATCAGATTGTCAGACAAAATAAGTCCATTTTCTCCTCAGTGAGGCAGAGATACTGCCATTAGAAAGGAGGAGAAATGGATGTAATTAAGTCAAAACCCAAAGTTAGAGCAGAAATAAATGAAATACAGCCAAAGAAAAACAATAGAAAATATCAATGAAACTAAAAGGTGGTTCTTTGAGAAGATAAACAAAATTGATAAACCTTCTGCCAGACTCATTAAGAGAAACAGAGAGAGGGCTCAAATCAATAAAATTAGAAATGAAAAAGGTGAAGTTACAATGGACACTACAGAAACACAAAGGGTCACAAGAGACTACTACAAGCAACTCTATGCCAATAAAATGGACAACCCAGAAGATATGGACAGATTCTTAGAAAGGTACACTCTCTCAAGACTGAACCGGGAAAGAAAATATGAAGAGACCAATCACAAGTACTGATTGCGATTAAAAACTCCCAGCCAGATGGCTTCACAGGTGAATTCTATCAGACATTTAGAGAAGCGTTAACACCTATCCTTCTGAAACTATTCCAAAAAATTGCAGAGGAAAGAACATTCCCAAACTCATTCTATGAGGCCACCATCATCCTGATACCAAAACCAAAGATACCACAAAAAAAGAAAATTACAGGCCAATAGTACTGATGAACATAGATGCAGAAATCCTCAACAAAATACTAGCAGACTGAATCCAACAGCACATTAAAAGGATCATACACCATGATCAAGTGGGCTTTATCCCGGGGATGCCAGGATTTTTCAGTATCTGCAAATCCATCAGTGCGATGCACCACATCAACAAATTGAAGAATAAAAATCATGTGATCACCTCAATGGATGCAGGAAAAGCTTTTGACAAAATTCAAGACCCATATATGCTAAAAACCCTCCAGAAAGTAGGCACAGAGGGAACACACCTCAACATAATAAAGACCATATATGACAAACGAACAGCTAACATCATACTCAATGATGAAAAGCTAAAAGCATTTCCTCTAAGATCAGGAACAAGACAAGGATGTCCACTCTCACCCCTGTTATTCAATGTAGCTTTGGGAGCCCTAGCCACGGGAATCAGAAAAGAAAAAGAAATAAAAGGAATCCACATTGGAAAAGAAGAAGTAAAACTGTCACTGTTTGCAGATGACATGATACTATGCATAGAAAATTCTAAAAATGCTACCAGAAAACTACTAGAGCTCATCAATGAATTCGGTAAAGTTGCAGGATACAAAATTAATGCACAGAAATCTCTTGCATTCCTGTACACTAACAATGAAAGATCGGAAAGAGAAATTAAGAAAAGAATCCCAATTACCATCACATCAAAAAGAAAAAAATACCTAGGAATAAACCTACCTAAGGAGACAAAAGACCTGTACTCTGAAAACTATATGATGCTGATGAAAGAAATCGAAGATGACACAAACAGATGGAAAGATATACTGCGTTCTTGGATTAGAAGAATCAATATTGTCAAAATGACTCTACTACCCAAGGCAATCTACAGATTCAAAGCAGTCCCTATCAAAATACCGATGGCATTTTTCATAGATCTCAAACAAAAAATTTTACAATTTGTATGGAGACACAAAAGACCCTGAATAAGTAAAGCAATCTTTTATTGGAGTATAATTGCTTTACTATGTTGTGTTAGTTTCTGCTGTACAATGAAGTGAATAAGTATGCATATATCCCCTCCCTCTCGGACCTCCCTCCCACCCACCCCCATTCCCCCCATCTAGGTTGTCACAGAGAACCGAGCTGAGAAAAATGTAGCTGGAGGAATCAGACTCCCTGACTCAGGCTATACTACAAAGCTATAGTCATCAATACAATATAGTACTGGCACAGAAACAGAAATGTAGATCAATGGAACAAGATAGAAGGCCCAGAAATAAACACATGCACCTATGGTCAATTAATCTACAATAAAGGAGGCAAGAATATACAATGGAGAAAAGACAGTCTCTTCAATAAATGGTGCTGGGAAAACTGGACAACTACATGTAAAAGAATGAAACTAGAACATTCTCTAACACCATACACAAAAATAAACTGAAAATGGATTAGAGACCTAAATGTAAGGCCAGGCACTATAAAACTCTTAGAGGAAAACATAGGCAGAACACTCTTTGACATAAGTCACAGCAATCTCTTTTTGGATCCACCTCCTAGAGCAATGGAGATGAAAACAAAAATAAACAAATGGGACCTAATTAAAAGCTTTTGTACAGCAAAGGAAACCATAAACAAAATGAAAAGGCAACCCACAAAATGGGAGAAAACATTTGCAAACGAAGTGACTGACAAGGGATAAATCTCCAAAACACAGAAACAGCTCATGAAACTCAGTATCAAAAAAATCAAAAAAAAAAAAAAGGGCAGAAGGTCTAAATAGGTATGTCTCCAAAGAAGACATACAGATGGCCAAAAAGCTCAACACGAAAAGATGCTCAGCATCGCTAACTATTAGAGAAATGCAAATCAAAACTACAATGAGATGTCACCTCACACTGATCAGAATGGCCAGCATCAAAAACTCTACATTTGCTGGAGAGAGTGTGGAGAAAAGGGAACCCTCCTACACTGTTGGTTGGAAGACCTATATAGACATTTCTCCAAAGAAGACATACAGATAGCCAAGAGACACATGAAAAGATGCTCAACATCGCTAATTATTAGAGACATGGAAATCAATACTATAATGAGATATCACCTCACACGAGTCAGAATGGCCATCATCAAAAAGTCTACAAACAATAAATGACGGACAGGGTGTGGGGAAAAGGGAACCCTCCTATTCTGTTGCTGGGAATGTAAATTGGTCCAGCCACTATAGAGAACAGCATGGAAAAAAACATGGTTCGAAAGGATGCAAGCGCCCCAGTGTTCATTGCAGCACTGTTTACAGTAGCCAAGTCATTGAAGCAACCTAAATGTCCGTGGACAGAGGAATGGATAGAGAAGATGTGGTAATATATACAATGGAATGTTACTCAGCCATTAAAAAGAATGAAATAATGCCATTTGCAGCAACATGGATGGACCTAGAGATTATCATACTGAGTGAAGTAAGTCAGACAGAGAAAGACAAATATCATATGATATCTCTTATATGCAGAATCTAAAAAAATGATACAATTGAACTTTTTAACAAAACAGAAACAGACTCACAGACTTAGAGAACAAACTTATGGTTACTGGGGGTGGAGAGTGGGGGGAGGGGTAGATTGGGAGTTTGGGATTGACATGTAGACACTGCTATATTCAAAATAGTTGACTAACAAGGACCCAGTGTATAGCACAGGGAACTCTGCTCTATACTCCGTAATAACCTAAATGGGAAAATAATTTGAAAATGAATAGATACATGTATATGTATAACTGAATCACTTTGTTATACTTTGTTAATCAACTGTATTCCAATATAAAATAAAGTTTTTTTTAACAAAGAAAACAACTACAAAAATTTGCCAACCATAGTTACAGAAGATCTCAGTAAACGGAGAAACATATAAAATTCATGTGTTGGAAAACTAAATATTGCCAAGATGGCTATTCTACCCAAATTGATTTAAAGGCTCACAGCAATTTCTATTAAAATCCCAAGAGGCTTTTTTTTTTCTTTTGTATAGATTAACAAGTTGACCCTAATAGGTATACAGAAAGGCAGAGGACCTAGAATAGCCAAAAAAATTGTGAAAAAGGAGAACCAATTGAAGGGCTAACACTACCTGATTTCATAACTTCCTGCAATGGACCCTTGAACAGTTCAGAAGTTAATCTAAGTATAATTTATAGTCAGCCCTCCATATCCACGGTTCCTCATCCACAGATTCAACCAACCCCTGACCAGGGAGTACTGTGGTATTCACTATAGGAAACTATCCACTTCTAAGTTGATTGACACAGTTTGAATCCATGTTGTTCACGGGTCAACTGTATTTGTTTTTCTGTCTGCAAATGATTATCTCCATTGTGATATACCTTTACGTTCAACTCTCAAGCGAGCAACTATATCTTTAAAATAGCTACTACCCTGAAAGAAAAAAACTGATGTCAACTAGTCCATTCTTCTACTTTAGGCAAATGATACTTGTGTATACTTTTCTGTCTGAATTGAGCTACCTCTTCGGATCTACTCTGCATATCTCTCCCTACCACCCCACCTTTAGGAAGTATAATAGTTCCACACCCTTTCACCAACTCATTCTGTCTCCTAAGCGGCCTTTGGAAGATCATTTGGATTCATGGTGCTCATCTCTAGAGGAAGTAATGTGGGCGCCATTTCAGTCTCCTTCCTCTCTTACTCCTTTATTGAGAATGAGAAAAGGAGCTAGGAGTCACTCCTTCCTCCATTCCATTAAACTCCGACTACTTGGGGCTTTCAGAGCGGACAATAGAGACAGCATCTTCTTTTATATATGCTTGGGTTATATGCGAAAACCATATAACCACGTGCCATGTGCCCTGCAACTCACCCACTAAGCTTTTACCCTTATAGTAAGGGTACAACTTTGAAAATTCTGATTTTTTACTTTTGAAATTTCATGTTCATCTCTCTTCTAGGATGTCTCACTGTCCAGATTTACTCATTCAACTTTTCCAGCTCCTACCCTCATTCTGTCCCTCTTAAAGTACCATATGGGAAAAAAATAACATATGTCCAATTTACAGAAATAACTCAATAGTCTAAAGGCTGTGCCGATGGTCTGTGACAATAACCCTGTACAACTAAAAAGGATGAAACTGTGAGAATAAAACTGTGTGTGGTGGTGACACTTTCCCAGCTTCTGCATCTGCTTTGGCTTCATCGATAAAGGTTCTAATGAGCCTTTTCTCATATCTATCATCTCTGCTTCTCTCCTCAGCTGCCATCCTGGGAGAGGGAGTAAGAAAACATGATTGACTCGTACAGCAATTCATATTATATTGGCTCATTTATAAATTTTCCAATAATAATTGTGAATACCTTAGCCTTATGACAAATGCAACTTTCTCCCGGAAGTCATCCCTGATATCGCCACTTGGAATTATGTCTTTTATTTTCTCCTCTGAGTGCTAATGGCACATCATCTGAACTTCTCTTTACAAGTATTTATAACTACAGTAGAGAGCAGAATGTAATTTGTGGGTATGTATTGTGTCTGTAAGTTCCTTGAGGACAAGGTTCATGTCTAAATGAGAGCTCTAGCCACATTGTTGGTTAGTATGGCATTTGGTACATGATAGTTAATAAGGAAATTTGTTGATGGATGCAGGTACAAGTGAAAGGAGAGGAAGAAAGAGCACAAGTCGGTTCACAACAAAAGATTCTACAGCAAAGGAATAAGGGATGCAGGTACTGAGGATAGAGAGTCTGGGAAAAGAAAGCTCTTTAGTACTAAAGCCAAATGGTAGGGCCAGATCTTGGGTAGAGGCTGTGACGCTGATGAATTTACTGAAAACAGGATGAAGATAATAACTTCAACCAGAGAAGCCAGGCACTTGGCCGGCCAGCCTTAGTTCTGACTCTGCATGTTACAGCTAATAAGGCACAGACAAAAAGAGAAATATTTACCAACTATTTGCCAGATACTGTGATTAATGCTTGACCTTTCTCTCCCTCTCCTCCCGATCCCATTTTCTCACTCTCACCCTCATTCTCTCATTTGCTTCTGATAAAGAGGGAGTCTTGTTTCTATCCTAATAAATCAATATAGGCTGTTCTTTCAGAACAGTTTTGCTCGTCACCTGAACGCTTTGTACATATGATGTAATGAGTTAGTAGTGCAAGAGGTTTACTGAGGTAGTGGGATTACTACCTGTAAAGATAAAAGGAAGAAGACATAGGATTAGGCAGATCTGGCAAATCTTGACCAGCCCAATGGGGAAATGTAGAACAAAGGGGTGACGCACATTGAGCAGACATAGACAGACCCTAGTAGCCTCATCATATTCAGCCATTGGCTGGGGTTAGCGGTGAGGCATGTGGCCTCAGCTGGAAAAATGAGGCAGGTCCTGAAGGAACTGATGACTGGAGGTCATCAGCTATCTGCATTTTTTGTAGCCGAATGTCAAGTTCTTTGTTTTAGACTGATCCGAGTGACATACCTCCATGGTGTCATACCCTCCACGAGATCCTAATTAGCCTAGATATGCTTATGGCATTGTGCTTAGCTGATCCTAGTGTACTGCCTCATAGGTTCATAACTAGAAGTGACTCTGGAAACCACCCATGAGTCATTGCTAAAACATCTTTCTGGTTGCCCTGGGTTCTTCTTAAGGGTGCCTTGTGCATCTGTGGAAATCAGAAGGGAAGGAGGAGTAGCTTTGGATCTTCTCGACCTCCTTCCAAACACAGTAGCTTCACGTTCTTGTGCAAGAGATAAAGGCTTTCATGTGATATTCCATTAAAAATAGCCTCTGCTATTAGGAAATTTTAAAAATTTAAAGTCCATTGATATTTTCCAACAGCTCATATCTTGAGTGGTGAGGGAATATCAGGGACTTATAACTTTTCAGATATGAATAGTTTTACAGAACACACTAGGAATTACACATCAACTCAAGGCATTGTTATCAATGCCATAGCCCTACACCTGAGAAGAGCCCCAGAAGAGTGACACCTAGAGACCACTGGGTTAGAGGCAGATGCAGAAAGGGGAAGGGATTTCTTCAAGGTCACATGATAACCGGGGGCAGGAAGACGATCAGTGCCTGGTCTTCTGACTCCTTAGGCTGTGTTTTTTTCACTCTGCCATGATGCTGCTATGATTGAGCTAGACCAGACAAAACACAGAAAGCACTAGCAGATGCTACTGAGAAAGAAGAACTATCAAAGATCATTGTTAGCATCAATATCAAAAGATTTTCCTTTCTTTTACAGAAAACCTTGTTCAGAGCCCCAATACAGTGAATATGAGCTACGGTGGCTACCACAGGGGCTGGGGGCTAGCTGGAGTCAGAGGCTTCCCACACTATTTGACCTTTCTCTTCCTTCTCTGACCAGCGTACAGTGGTTCCTGACTACCTCAGTAGAACTCTTGACCTCTAAGTGACATGATTTAAATAGAGGGAGGGACACATATACACTACTGATACTATATAAAATAGATAACTAATGACAACCTACTGTATAGCACAGGGAACTCAATGCACTGTGGTGACCTAAATGAGAAGGAAATCCAAAAGAGAGGGGATATATGTATACGTATGGCTGAATCATTTCGCCATACAGTAGAAACTAACACAACAGTGTAAAGCAACTATGCTCCAATAAAACTTAATTAATTAAAAACAATAAAAAGAGGAATGTACCAAAACTCAGAATGGCACAACCACTTTCAGTGTTATAAGTGGGTTCACTGTAAAATGAGTGGTCTCATCATTCCAGCCCAGGATACAACACTGCCTCCGAAGGAAACTTTTATTCTTAAAGACCACAAAGTGTAGAAACAGAAAACTTTAGTCTTAGAAGCTAGCCTCTCTTGTGCTATAAATCTGAGTCTGACAGCAGCTACTGGCTTGAAAATATCCAGGGAGTTCAGGCCAAGCTTAGGAAATTTACTGTGACACATAAACTAATATGGAGGGAACCCTGCTATCCCTCTGAAGCAGTTGATCCTGCAAATCGGTCAGCTGACAAAGCAATTTACATCTGTCGACCCCCTTCCTTCTTCTCGGAGAAAATAATGGGCTCTCTTCACTCACTCACTAAGGCAAGAAGCGGCAGGGTTTGGAGGGAATTAGATTACCTGCTGAAATATATATTACATTTTGAATACCCTTACTGTGTAGAGAGGATTTAAATTCCACTCTCTCTCTCTCTTACTAATTGGGTGGGTGGCTGACCGTTCTCCCAAAATGAGTCCCTCTTCAGAGGTTAGTGTCACAGAGCCCGGGAAACTGTAAAAGCAGTCAGCGGGCCGCCAAGAGGCCTTCGCTCCCTGAGTTTTTTCATGGATTGCTCTCTCCTCTGCCCCACCTCACCACCCCCACCTGCTCTTGACACCAGGCTGACACCGTCTCACCACTGGCCCATCAACCGCTCCAGAGAGATGCTCCGAAAAATTGTATTTGGAGCTGCTCAGTCTCACGAGTCAGAAAAGCTGATTCGATTTCCATGCCTTCCAAATACCATCCTGCATGCAGTCAGCCAGGCCAATCACTGGGCGCCTTTAATCAGTCATTTCACGGAGAAGTTCCTGGGGCCCTGGGGAGTGGCAACCTTCCAGAAAGGAGCCATAGGAAATGCTCACGAGAAGCAGCCCAGGCTGCGTGGGCCCAGGCTTCAATGTGTGGCTAAGAGCAAAGCAAGCACAATTTTAGAGTACTTCACAGTTTACAAGGCACACTCACGTGCATGATTTCATCGGGGGTTCTCAACAAATCCATGAGGTAAGACTAAAAGGAAATATGCTTCTAATACCCATTTTTTAGTTTTTCAAAATTGTGTTCACGTAGATAGTCACTCGCCTGACTCCATGCAGTAATGGACAAGGCTGAGACTCGAAGCAGGGGTTTTGTGACGCCAAACCCTGTGCTGTTTGCATCTCCCTGCATGATGCTAACACCCACCACCGTCACTGAAGGCAGCAGCTAACACTTAGTAAAGTATCTGCCAGGTGGTCTGCACAGTGCCGTTCCTGCATTATCATTACAGACACCCTGTGAGATGGGTACCGACTTGTCCCTGTTTAGCACAGTGCAGCTCAGAGAGACTGTAACCTATTCCCTGTCTTCAGGTTACTGCAATTTTAAAACATGACACTAACCTGTCCCTACCTATTCGGCTAAAACTGCCTCACCCTCAGGAAAATTAGCTTGATTCACACATGTGGTTTTTCGTTTCTATCCCTAAATGTTCCGTAACTGTGGGAGGGTCTCACATACCACAGTCTCAGCAGCCCCTAAAGGGATAGCTCTTTAAGAGGCTGGAGAGATGGTAAGGGGTAACCATGGAAATATGGTTATAATTCCACTTCAGTTAACCATAAATAAATGTCAGTAAGAATACAGGATTCTTTCTACATTAAAGAAGAATGCTATTCTTATTATCTTATCCCTTCCTCCACACCGCCCCCCCGCCCCAGTCCCCACCTAAGTGACAATGCCACCAACTTTGAAAGGCAGTTATAATCTCAGGAGGAAAGAGCACAAGGATTATTGTGTTCCAGCGTCCCTTTGATCTGGGTGATGCACAGTGGAATCCTATTGTGTCTACTGCTTGAGAAGTCCTTTTGTTCTAACATGCTGGAGTGTAAAGTGGGAGAAGCCAAAGTAGGAAGAGAAAGACAAGCAATTTGGGAAGATAAAGGGAAAAATCAATGTTCAGGGCTCCTGGAGCTGTCTCGGTTGGTATTTTGTGGGGGAACGGAGTGGGAGGAAGGAACATCTTACAATTGTGCTAGCGAACTGAGTAGGCCATGCAAACTGGCACCATCGGTCCAATTATGTTTCTTTTCATTCTGGAAAGTAAAGCAAGAAGGAAATTGAGGAAATGACTGTCATTATTTATAACTTTTTTGGTAATGAGACATTTCTTTAAAGGACACATGTGAGGATGAGGCTTCCCGGCCTTTGGATGCCCTTCCTTTCCCTTCCTCATCACCATTCCAAGTGTCCTGCCTCCTTCAAGGTCCCCTAATGTCAAGGAAGCCTTCCCTAATTCTTCTGTCTGTTCAGAAAACATCAACAGCATTTAGCGTCAGAACTCAACAAACAAATATTGGTTACACACAATTCCATTATTCTCTATTTATTTAGTCTTAGAATCTTACATAAACCTTAGAATCCTTGAAGGCAGTGATCACATTGTCATTCTCTTCCTGTTGTATCTTATGCCATCTGTAGCTTAATGGGGCCTGGACACATAGTAAGTGATAAATGAACCTTAATAAATGCCTGTTAGCTGTAATGTACATGTGAAACTTCATCCCATAATGACACATCTCTCATATACCCAAGCACTCCGCCTCTGCACATAAGTTCAAATTTGGACTAATAACAACTGTTGATGAGGGAAGAGAATTTGCAAATTGACTGTTAATATAATGTTTAAACTTCAATTCCTAAAGCTGATGTTTTCAGAAATAATTTCTTTCTAAACTGAAGACTTCTGAATTCATATCTTTCAGTAATATTGGTGGATCACATTTTGTTTTCTATGCTTATCAGGGAGCCTGCCAGAGCAAATACTCTATCCTAGTCCAAATAGCTCCAATTAAAGCAGAAACCCTTAGTTAAACAAAGTGGAAAACAAGCTCAAAGTACGTATCCTTGGGTGTCAAATCAACCAAATATGATATATTGTGGGTTAATTTGCATCTACTGCTGGAGAAGGGTTTTTGCTAGTTTTAACCAATATTCAGGGACCATTTAGGGAAATAGGATAAGACATAAAATATTGTGGTTTTTTGTTTTTATATATATATAGCACAAGAGAGAACATACCAAAACTAAATCTTAATGTGTTACTGTTACTTTGGAACAAAGTCTTGGTGCCATAGGCATGGATTTTCTGTAAGAAAGAGCTTGGAGGTAAGCTAGTCCAATCTCCCTGTGTCACAGGTGAGAAGACTGAAGCTTGCAAGTGTTAAACGACCCAAGCAGAGTCACAAAATGGCATGGGCAGGAGGCTCGGTTCCAGCCTCAATTTAACCTCCAATGAGATAGAAGCACTTTAGGAACATGAAGATGGTAGAAATTAATATAAGGTGGAATAGTCTAGGAACATTTACATAATTCTTTACTTGTATTCATTTACTGTGTTTCTTCAAGATAGGTGGAAGGACTGTTTTTTTTAATTTTAGAAATTCTACTGCCTAGAATATTAAAACCCTATAGTAAATGGTCTGAGTGCTGAAAAGCCCAAAAAGGTCTCATCCCTATTCATCAGATGTAAATGTAATGATTTGACTATAGTCATCATTAACTGGCTAATAACTATTTATGACCTCAGAATGCAGCTTCTACCCAGTTAATGGGCTACGTAGTAAAGCTCTGATTTTATCTCCATTGTTCTGGCTCTTGGTCTCACTTGCTTGCGTTAAGGGATGAGCAGGTTCTGCTGATTACCTGCATAATAAGAGTTTATATTCTAAGGGCCTTCAGAAAAACTCTCATCAAACAAAATTGGAGTTCTCCCGACGAAGGAAGTCTTACAGAATAATATGTTGATTGCCCCCAAATAACCCTCACGATTCGCACTTACAGGAAATTGACCATAGGTTTTCTCGGCTGCATTTTCAAGCAATTGTGAATCCCTAAGTGCTGGGATATTGTGTCTGCTGACACTTGTCAAACAACATTTGCCCGAGCTGCTTCCACTTCGCCTTAGAGATGGCGCCCATCTCTCTTAGGAACAGGTTTATGGAACATGCGTCTGAGCTGGGCTCAGAGTGCAGGGGCTGCTGGCTAGAAGGGCTCAAAGGAAGAAAAGGCTTGGCAGTGCCTACATCTGGTATCCTGACCATCCTTCAAGCCGACCTTCTCTTCCTCCTCCTCCCCTGTTTTTACCCTTCAAGAAACTGTGCTCCTTTGAAGTGTATTTCTTTATTCAGCCTCTACTGAATGACCATACACAATGTGTCAGGACTAGAGAAGACGAGAAAGAAGTTTAAAATACGTTCCCTGTTCACTCTGACCTTGCAATTTACTTTACAAGAGGAAATACACACAGAAGCAATTCTTCCAGACTCTGACTCCTCGTTACCGCCACCTTATCACTCCTGCTAAAATGACCATTACCTTTGGCCTGGATTATTGCAGTATCAGTAGCCCTAACCAATGTCCCTTTGTCTCTCTTTGTTATAAAACCTCATTTATATCCCATCAATTCTTTCCTAAAAATTCCCCAGTGGCTTCGTCCTCACCTCATGAAAAGCCGAAGTCCACCGTGGCCGGTAAGGCCATCTATGACCTGGCCCCATTCTTTGTCTGCCATTATATCCTGCCTCCTGTCCTCTCCCTTCATTCTGACCTAACTCCACTATCCCTTTGCTGCTCTTTAAGCACTTGAAGGCTTTTGCCCTTGCCATTTCCTGTGTCTAAACTGTTTTTTCCCTAGGCACGCACATGGTGTTCTCCTTCATTTCACTTAGGTTTCTTGTTAAATGTGAACTGATCAGTGAGGACATCCCTGACCGACCTACACACCCATCCCTGTCTTCCTGCCCTGCTTTATTTCTCTTCTTAGCATTTAAAACCACTCCAATCATTGATTTATCTGTCTCCCCAAACTACATTAGCTTGATGAGAGTAGGAAATTTGCTTAGTTCCCTAATATGTCCATAAAACCTAGAACTGTGCCTGACGCACAATAGATGTTAATACATTGGCTGAAGTGGAAAACCTAAATGCCTTAATGATTACAGAAGACAAATGCATGAATGAATGCACGCATGCATGAATGAATGAATAGAATGCTAAGATGAGTGCACCACTGTCTAGTAAATGAAGCCCTGTCTCTTTATTCTGGCCTCCAAAGTCATTCTATTAGGGATACTTTCAGATTCAACTAACAACATACATAATCAGCAGTCGTTTAAGTAATAAAGACACTCAATTAAGTTTTACAACAAGCAGGCCAGAGGTAAGCAGTCTTGACTCAATAGGTGCTAAAAGATGTATCAAAGATGATACAATCTCTTTCTATCGTTATCCTCACTCTTCTTACCATGATGGTTTAGAGCTGCATGCATGTATTAATATATATTCAAGGCAGGGAAGGTGGAAGTGGTGGTAATAGTAACATCTCCCCTGTTTTTCGGGAAAATAAGAGCTTTCCCAGGTATCTTTTCCTACGAGACTTTTAATTATAAATGTGCCATTTATTCATTTCTTAATGCAGGAAAGTTTTGTGTTTTTTCTTTTTTCTTCCCCAGCCTTTAAGGTGAAAGTGGGCAACGAAGAAGTGGGTTGTGAATGGGTTTTGATAAAGTCAACCTCTACTGGCTGTCACTTAATGTCTTCCATGATATGACCCCTGCCGGATTTCCCATTGCTGTACTGTACAGTCCCTGTTCCGGCCCAACTCAACTGTTTACTGGTCCCCTGACAGTTCTGCCGCCTACCTTTTAAAGAACTGTAGACTTATTTTTTAGAACAGTTTCAGATTTACAGAAAAAATGAGAAGATAGTACTGGGAGTTCTTATATACCCCACACACAATTTCCCTATTATTAATTGCGGTACGTGGGCCTCTCACTGTTGTGGCCTCTCCCGTTGCGGAGCACAGGCTCCGGACACGCAGGCTCGGCGGCCATGGCTCACAGGCCCAGCCGCTCCGCGGCATGTGGGATCCTCCCAGACCAGGGCATGAACCCGTGTCCCCTGCATCGGCAGGCAGACTCTCAACCACTGCGCCACCAGGGAAGCCCTCTCTTTGACAGTTTTGAGGAGTATTGGTCAGGCTTTGTAGAACGTCCCTCTATTGTAATTCGACTGGTATTTTTTCTCATAGATTGGAGTTACGAGGTTTTTATGAAGAAGATCAGGGGTCAAGTGCCACTTGCATCAAATCATATCAAAAGTGTACTATCAACATGAGGTGTATGTCAGGTTTCTCTGTTGTAAAATTATACATTTCCACCCTTTACATACTGTGTTCTTTAGAAGGAAGTCATTATGCACAGCTGACACTTGAGTGAGAAGTTATGCTTCCCCTCCTTGAAGGTAGAGTATCTACATAAATTATTTGGAATTCTTGTGCACGGGGGATTTGTCTCTTCTCCCTGGCTTATTCATTCATTTATGTATATCAGCATAGATAGATACACTGATATTTACTTTACCCTGTGGGTTAACGTCTAATACCTTATTTCTTTGGCCAAATTAATTCTGCTTTGTCCATTGGAATCTCTTTTAGTTGGCTTCTGTGTTCCTTTGACATTCCCACATCAATATAGTTTTGTAGTCTTCGAGCGTTTTCTTTTTGGCACTGCAAAGTGCTCCAGGCTCATCTTGCATATTTCCTGCCCTGGTCCATCTTATTGGAGAATGGTGTTGGAAACCAAGATCTGGGTGGTAGCTGTGCTCACTGTTACTGGGGTGTCATTGCTTCTAGATTTTCTGAGGTGACAGAGCAAGGAATTACATGTTTGTTTACTAACCTGTGAATATACATAGATCTAAAACTATTTCTATATGAAACCATATGTGTCTTTATGAAGTTAATTATTAGCTCAGATTGATGTCTCCAACTCTAGTCCATCACCAGATGGATCATTCTAGCTCTCTCCCCTTGCTTATCTATAAACTCCTACTCCTGTAGTGAGAGACCTGGCTCCCACCATTTGCCATCTACTTAATCATTTGCTTCCAGTTTACATGTATAACGATATCATAATTCTTAACCTCTATCCCTATGAGATACAACTTTATCAACTAGAGTACAGTCATCGTTTGTAGTTCCTTTTGTCTTTAGACTTACAGACTCATTTCCTAGGTTACTTAGGTCAGTACCTTTTGGCACCACCCTCTTCAGTAAGGTTGTTTCATATATCCATCATACAGTCAGATTTCTTGTCAAAGTCTGCAACCTTCTGGGATCACTCCACCTCCTAAATGATTTGTTTTAATTTACCTACATTACACTTCATAAACTTTTATGCTATAAAGTTTCATGGCTTTGACAAATTCATTATGTCATGTATCTACAATTATGGTATCATACAGAATATTTTCACTACCCTCAAAGAAAACCCTGTGTTTCATCTATTCAACTCTGTCCCATCCAGCTGACATCCTGGCAACCACTGATTTTTCATTATCTGTATAGTTTTACCTCTTCCAGAATGTCATATAATTTGAATCATGTAGTATGTAGCCTTTTCGTATGGTTTCTTTACTTAGCAATATGTATTTAAGGTTCTCCCTTGTCTTTTTGCAGCTTAATAGCTCATCTCTTTTTTGTCACTAAATAACATGCCATTTGATGAATGTATCCTGGTTTGTTCACTTACTGCAGGACATCTTGGTTGCTTCCATTTATTGCTAATTATTAACAAAGCTGCTTTAAACATCTAAAACCTAGGACTTTGACTATATTTAGCTTTGGGAGAAACTGTCTTTCCAAGTAGCTGTACCATTTCGTATTCATGCCATCAATAAACGAGAGTCCCTATGGTTCCACATCCTTGTCAGCATTTGCTATGGCCATTTCCTAAGCCATTTTAATAGATGTGTTAGTGGTATTTCATTGTTGATTCAGTCTATGCACATGTTTATACCCTTCTTTATGATAGGAAAACTCTTTCCACTCAAAGCCAATTTCAGTGCCACTTCTTAAAGAACCTCTCAAAACATCCATCTTCTCTACCAAATGAACTTCTTCCTTTCTTAAATGTATAACATCCTTTCTCACTGAAATAAATCTTTAATATTTGAAAGAGACCATAATGTCTTCAAGAATACCACCCTATCACTGTCCACATAGAAGTCAGACATTGGGAACTAAGATATTTTCAACACTTTGGATGCTTAATAATAGTTGCTGTGTAGATGCCAGTGAAGAGAAAGCAACAAAGCCACATTGAGGTAGAGGTATTGGGAAAGCAGCTTAGTTCATTTACCAGTGATGTGGTTTATTTCCAAATACCAGTCTTACCCCACAAGGAATTCAGTCATCTCGAATTCTATCACGCCATGGGCAGCTGCAATGACTTTTAAATTGTCCAAATCATGAATATTAAATCTGTGAATGCAAAGCATCTACAGAACCTCTTCCAGGGCATATTTTTTTTCCAAATCACAGTAATTTTTGCTGTCTTATTTTCCTTCTAGACTACATGGACTTGAGGATAGAATATATCTCTAATTTTATATTCAGTAAATAGTTATCAAATAAACAAATACAAACAGTGCTGTACGGTTTAAAAGGAAAAGATTGTTCTTTCTTACAAAAGCATTATCTGCAGTTTAATTGCTTCCTTGAGATTTCAAAGAAGCCTGAAAGCCTGAACAAAACTCTAAAATAGACCAGAAATGTAGGCACCTTGTAGAGAAGGCAGCCCCTGCATTGATATCAAAGCCCTCAGGAGGGACATGTGCTCCTTTTGTCCATGAAAGGCTGTGGCTATGGAGTGGGTGACAGTGCCTAAGTGATCAGCTTGCTTGTTGCCATGGCGATTTAGCCACCCTTGCTGCAGTTGGCAGGTCTCCCAGGACTGCCCCTGCAGACTGGAACCGCCCACCTGTTCTTTCTCTGTGTTTTCTACCTAGCATACTGCCTTTTATTGAACACAAGGGGGACTGGGAAATACTGTCTATGCTATGGACTAATAGACATGCCAGAATACAGGTAAGTAAGCATAAAAGGATGCTGTGGGGAGAAAGGAGATTGATAATCTCAGAGGATTTGGGGAGGTTATCTCTGCCACATAGCTAGGGATCCCATCACCCCTTTCCTTGAAGGAGCAAGGCATTTGCAAGGAGGTGCTTTTCAAGAAAATTCTCCTCTGTCCCCCTAAATGTGGTTCTCTCTTGTGATATCTATCCAGAAGACAAATCCAGAACACAAATGATACCACAGGCCTAGGACAGTGCTAAGCAGAAGCTTGGTGCTCAGAAAGGAGGGGTCTTGAGTCAATAAAGTCAGTGTTCCTGGGGGTCCCTGATGCTTTGCACATCCCGGGCTCGTCCTGGTGAAGGAAGCCAAAGTGAGCAAACCTCAGGAGGCAGTTGGGTGGTTAGTAACTCATATACTAGCTATAAAAGAGCCAGCACTTCCTTTACTTATTTCAACAGTTCTTTTGAGCATGTATTCCACGTCAGGCTCTGGGGACAGAACATACATCAAGACAGATATATGTCCTGTCTGTCATTAATTCAGTAAATCTTTAAATTCCAATTGCTAGGTATTCCTTTGGGTTACATAATTATACTTAGAAAGCATCTATTATAACTCACATATTTCCTAGAATTAATGAATAATGCTGTCATCAACAAATCTAGTAACAAAATGTCTATATGTTTATAGCTTACACAAAATTCACAATCCCCTAAAAGAACCCTGTGAAGTAGGTCAGGTTGGGGTTTTCAGCTCCATTTTGCAGGCAAGGAAACTGAAGCTCAGAAAGAATACCTGACTCATCTAAGTCAGAACACCGGTTTTCAAGGTGTGGTCTGAGGAGCACGTGCATTAGAATTATTAGGAGAGGTGCTTTTTTTTTTTTTTTTTTTTTTTTTTTTTTGCGGTACGCGAGCCTCTCACTGCCGTGGCCGCTCCTGCCGCGGAGCACAGGCTCCTGACATGCAGGCTCAGCGGCCATGGCCCACAGGCCCAGCCGCTCCGCAGCATGTGGGATCCTCCCGGACCGGGTCACGAACCGGCCTCCCCCACAACAGCAGGCGGACCCCCAACCACTGCGCCACCAGGGAAGCCCAGGAGAGGTGCTTTTGTAAATGGAATTGGGAGGGCCAACCCAGGATTTCCTGGATCACAATCTGTAGGGCTGGGTCCCAGAACTTTCATTTTTTGATAGTCCTCGCTCTCCGTTAACTAACCACTGCCATATACCTTGGTTCATTCAGGATTTAAACTCAGGTATTTTGAGCCTTTTACACTTTCTACCACATCATGGTGGCAGCGTGATCTGGGAACATTGCTGCCTCTTAGTAAGCTGAGGCAGGTTTGAGATTTTATGCGTCGGTCAGTCCTTTCCTAGCTAAATGTTTCTGCGGAAATGGAAAGGAGGCCTTGGGAATGAACATTCAATTTCCTCATCAACTACCCTTTGCCCCCCAAAACTGACCCCTTAGAACATAGAGCTCCAGTGAAGCATTTGGATCACCAGGAGGCTTTTTGCTGGTGGCAGCATTTTGGCCCCAGTGTTTTCTATTTTGACAGCTCATCAGCAGAGTCACTGGAAGGCAGCAGGAACCTCACTATTCAATTAAGGCTTAAGTGTCACCAGAGCATGCCGAGGAAGACGGAAGAGAACTGAGTGGAGACAGCTGAAATCAGCGAGCTTTAACAAGCAGATTAGCCACCCTTCAGAAGTCAGGGCCCTCCCAAGATGCCGGGCATGGTGCCTTGTGCACTGGGATACACGGTCTAATTCTCAAAGCCTGTTTCCTGGTTTACATGTATTGTTCTTCATAAATTACTGTGTTCTACAAAAGGAAGGAATTATCATCAATTTAACAAACATTTGTCAAGCATCCATTCTGCTCTGGATTATGGCTGAACCACCCAGCTGAGGTCCCTGCCCTGGCAGTATAGCACACACATGAGCAGGGACTACAGGCCTAAAATAAGTAACGTGGGAAGTTCATGGAGAAGGCAACAAAGGTATTCTGACATCATTTAGTAAGAGAAGGTAACATCACTCAGGGTTTCTCTAAGTGTGGTCTGAGGGCCGCCAGGTCAGAAACCGCTGGGGCTGTTTGTTAGTAAAAATGCAAAATGCCTGGATCAACCCCCAGATACTCTGGACATGGGCCTAGGGAAGCTACTTTTTTTTTTTTTTTTTTAACTTACTTATTTATTTATGGCTGCATTGGGTCTTCATTGCTGTGCACAGGATTTCTCTAGCTGTGGTGAGCAGGGGCTACTCTTTATTATGGTGCACAGGCTTCTCGTTGCAGTGGCTTCTCTTGTTGCGGAGCACAGGCTCTAGGCACATGGGCTTCAGTAGTTGTGGCGCACGGGCTTAGTTGCTCCACGGCATGTGAGATCTTCCCGGACCAGGGCTCGAACCCATGTCCCCTGCATTGGCAGGCGGATTCTTAACCACTGCGCCACCAGGGAAGTCCCAAAGCTACATTTTAAACAAACTCCTTAGGTCCTTCTTTTGCACACTGAAGTTGAGAATCTTTGGTGTGTGTGAGTGTGTGGTGATAGTGGGCAGAGAATTCAAAGAAGGCCTTTGTGAAGAAATGCTGTGTGGGCAAGATGAGGCTTAAAGTAAGGGGCCTTGGGCACAACCTTCCCGTGTAGAAGTAAGGGCATACAGAGGTCCCAAGTGAGTGGAAGAAGGCAAACAATCCTCTGTGGCTGGAGAATAAGGAGAGCGATGGAGAGAGGCAGGACTTCAGAGGCAGGGGCGTGTCAGTATTGTTAAGGATTTTAGATGTGATCTTAAGTCACTGCAGAAATCTAGCCTAAGGAGGAGCATAGTTAAATATTTATTTAAAAAATTTAAAACAGAATGAAGGGATTGGGGTCTCTAGAGAGGATGTTGGGCAATGAGGAGGTAACTGGCAATAATTGGGTAAGAAGTAATGCTACCTTGGGTTCAATCAGTGGCCATGAGAATGGAGAGAAATCGATGGATTCCAGAGATACTGAGGGGGTCAAAACGACAGGACTTAGTGACCCTGCAGACACTAAATGCCACCATGACCCCGATTAACTCCTGCTCCAGTTTTGAGGATACGAACTGAGTTGAGGTGCTGCTGCCTTGTTGAGAACATGTTCTTTGAGGAGATCTCCTGCCACAGGTTCCTCTGTGGACAAGGACATGCTTTTGTTTGGACAAGACCAAGGTGACTGGCGTAAAAGTCTCCAATTCAAGGGGTCAGAAGACATTCGGTTGGTTCCAGACTCTGCCAGTAAATCCGTTGGGCCCAGTCAGGGCCTCAGGTTTCCCACATTTAAGTCATGCCCTCTTGATATACTCGCATTGCATCCCGTACTTTGTCTCCATTAGCACTTATAATGACTTAAAATTAGGTGAGAAATACCTCCAATTATTTATGAAATACCTGTCTCATCCATTAAACTGTAAGTTCTGCTGGCTGGCTCATTATTATCTCCGGCTCTAAGAGAAACAGTTGCCGAGTATACGTGAAACAACTGTAGTTCCTGTAGTCATAGGACTCACTCCTTTGAATGTGGACAGATGAATGTGATACCAAAGAGGTGAAAAGTGGCAGAATCCAGTGGCTGTTCAGATGAGGAGAGTGAGGATGAGAAGGAAGGAAACGTCTAGGAGGGTGTCCATGTCTCTAGCTTGGGCACGTGGGTGGATGGAGTTACCACTGACTGAGACAGAGAAAGCTATAGGAGAAATCACAGGGCTTAAATTTAAGACGAGATCAATTTGGGGCATCGAAACTATAATGCAAGACATGCAAATGGAAGTGTCTGGTGGGGAGTAGACCATAGAATTTTGAAGCTTTGATAAAAGGTCCAAGTCCAAAGTTTTGCATGTACTTTGGAAAAGTAGATGAGCTTTTTTTTTTAATGAATAAAATGGCATAGGATTTAACAAAACCCAATTAATAACAGCTGTTATTTATAGCTAAGTGGCAGCCTCAGTTTTATGTGCTTTGACTTGTTTAATCCTCACATCAATTCTATGTGGTAGATATCCTTGTAACTCCCATTTCAAAGATGAGACACAGATAGAACGCTTGAGCACCTTGCCCAAGGTTACACAGGCAGTGAGCAGTGAAGACAGCCTTGCAACCACAACAGTCAGAAGCTACTGCCTTTGCTCTCAGAATGATGTTCTTCCATCTGTCACACACTTGATCTCATGGCAGCCAGGCCATCCTCCATCAGATCTCACATCCAAATACCTGTTAACTGTCTGCCTCACTTCAGAGCTTGGCTAGGGATCTCTCTGTATCGGTCTTCATTATTTTACAGGTGAAGAAACTGAAGTATAGAGTGATAACATAACTTCCATATGGTCACACAGTTAGGGCCCTGGGTGGGGTATTTGAACTTAGCTGTATCTATTTCCAGGACGAAGAAATTTTACTGCTACATGACCATAAAAATACATATTTTGGGATATAAACTTTTCCATTACTAGAGGGTGAAAAAGGAAGGGTGAGCATTGATCTAGGAAGAGGTAAAGTAAAATCTAGTCTAGGGATTGCCATTGAATTTGTGATGTCAAAGAAATGTCACCTGTCCCTTTTAATCTTGGATTGGAAGCATTTAAATTAGTTAGCCCCTCCAGCTCTAGACGTAATTTTTAAATTATTGTAGAGGGAGGAAAAGAAAAGGTGGAATGTCTTGAGAAAGTACCAAAACCAACTTTAAAATACCAAATAATTATTGTTGTTCAACAGAGAATGCTTTAAACGCAATATCCTACTTGACCCTCACAGTCTATGAAGTGGCATTATTATCTGTTGGTAGGAACAAGACAACAGGCCCAAAATGGAGTCATTTATGCTAAACCCCACATCAACAAACTGAGATTTAACTTAATTACAGTTTCCACTCCTTCAGAAATGCAGTCTTAAACCAGTCAGTCAGCAATCACCCCCTCAGCATTAGTTAGATAATCTGCCTGATAGACCCCTGCAAACACCGAAAGGAGAGTACGCTTGGAACAACCAGTCTGCTTTTTTTGCTTAGTATAACTTGCTTGCTTCTGCTCCCTTGTGCCTAGAAGAGTCTTCCATTCTGTATACTGCTCCTCAGAGCTCCTTTCTATTATCTGCTAGATCGGATGCTGCCCAATTCATGAATTGTTGAATAGAGCCAATAACATCTTTAACATTTATTCAGTTGAAGTGTTCTTTAACACCATCCTGCTTCCATTATTTTACAGAGGAGGGAACTGAACTTTAAGTAAATTAACTAAACATCTCAAGGACACACAACTAGTAAAGGACAGTGCAATTTCAAATCCAGCTATGTCTCATGCTGAAGAGCTGAAAACTCTCTAGTATTTCTCTTTGACTTATTGTAGAAATGATTCTGCTAAAACTGAGGTTTAGTCAAGAGACAACTGGAGCAGGTAAATTTACCCTAGAAAACTGTTTGTGAAAGATCAGTAACTCAGGTATGCACCGCGATGACAGCACCTTTTTTCTTTGTCTAAGAGAGAACAGAGGTATTCGCAGCTCTTCAACTGCCCCATCCAAGTTTTTCAGTCTGCTTGTAAGGTTGCTGAAAAATACTAAATAAGTTCTACTATACTGACTGTGTCCTATGGAGAAATACAAAATTGGCCATTTCTAGTGTCATTTGGACACTAGGATGAAAACAGGTGCTAAGAAATGGGTAACCCTGACTGATGGGATAAATAAGTTTACTCAAATACATCTCTTAATATAGACTCACAGTAAGGTCTTTTCCCCTACTCTTTCACTAGGTTTGTTTTCAACTTTGGTGTTTTGGATTTTTTTTTTTTTTGTTATTTTCTGCTTTATAACAAAGTGAATCAGTTATACATATACATATGTTCCCAAAATGATCTCACATCTCTCCTAGATTTTAGCACATGGCTTGTAGAACCTTTAGTTGAACAATAAACAAAATGAACAAATGAAAAAGAAAGGCTGGCAAAGATTACGAAAGACAGGACAGGCACTACAGGCGAAATAAGGGATGGCAAAGTCTTTTATTTCCTCTTTGAAAATGCAAATGCCCTGAAGGGTCAAGAGACGGTCA
This sequence comes from Pseudorca crassidens, assembly GCF_039906515.1. Lineage (NCBI taxonomy): Eukaryota > Metazoa > Chordata > Mammalia > Artiodactyla > Delphinidae > Pseudorca > Pseudorca crassidens. The sequence goes on from NC_090298.1 coordinate 128,703,073, forward strand.
TTCATAGCTTAGTGTGACTTAGTTTATGCAGTTTGTTCCCTATGTTCTGGGCAAGTTCCTGAATTAGAAGAGTCTGAAAGATCACCTAATCCAATCTCTTACAACAGGACTAAGTCATTGAGGCTAGGAGACGGGAATGATTTGATCAGGAAGCCACAGCTAGTTTTATAATCAGGTTTGGAACTCAAGTAGGAGGAATCTCAGTACAGTTCTCTTCCTTTCAATGCCGTGCTGCTCCAGATATTAAAATGCTGAAATGCTGCTATAGACACAGCATGATGTATAGTTGAGTGGCATGTGGAGACAAATAGAGTTGGCTCCTCCTCCGCTCACTAGCTCTGGGAACCTAGGAATGTTTCTTATCTTCTCAAAGCCTCAATTTGTTCATCTGTCGTCAAATGGAGATAAATATTATCTATCATCTCATTATGTTATGAAAATTAAATAGAAGCACGTATTTGATGTTCTTAGCAGAGTGTCTGTCTGGTGCCAGTAGCTAATTAATACATGCTAATTCTTTAAAATGTACTTGTTTAGACTTATTCAAATGGAAATGGTTTATTACAATACAGGTGGCTTAAGATCTAGGATAAAGATTTTGGTCAAAATGACTTTTTTTTTTCTGGGTCTAAATCAATTTTATTTTCGGTGTAGTTGGCCAATGCTACTACAAAATGCCAAGGATGTCTTCAGAAACTTCCCTTCCCCATATCTTTCTAAGCATGCCAGGCAGAACACATCTTGTACAACTGGTATTTCTTGAGATACATATTTGAGTTTATCGTGGAAGGGCTGATCCATTTAATTAAACCCTGTGAATTTCTAGTTTACATGAAGCAGCTTTGGTTCCACTAATTAAATCTCAAAATTCTCAGGCTTTTAAGGTCTTGAAGAAACTGGAGATCAGTGAGAAGTTTTGAGATGGGAATTAATCTAGAATATCTTAAAATGTTGGAGGAACATTATGATCAGAGGAAAGGAGAACAGCAGCTGAAGAGACAGTTTCTCCAGGAGATTTAGAACTCTGTTATTTGTCAAAATGCTGAACATGTGATAAGCAACAGATACAATTTTAGCAAGTTTTTTTTTAATACAACATTCAGTGAAGATTAAAATGAGATCAGTTGCTTTTAGAGGCCTCCAAATCAGACACATGTAAAATAAGAAAAGCTTCTAGTAGTTTCATCTGTGAAAACAGGACCCAATTGCTACAGAGAAACTTTAATCAGATATTATTAATTGTAATTAATGGATTGATGATGTTTCACATTAAGATTACGTTACTGAGGGAAAACCCTAACATATGCTTAAGAAGTTAAAGTGAATTTCTGGCTTTCACTCAAGATGTCAAAAGCTAGAAAGTGTTGCTTTCACTTAAACATTAAGAAAAAGTGACAATTTCTGAAAGCATAAATTTTCGTGAGCCCTTCAGAGAACTGAGGTCACAGGGCAACCAGCTAGTCTGAAATATAAGGGAAAGACAGGCAGGCACCTGTAAGGAGCTGTAGGCACTGGCTTTCCTGGGGAAGAGCATAGGAAGAAGACAGAGCCACCATTCAAGTGGGTGACAATATTTTAGCCAAAATTTCTAGCTAATTGCTAAGGCTAGGTGGACCATCATTAGAATTTAGAAGCCCCTAGAATGCAGACACTCACATATTGTTCTTTATGGACTTTCACAGGGTACTTAGAGCAAGATTAGAGTCTGGGGAAGAGATGATTGAAGAAAGCCTCCCACAGGCTGCAGGCTTCAAGGAGGGGAGTGGCCATGTCCTCTCTGATAAAACCCTGGCTGGACCCTTCTGTCCTATGGGGGAAAAAGTCTTAAACCACTGGGAGAAGGATGGCAAAATACCAAAAGACCCGTTGTGGCTGAAGCAAGAGAATAAAAATAATTCTCTACCTAAGGCAGGGCAGAAAAATTATCCAAGGCCCAGGCTCCTGCAGGGATAGGGGCAAGTTCACAGACAAAGGCACTCCCTCAACACTCAGGGACTTAGTGCATGGCTACGGACAATAGAACCCCACCTCTGAATTCTGCCACCAGACCATAAAAAAGTCAGCTAACAAGTTAGTTATAACAGTATAATTCTGGGAGAGGGGAAAAAACCTAGAAAGAGATTCTCTCAGAGGTATAAATTTACTGAGAAAACCTAAAATCGAGGTAAAGCAAGAATACTTAGAAAAATCTTATGACACCCAACCACCACCTGCAATACAAGACAAAGCTAGAGGAATATGAAATAGATATATTTGGGAGTAACCATAGCAACAACAAAACCCAAACCCAGTTCAACTCTTAACAAGAGTGATTGAACATTAAAAGTCCAGCAAAAAGAGAAGCATGTGTGTTTGGGGCATAAATACTATTTGCCTCAGTTTATTTGGTTCTACAGATGATGATGTCTAAGACACAAGAAAAAGAAAGAAAAAAGCCCACTGTCAAGAGACAAAACACACAGTAAAACCAGGTTTAAACAAGAACCAAATGTTGGAACTATCAGGAAATATAACGATGATTAATAGGTTAAAGGCTGTAGTGGAAAAGTTGAACAACAAATATGAACACATTAAGAATTTCAGCAGAGATGGAAACCGTAAGGAAGAAAAATGGGGGTTTTGGCACAAGATGACAATGTAGGAAGATCCTGAACTCACTTCCTCCTACAGATATACCAAATCTACATGTGGAAAAATTTCCTTTGAGGAAACAACCTAAAAACTAGCTGGTGACTCCTACATGTTGGATACACAAGAAAAAAACCAGAGAGGGAGAGAGTGAGACAAAATCTTGCCATAAATACTACCCCCAGTGATGCAAGCCACAATCGGGGAGGAACTCAAAACCCAGTTTTTGCTCCTCTCCCTGAGGAACAAAAGTTTTGAACCCTATATTGGGCTCCCCGACTTTAAAGACCTTTGCCTAAGAGTCAAGGTAAGAGACAACGTTGCCCCCCACCCCCCACAAACAAACACCTGGTTTTGAAAACCAGTGAGGCTTGCATCTACAAGACCTAAAGGGCTGTAGTAAACGGAGAAATGGCTCTTAAAGGGCCTGTAGGCAGACTCACTTGCCTCAGGGGCCAGAAAAGAGGCAGCCAGTTGAGAGGTGCCCAGACCTCATGCACAAGAGGCTTATTTGCTTATCTTAAAGTGCTGGCCTGAGAGGCAGACATCTAATTTAACACACATCTGGGTACTGGCTGGGGTACCCTCTGGGGATGAAGGCTGCTGGGTGCCATCTTTGTGCTCTCCCTCTACTTCACTCCAGCTCCCCAGTGTCTCCTAGAAAGGAGCTTGCATCCTCTTGTATCACCCTGATTTCTGTGTCTGCCTGCCACCTCTATAGTGCCTGGCTCTGGTGGCCAGTGGGGCTTATGCTTATGAATCCCACAGGACAGTAACCAATGGAGAAAAGAGTTCTTAAACAGCCACTACCCCCAGGGAAAAGCAAGAGGCAATAGTCCCAGTAGTACAGTCCTTCTGGGAAAGAGACCTATTAACTTACCTTCATAGCTGAGGCCTGAGGGGCAGGCTTCTAATTAAACACACATCTAAGGACTCACTATAATCTTTTCCAGAGTGGATGTTCTTTGCACTCTCCCTCTGCTGTGCTCCAGAGAGCCAGTATCTTCTGGAGGGGATCTTTTACACGTTTGGTGTTTTATATCTAGTGCCCCGGTTTTGGGGGTTGCCACCTAGGGGACACCTCAAAATGTACTGGCTCTGGTGGCCAATGGGCTTTCATTACTGGGTCCCAAGGGATGGTAACAATAGGAGAGACAGTTCTTCACCAGTTATCATCCCCAGGGCACTGCACAGAGAACAGACTGAAACACATCCCCAGTCTTTTTGTGAAAGACACCTATTTGCCTGCCCTGGAGTTTCAGCCTGAGGGTCAGGCTTCTGGTTTGTCACACGTTTAGGGGCCTACTGAGATACACTCCCGGGATAGAGGATGGTTGTTTCCATAGTTTCAGTCTCCCTCTGCCTCACTCCAGTTACTGGCATTTCCTGAAAAGGAGCTTGTACACTCATCTGGCCCCCTTAGTTTTGCAGCTGATGCCTGAATTGCCTGGCCCTGACGGCCAGCAGGATTTACACTTATGGTCACACAGGACTGTTTATATTTGCATATTTAAAGGCCATCACCTGAGGGTATGAATTCCTAAACAAGAAGGATCCCAGATAACCAACCTAACTTTACACCTCAAATAACTAGAAAAACAAGAACAAATGAAGCCCAAAGTTAGTAGACGAAAGGGAATAACATAGATCAGAGTGCAAATAAATGAAATAGAGACTAAAAGACAATTGAAAAGATGAATGAAACTAAGAGCCGGATCTTTCTTTAAAGACATAAACCAAATTGGCAAACCTTTAGCTAGTGTCACCACAGGGGGGAAAAAAGAGAGAACTCACATAAAATCAGAAATGAAAGAGGAGACATTACAACTAATACCACAGAAATACAAAGGATAATAAGAGACTACTATGAACAATTAGATGCCAACAAACTGGACAATCTAGCAGAAATGGATAAATTCCTAGAAACGTAAAGCCTACCAAGACTGAGTCATGAAGAAACAGAAAATCTGAACAGACTGATTACTAGTAAGGATATTGAATCAGCAATCAAAAACCTCCCAAAAAAACAAAGTCCAGGACAAAACAACTTCACTAATGAATTATATCAAACATTCAAAGAAGAATTAATACCAGTCCTTTTTAAACTCCTCCAAAAACTAGAAGAGGAGGGAACACTTTCAAACTCCTTTTATGAGGCCAGCATTACCCTGATCACAAAAGCAGACAAGGATGTCACAAGGGAAGAAAATTATAGGCCAGTATCCCTGATGAATATAGACACCAAAATCATCAACAAAACGTTAGGAAACAGAATTAAATAATTCATTAAAAGGATCATATACCATGATCAAGTAGGATTTATTTCAGGTATGTAAAGATGGTTTAACATCTCCAAATCAATGTGCTAATTCACCTTGATAAAAATATTATCATCTCAATAAATACATAAAAATCATTTGATCAAATTCAACATTCATTTACAATAAAAACTCTCAAAAAAGTAGGTATAGAGGGAATGTACCTCAACATAATAAAGGTCATATATGGCAAGCCCAGAGCTAACATCATTCTCAATGGTGGAAACCTGAAAGCTTTTCTTCTAAGATCAGGAAGAAGACAAGGATGCTCACTCTTGCCACTTTTATTCAACACAGTATTAGAAGTCCTAGCCACAACTGTTAAGCAAGAAAAAGAAACAAAAAACATATACATTGGAAAGGAAGAAGTAAAACTATCACTATCTGCGGATGACATGGTTTTTATGTATAGAAAACCCCAAAGACTACATCAAAAAGCATGTTAGAACTAATAAATGAATTCAGTAAATTGGCAAGGTACAAAAATCAATATACAAAAATCTGTTGCATTTTTATTCAGAAACAATAAAATATCAGAAAGAGAAATTAAGAAAACAATCCCACTTACAATTGCATCCAAAAGAATAAAATACCTAGAAATAAATTTAATCAAGGAGGTGAAAGAACTGTACACTAAAAATCGTAAGATACTGATGAAAAAATTGAAAAAGACAAAAGTAAATACAAAGATAGCCCATGCTCATGGATTGGGAAGAATTAATGCTGTTAAAATGTTCATTATATCAAAAGCAATCTACAGATTCAATGCAATCCCTACCAAACTTTCAATGGCATTTTTCACAGAACTAGAACAATCCTAAAATTTGTATGCAACCACAAAAAATTCTGAATAGTAGAAGCAGTCTCGAAAAAGAAGAGGTAAAACTATAAAAAGTAAAAATAAGAACAAAGCTGAAGGCATCATGCACCCTGATTCCCAACTACTACAAAGCTATGGTAATTAAAGCAGCATAGTATTGACATAAAAACAGACACATAGATTAATGGAACTGAACCAAGAGCCCAGAAACAAACCCATGCATAGATGGCCAATTAATCTACAACGAAAGAGGCAAGAATTTACAATGGTAAATAACAGTCTCTTCAATAAGTGGTGTTGAAAAAACTTGACAGCCATATGCAGAAAAATGAAACTGGATTAAAAACTTGAATGTAAGACCAGCAACTATAAAACTCTTATGCAAAAACAGAGGTGAAAACCTCTTTGATATTGGTCTTAGAGAGATTTTTTTTTGGATCTGACTCCAATGGCAACAAAAGCAAAAATAAACAAATGGGATTATACCAAACTAGATTATACCAAACTAAAAAGCTTCTGTACAGGAAGGAAACCATCACCAAAATAAAAAGGCAGCCCACTGAATGGGAGAAGATATTTGCAAATCATGTATCAGATAAGAGGACAATATCCAAAATAGATAAAGAACTCATACAGCTCAATAAAAACTCAATCCAATTAAAAAATGGGAAGAGGATCTAAATCTTCATGTTTCCAAAGAAGACATACAGGTGGCCAAAAGACACTGGAATAGATGCTCAACATCACTAATCATCAGGTAAATGTAAATCAAAACCACAATAAGATGTCACCTACACCTGTTAGAATGGCTATTATCAAAAAGACAGGTGATAACAAGTGTTGGTAAGACTGCAGATAAAAGGGAAACCTTGTGCACTTTTGGTAGGAATATTAATTCATGCAGCCACCATGGAAAACAGTATGGAGGATCATAATAAATTAAATAAGAACTAACATATGATCTAGCAATTCCACTTCTGGGTATTTATCTGAAGAAAACAAAAACTCTACCTCAAAATTATATATGTACCCCTTTGTTTCCTGAAGCCTTATTTACAATGGACAAAATATGGAAAGAATCTAAGTGTCCATTGATGGATAAGTGGATTAGGAAAATGTGGTCTTGGGATGTCCCTGGTGGTCCAGTGTCTAAGCCTCCATGCTTCCAATGCAGGGGGCCCGAGTTCGATCCCTTGTCAGGGAACTAGATCCCAAATGCCACAACTAAGAGTTTGCATACCATGACTAAAGATCCTGCATGCCGCAATGAAGATCCCGCATGCCTCAACTAAGATTCGGCACAGCCAAATAAATATTTTTTAAAATGTGGTCTATATATACAATGGAATATTAGTCAGCCATTAAAATAAAATTTGCAACAATATGGATGGGTCTCGAGGGCATTGTGCTAAGTGAAGTAAATCAGACAAAGAAAGACATATTCTGTATGATCTCATATGTGAAATCTTAGAGAGAGAGAGAGAAACCTCATATACAGAGAACATATTGGTGGTTGCCAGAGGGGGTATGCAAAATGGCTGAAGGTGGTCAAAGGGTACAAAGCTCCAGATATAAAATAACTAAATAATGGGAATGTAATGTACAGCATGGTGACTAGTTAAAAATACTGTATTGCATGTATGAAAGTTGCTAAGAGAGTAGATCTTATAAGTTGTCATCATGTGCACACACAAAAAAACATTAGCTGTGATGGATTTGTAATGATGATGGATGATAACTACACATATTTTGGTGATCATTTCACAATATAAACAAATATAGAATCTTTATGCTGTATGCCTGATACTAATATAATGCTATATGTCAATTATACCTTAGTAAAAGAAGAAAGAATAACTGGAAATCCTAGGAATAATTAACACAGTAACAGAGATAAAGAATGCCTCCATGCTCATCAGCTGACTCAACTTGGTTAAGAAAAGAATCAGTGACCTTCACAATCAATCAATAGATATTACTCAGACTAAAACCCAATAAGAAATAAGAGTGGGGGGTAGTACAGAAAATTCAATATCAGTAAAAAATATGAAATTGTCTAACTTATACGTAATTGGAATCCTAGAAGAAGAGAAGGTGAGAAGAAGAGAAGAAGAGAAGAATGAGAAGGTGGTAGAACAAATGTGTATAAATATATTGCTCAAGAATTTTCAAACACAATGAAAGGCATCAAACCACAGATTTAAGGGTTCAGAGAAGCCTAAACAGAATAAATACTGAAACAACAAATAAAAGCACAAACGTAAACCTAGACATCATATTCAAGTTGCTATAAACCACATATAAAGAGAAAATCTTAAAGGCAGACAGTACATACAAAGAAACAAAAAATCAGAACATACTCCTCATGAGAAGCTACGTAAGCCAGAAGACAAGGGAGTGCTGATAAAGTGAAATGGAGCACCATTTAGATAACCAATCTCCACTCATTAATGAATAGTAGACTGATATTTCTAAGTTCTAGCATTATTCCCTAGTTTTCAGTGTTTTTAGGGAGACACTGTTAAAATCTAGGAAGTGAAACTGCAATGAAAAGTATTAATGATAATAGCCAACATTTTCTGAGTGCCTATTATGCACTAGGCGCTGGGATAATGTTTATACATGTATTATCTCATATGATTAAATGCTGATAACCATATGATTGTTAGAATTTAGAGGAGTAGTTCTTCACTGGTGAAGAGAGAATTTAATAAAGTTCCCTTGAGATCATGAGCATAGAATCTGGCTTTTGTTTGGGGCTCTTCACCAGAAAGTAGAGAGCAGGTATAGAACCAAGGCAAAAATAACCTGCCTCACTCCCAGCAATGCTAAATTTTTAGTAATATGTACCATGTATAGGCCCAGTAATTTGTATGGCTTCTCTCATTTCTTGTAGCCTCTGCTATTTCCTAACCCTGTCCAAACTGTTCAAAATTATGTTTCAAATCTCTTTATTTATGGGTTTTTAACCAAAGCCATGTGGTGAGACAATCACTATTTCTCATAATATTAGAGGCAATATGCCTCAGTGCACTTGAAACCTTCAACTTTCAGCTTCTAGGCTTATAGAAGAACCCTATTCCCCAGGGTGTCACTGCTTTCCTCTTGACAATAAAGTCGAATTGTTATGTGGATAAAAAAATTATTTCATTCTTCATTTAAACACTTACAAATATTCCAGGAACTGCACTAACTACTTTATATTTTCTCATCTAAATATCACATAATCCTAGAAAGTAGATATCGACATTATTTCAAGAATGAGCAAACTAAGCCTAAGAAGTTAAATGAATTTCTCAAAGGTATACAGAGAGTCCCTAGGATAGGGACTGTGAAAACCTGTGTCTGAAGCCCCTGCTCTTCTGTGCAACATTATATTGTCCTATCCTACACCCAGTATTGAACCCTACAGCAGTGTGTAGGACAGCAGTACTAACCCTGTTTTCTTGAAACAGGGGGCTAAAACCAGAGGCTGATGGTGCTCATAGGACTGTAATCTAATTAAAACAACAATTTTATACTTGCATTAAAACTCATATTAAGAGGTATTAATCAAGTATATATTGATTATCAACTCTGTGCTTGACATTATTTAGTTTTATCGTCATAGTAATTATAAACACAACTCAAGAGTTTCTAGCCATATACGCTGGCAGGTTTTATATCATCAGTGTTTTCAAATTGTGGCCCGTGGAAGATGTGTGTCATAACTACCTGAGTGCTTAGTTAAAACTATGGATTCTGCAACCCAATCCAGACTTCCTGAATCAGACAGATTCACTAGCAAAGAGGTCCAGCAACCTACAAGAAGTTCCCTGGGGTAAACTTTGCTTGCACTAAAGCTACAGAACCACTGTAATAAACTATACTCCTAAGATGATAAGCCATTTGGGGAAACTTTTGAGCAGTTTATTATAAAAAAGGTGGGCAGAGAAATGGTCTAGAAGACTTGCATAAAATCTCAGTTTTTTTCACCCATCAAATGCTTCTGAGGACATCTTCTAAACTACTAACATTTTCATCCACATTATTATTAGGTAACTTTTTTTCTATTGAATACCATAAATTCCACATCTTGCCTCTGGTAGAACTCCTCTGTGAGTGACCTATCTTAGAAAGAAATGAGAAATATTTATATGTTTCTTTAAGAATTTCCAAGTTTCTACAGCTTGCTCCACAGGACCATTCCACAGTGAAGTTGATCTTACAGGTCCACGTGGCTCCACTTAAAGCAAAAGGATAAAAATGATCCCCTCCCCCAGATCAAATACATCTACCTTAATTTTTATGGCATGCTTCCTTTCCAAGTATTAACCCAGGAAGATTTACTGATCCCAACTAGCTGGAGCTGACAATTTGGTTTCCTCTGTGAGTGAGGAATTGCATCTCGGCAGGCAACTGGCTTGTGTTTTGCAAAAGAAGAAAACATAAAATAATTAAGGAGATAGGAAACCTTATGTATTCATTATTTCTGTAATTAGCAACGTTCTGTGCTCTGAATTATGAATTTTTGAGAAGGCCACATTCCTTATGCTCCAGTTAATACAGGCACACTGCAGAGCCTTCCAGAAAGAGACAAAAATAACCACTGAGGTAAATGGTTCAGAGCTTGTTGATCACGCCTATCAGTTTCTTTTAGCTGTCAGGATCATAAAGCACCTAGGAATCCACCCAGTGCTTTCTATTTAGAGGTGGTCGCTTCACCCTATAGCAAATTATAGCTATATGTGGATTCAGTTATTGATAACTTTGTAGAAGCTCATAGTAATATTACAATAAAAATGTTCTCTTAGTTTTAAAGCCTAAAGCAGAGATGGACACAGAGAACTATATCTCACTTTATCTTCTCTACTTAGAATCATGTCTATCCTTAGGACTGGAAATGGACAAATCCCATAACACTAGGAAGTGTTTATTATTTTTTATTTTTATATCAATGGATAAAATCAGAAAACCTTGCTCCAGCTTTCTCCACCTAGAGTAAGCACTTTTTCTCTTTCACACTTACTGAAACTTGAGCTCTTTTGATCCCCAGTGTGAACAACTCTGGCTTCTTATTTCCAGTACACTTTTTTCTCACCTATATGGTAAAACATTCAGCAAATATTTATAGAGTGACAAAGACTCTCTCATTGACTGAAGTCCAGGCACGCTCCTCTGGGACCTCTTCTCAACTAGGCATCAGCCTACATCTATAAGAACAGCAACCCTCAGCACAAATGATTTCACACCCCCCACACTAAGAGTCAACAAACACTGCCATCATTTCTGTCAGCTCAAGGCCGTGTTCCTAGGATGATTACCTCAGCGTCCTTCGATGCCTGCCTGAGAGAGCTGAAAAACAATTTGCTGTTTGTTCCATCCAAAACCCTGACTACAGACCCCTTTTATTAGAGCATGTACTTTAGAAATTGTAAATCATAAATTCTTTTCTCTTTGAGATGTGTCAAATCTTCTTTAACCCAGGAATGTCTTTCTCAAGAACCTGAGAGCCATCCCCTTGAAATGTCATCATCAGTACAGGTAGGAATCCTGTCTCCCAGTCTCTGTAGGAGAGTAGGAGCCTAACTTCAATAAGCCCTGGTTAGCAGACACAGTCTTTTCAAATTGAACAGTCCCACACCTGCGTTTTGCAATTTTCTAATTTCTTTCTCTGCTAAAGCCTTGCACATTCTCCTTCCATGTGACTTCACTTGTTCCTTTAAAATGCTGAGTCACCTCTACAAAGATTGGAGTTGAGCTCAGTTCACCTGAAGACACTGTCTCCGACGGCAGTAGTACTGAATAAAATCTGTCTTGACATTTTGAAAAAGTGTCCCATGCAAAATTTTTCGTTAACAAGAGTACTGTAAACTGAGACAGGTACTGGTGTACTGTGTTAAATAAAATGGGTGTGGATTCTATCTTTAGGGGCCTGTGAATGTAAAACTATAAGTGTGATGATTGCTAGGAAGGAGAGGTAGCTGGTACCACAATAGCATACATCATGGAGATCTGACCAAATCAGAGGTATCCTTGAGGAAGTGAAAAACTGTGCCAAAGTCTTAAGGATGGAGTAGGAGTTAGGAAGGCACAAAGGGGTAAGGAAGAGTACTGCACACACAGGAAACAGCACAGACAAGTCTTGGGCAGGAGAGGTGCTGAGAAAGGATGTAGAAGATAAACATGGATAGGGTGACTCAAGCATGAGTACAAGGACCCAAGGAGAAGTGGGATACACTATTGTAAGGCCAATCCACTCAGGGCTTCCTTTTCTATCATCTTTTTAATTCTTATGGGAAATTAAGACACATAAAAAAGTAGAGAGATCCAGGGGAAGATGGCGGAAGACTAAGACGCGGTGACCACCTTCCTCCCCACATATACACCAGAAATGCATCTACACGTGGAACAACTCCTACAGAACACCTACTGAATGCTGGCAGAAGACCTCAGACCTCCCAAAAGGCAAGAAACTCCCCCATGTACCTGGGTAGGGCAAAAGAAAAAAGAATAAACGGAGACAAAAGGATGGGGACAGGACCTGCACCAGTGGGAGGGAGCCGTGCAGGAGGAAAGGTTTCCACACACTAGGAAGCCCCTTCGCGGGCGGAGACTGCGGGTGGCGGAGGGGGAACCTTCGGAGCCGCGGAGGAGAGCGCACAGCCACAGGGGTGTGGAGGGCAAAGTGGACAGATTCCCGCACAGAGGATCAGTGCCGACCAGCACTCACCAGCCCAAGAGGCTTGTCTGCTCACCCGCCGGGGCGGGCGGGGCTGGGAGTTGAGGCTCGGGCTTCGGTTGGAGCGCAGGGAGAGGACTGGCGGCGTGAACACAGCCTGAAGGGGTTAGTGCGCCACGGCTAGCCGGGAGGCAGTCCAGGGAAAAGTCTGGACCTGCCGAAGAGGCAAGAGACTTTTTCTTCCCTCTTTGTTTGCTGGTGCGCGAGGGGAGGGAATTAAGAGCGCCGCTTAAAGGAACTCCAGAGATGGGCGCAAGCTGCGGCTAACAGCGCGGACCCTAGAGACGGGCATGAGACGCTAAGGCTGCTGCTGCCACCACCAAGAAGCCTGTGTGCAAGCACAGGTCACTATCCACACCCCCCTTCCGGGGAGCCTGTGCAGGCCGCCACTGCCAGGGTCCCGGGATCCAGGGACAACTCCCCCGGGAGAACACACAGCGCGCCTCAGGCTGGTGCAACGTCCCACCAGCCTCAGCCGCCGCAGGCTCACCCGGCATCCGCACCCCTCCCTCCACCCCACCTGAGTGAGCCAGAGCCCCCGAATCTGCAGTTCCTTTAACCGCGTCATGTCTGAACAAAGAACAGACGCCCTCCAGCAACCTACACGCAGAGGCGGGGCCAAATCTAAAGCTGAGCCCCAGGAGCTGTGAGAACAAAGAAGAGAAAGGGAAATCTCTCCCACCAGCCTCAGGAGCAGCAGATTAGGGTAAGCTGTGACAAAGCGAGAGACAGGCATGGACATGTATACACTACCAAATGTAAGGTAGATAACTAGTGGGAAGCAGCCGCATAGCAGAGGGAGATCAGCTCGGTGCTTTGTGACCGCCTAGAAGGGTGGGATAGGGAGGGTGGGAGGGAGGGAGACGCAAGCGGGAAGAGATATGGGAACATATGTGTATGTATAACTGATTCACTTTGTTATAAAGCAGAAACTAACACACCATTGTAAAGCAATTATACTCTAATAAAGATATAAAAAAAAACCCTCCACAATCAACCTGATGTACCCTGCATCTGTGGAATACATGAATAGACAACAAATCATCCCAAATTGAGGAGGTGGACTTTGAGAGCAAGATTTATTATTTTTTCCCCTTTTCCTCTTTTTGTGAGTGTGTATATGTATGCTTCTGTGTGTGATTTTGTCTCTATAGCTTTGCTTTCACCATTTGTCCTAGGGTTCTATCTGTCCGTTAATTTTTCTTTTTAAAATTTTTTTTTCTTAATTATTTTTAAAAACTTTATTTTATTTTATCTTACTTTATTTTGTCCTCTTTCTTTCCTTCCTTCCTTCCTTTCTCTCTCCCTCTCTCTCTCTCTCTCCCTCTCTCCCTCCCTCCCTCCCTCTCTCTCTCTCTCTCTCTCTCTCTCTCCTTCTTTCTTTCTTATTTTTTCTCCCTTTTATTCTGAGCTGTGTGCATGAAAGGCTCTTGGTGCTGCAGCCAGGAGTCACTGCTGTGCCTCTGAGGTGGGAGAGCCAACTTCCAGACACTGGTCCACAAGAGACCTCCCAGCTCCACATAATATCAAACAGCAAAAATCTCCCAGAGATCTCCATCTCAACACCAGCACCCAGCTTCACTCAATGACCAGCAACCTACAGTGCTGGACATCCTGTGCCAAACAACTAGCAAGACAGGAACACAACCCCACCCATTAGCAGAGAGGCTGCCTAAAATCATAATAAAGCCAAAGACAGACACCCCAAAACACACCACAAGACGTGGACCTGCCCACCAGAAAGACAAGATCCAGCCTCATCCACCAGAACACAGGCACTAGTCCCCTCCACCAGGAAGCCTACACAACCCACTGAACCAACTTTAGCCACTGGGGACAGGCACCCAAAACAACGGGAACTATGAACCTCCAGCCTGCAAAAAGGAGACCCCAAACACAGTAAGACAAGCAAAATGAGAAGACAGAAAAACACACAGCAGATGAAGGAGCAAGATAAAAACCCACCAGACCTAACAAATGAAGAGGAAATAGGCAGTCTACCTGAAAAAGAATTCAGAATAATGATAGTAAAGATGATCCAAAATCTTGGAAATAGAATAGACAAAATGCAAGAAACATTTAACAAGAACCTAGAAGAACTAAAGAGGAAACAAACAACGATGAACAACACAATAAATGAAATGAAAAATACTCTAGATGGGATCAATAGCAGGATAACTGAGGCAGAAGAACGGATAAGTGACCTGGAAAATAAAATGGTGGAAATAACTACTGCAGAGCAGAATAAAGAAAAAAGAATGAAAAGAACTGAGGACAGTCTCAGAGACCTCTGGGACAACATTAAACACACCAACATTCGAATTATAGGGGTCCCAGAAGAAGCGAAAAAGAAAGGGACTGACAAAATGTTTGAAGAGATTATACTTGAAAACTTCCCTAATATGTGAAAGGAAATAGCTAGTCAAGTCCAGGAAGCACAGAGAGTCCCATACAGGATAAATCCAAGGAGAAACACACCAAGACACATATTAATCAAACTGTCAAAAATTAAATACAAAGAAAACATATTAAAAGCAGCAAGGGAAAAACAACAAATAACACACAAGGGAATCCCCATAAGGTTAACAGCTGATCTTTCAGCAGAAACTCTGCAAGCCAGAAGGGACTGGCAGGACATATTTAAAGAGATGAAGGAGAAAAACCTACAACCAAGACTACTCTACCCAGCAAGAATCTCATTCAGATTTGATGGAGAAATTAAAACCTTTACAAACAAGCAAAAGCTGACAGAGTTCAGCACCACCAAACCAGCTTTACAACAAATGCTAAAGGAACTTCTCTAGGCAAGAAACACAAGAGAAGGAAAAGACCTACAATAACAAACCCAAAACAATTAAGAAAATGGGAAAAGGAACATACATATTAATAATTACCTTAAATGTAAATGGATTAAATGCTCCCACCAGAAGACACAGACTGGCTGAATGGATACAAAAACAAGATCCATATATATGCTGTCTACAGGAGACTCACTTCAGACCTAGAGACACATACAGACTGAAAGTAAGGGGATGGAAAAAGATATTCCATGCAAATGGAAATCAAAAGAAAGCTGGAGTAGCAATTCTCATATCAGACAAAATAGATTTTAAAATAAAGATTCTTAGAAGAGACAAAGAAGGACACTACATACTGATCAAGGGATCGATCCAAGAAGATATAACAATTGTCAATATTTATGCACCCAACATAGGAGCACCTCAATACATAAAGCACCTCAATACATAAACCTCATACATAACAGCCATAAAAGGGGAAATCGGCAGTAACACACTCATAGTAGGGGAGTTTAACACCCCACTTTCACCAATGGACAGATCATCCAAAATGAAAATAAATGAGGAAACACAAGGTTGAAATGATACAAGATGGACTTAATTGATATTCATAGGACATTCCATCCAAAAACTACAGAATACACATTTTTCTCAAGTGCTCATGGAACATTCCCAAGGATAGATCATATCTTGGGTCACAAATCAAGCCTTGGTAAATTTAAGAAAATTGAAATTGTATCAAGTATCTTTTCCAACCACAAAGCTGTAAGACTAGATATCAATTACAGGACAAAATCTGTAAGAAATACAAACACATGGAGGCAAAACAACACACTACTTAATAACGAAGTTATCACTGAAGAAATCAAAGAGGAAATCAAAAAATACCTAGAAACAAACGACAATGGAGACACGACGCAAAACCAATGGGATGCAGCAAAAGCAGTTCTACGAGGGAAGTTTAGAGCAATACAATCCTACCTTAAGAAACAGGAAACATCTGGAATAAACAACCTAATCTTGCACCTAAAGCAATTGTGAAAGAAGAACAAAAAAACCCCAAAGTTAGCAGAAGGAAAGGGATCATAAAGATCAGATCAGAAGTAAATGAAAAAGAAATGAAGGAAATGATAGCAAAGATCAATAAAACTAAAAGCTGGTTCTTTGAGAAGATAAACAAAATTGATAAACCATTAGCCAGGCTCATAAAGAAAAAAAGGGAGAAGGCTCAAATCAATAGAATTAGAAATGAAAAAGGAGAAGTAACAGCTGACACTGCAGAAATACAAAGGATCATGAGAGATTACTACAAGCAACTCTATGACAATGAAATGGACAAATTCTTAGAAAAGCACAACCTTCCAAGACTGAATCAGGAAGAAATAGAAAATATGAACAGACCATCACAAGCACTGAAATTGAAACTGTGAATAAAAATCTTCCAACAAACAAAAGCCCAGGACCACATGGCCTCACAGGCGAATTCCATCACACATTTAGAGAAAGCTAACACCTATCCTTCTCAAACTCTTCCAAAATATAGCAGAGGGAGGAACACTTCCAAATTCATTCTACAACGACACCATCACCTTGATCGCAAAACCAGACAATGATGTCACAAAGAAAGAAAACTACAGGCCAATTATCACTTATGAACATAGATGCAAAAATCCTGAACAAAATACTAGCAAACAGATTCCAACAGCACATTAAAAGGATCATACACCATGATCAAGTGGAGTTTATTCCAGGAATGCAAGGATTCTTCAATATACACAAATCAATCCACGTGATACACCATATTAACAAATTAAACGAGAAAAACCATATGATCATCTCAATAGATGCAGAGAAAGCTTTTGACAAAATTCAACACCCATATATGATAAAAACCCTGCAGAGAGTAGGCATAGAGTGAACTTTCCTCAATATAATAAAGGCCATATATGAGAAACCCACAGCCAACATCGTCCTCAGTGGTTAAAAGCTGAAAGCATTTCCAGTAAGATCAGGAACAAGACAACGTTGCCCACTCTCACCACTCCTATTCAACATAGTTTTGGACGTTTTAGCCACAGCAATCAGAGAAGAAAAGGAAATAAACGGAATCCAAATCGGAAAAGAAGAGGTAAAGCTGTCACTGATTGCAGATGACATGATACTATACATAGAGAATCCTAAAGATGCTACCAGAAAACTACTAGAGCTAATCAATGAATTTGGTAATGTAGCAGGATACAAAATTAATGCACAGAAATCTCTGGCATTCCTATACACTAATGATGAAAAATCTGAAAGTGAAATTAAGAAAACACTCCCATTAACAATTGCAACAAAAAGAATAAAATATCTAGGAATAAACCTACCTAAGGAGACAAAAGACCTGTATGCAGAAAATTATAAGACACTGATGAAAGAAATTAAAGATGATACAAATAGATGGAGAGATATACCATGTTCTTGGATGGGAAAAATCAACATTATGAGAATGACTCTACTACCCAAAGCAATCTACAGATTCAATGCAATCCCTATCAAACTACCACTGGCATTTTTCACAGAACTAGAACAAAATTTTTCACAATTTGTATGGAAACACAAAAGACCCTGAATAGCCAAAGACATCTTGAGAATGAAATACTGAGCTGGAGGCATTAGGCTCCCTGACTTCAGACTATACTACAAAGCTTCAGTAATCAAGGCAGTATGGTACTGGCACAAAAACAGAAATATAGATCAATGGAACAGGATAGAAAGCTCATAGATAAACCCACGCACATATGGTCACCTTATCTTTGATAAAGGAGGCAGGAATGTACAGTGGAGACAGGACAGCCTCTTCAATAAGTGGTGCTGGGAAAACTGGACAGGTACATGTAAAAGTATGAGATTGGCTCACTCCCTAACACCATACACAAAAGTAAACTCAAAATCGATTACAGACCTAAATGGAAGGCCAGACACTCTAAAACTCTTAGAGGAAAACATAGGCAGAACACTCTATGACATAAATCACAGCAAGATCCTTTTTGACCCACCTCCTAGAGAAAGGGAAATGAAAACAAAATAAACAAATGAGACCTAATGAAACTTCAAAGCTTTTGCACAGCAACGGAAACCATAAACAAGACCAAAAGACAACCCTCAGAATGGGAGAAAATATTTGCAAATACAGCAACTGACAGAGGATTAATTTCAAAAATTTACAAGCAGCTCATGCAGCTGAATAACAAAAAAACAAAAAACCCAATGCAAAAATGGGTAGAAGACCTAAATAGACATTTCTCCAAAGAAGATATACAGACTGCCAACAAACACATGAAAGAATGCTCAACATCATTAATCATTAGAGAAATGCAAATCAAAACTACAATGAGATATCATCTCACACCAGTCAGAATGGCCATCATCAAAAAATCTAGAGACAATAAATGCTGGAGAGGGTGTGGAGAAAAGGGAACACTCTTGCACTGCTGGTGGGAATGTGAATTGGTACAGCCACTATGGAGAGCAGTATGGAGGGTCCTTAAAAAACTAAAAATAGAATCACCATATGACCCAGCAATCCCACTACTGGGCATATACCCTGAAAAAACCATAATTCAAAAAGAGTCATGTACCAAAATGTTCATTGCAGCTCTATTTACAATAGCCAGGAGACAGAAACAACCTAAGTGTCCATCATTGGATGAATGGATAAAGAAGATGTGGCACATATATACAATGGAATATTACTCAGCCATAAAAAGAAACGAAATTGAGTTATTTGTAGTGAGGTGCACGGACCTAGAGTCTGTCATACAGTGAAGTCAGAAAGAGATAAACAAATACCGTATGATAACACATATATATGGAATGTTAGAAAAAAAATGGTCATGAAGAACCTAGGGGCAAGATGGGAATGAAGACACAGACCTACTAGAGAATGGACTTGAGGATATGGGGAGGGGGAAGGGTAAGCTGTGAGATAGCGAGAGAGTGGCATGGACATATGTACACTACCAAACGTAACGTAGATAGCTAGTGGGAAGCAGCCGCATAGCACAGGGAGATCAGCTCAGTGCTTTGTGACCACCTAGAGGGCTGGGATAGCTGGGGTGGGAGGGAGGGAGACGCAAGAGGGAAGAGATATGGGAACATATGTATATGTATAACTGATTCACTTTGTTATAAAGCAGAAACTAGCACACCATTGTAAAGCAATTATACTCCAATAAAGATGTAAAAAAAAAAAAAAAGTAGAGAAAATACTATAGTGAACTTTCATGTATCTATCACCTAGCTTCAGCCATTATCAACTTGAGTCCCTACTTGTTTTATCCAGTCCTCACCTACACCTGCTCCCTATCCACCATTTTTTTTTTTTGTTTTTTGTGGGGTTTTTTTTTGCAGTACTTGGGCCTCTCACTGCTGTGGCCTCTCCCGCTGCGGAGCACAGGCTCCAGACACGCAGGCTCAGCGGCCATGGCTCACCGGCCCAGCCGCTCTGCAGCACGTGGGATCTTCCCAGACCAGGGCACAAACCCGTGTCCCCTGCATCAGCTGGCGGACTCTCAACCACTGCGCCACTAGGGAAGCCCTATCCACCTTATTTTGAAGCAAATCTAAGATATCATATTCTTTCCTCTAACTATTTCAGTTTTTATTTCTCAAATAATGACTCCTTTTGCATACTTAACAACAAAAAAATTTTCATACTTAAAAAATAAGCAGCATAGGGCTTCCCTGGTGGTGCAGTGGTTGAGAGTCCGCCTCCAGATGCAGGGGACACGGGTTCGTGCCCTGGTCCGGGAAGATCCCACATGCATCGGAGCGGCGGGGCCCGTGAGCCTTGGCCGCTGAGCCTGCGCGTCCGCAGCCTGTGCTCCGCAACGGGAGAGGCCACAACAGTCAGAGGCCTGCGTACCGCCAAAAAAACACAAAAGTGTCTTAATATCATTAAATCTGTTCAGTTTTAAAATTTCTCCAAAATATATAAATATACATAAAATATATATGTGTATACATTAAATATATATATTATATGTATATGCATGTGTGTGGATAAAATTTTACTAGAATCTAAATAAGGTCCATGCATTATAACAGTTTAATAGGTCTCTTTAAGTCTTCTTATCTCTGTGGTTTCCACCTCTATCCTTTTTACATTCCTTAAACTTGATTTGTTGGTGAAACTATATATTTTTTCCTGAGAACTTCTTGTGACCTGAACTTCGCTGATTGAAAATCCATTGTGTTATTTAATATGTTCCTCTGTCTCCTGTATTTTCTGTAAATCAGTAGATAATTAGTTAGGTTATGGATTGACTCTTTGTTAAGAAGTCCTCATTAGTGACATCGTGTATTTCAGGAGATTGTCTCTATCTTTGTGGTGTTATCTGCCACTGATGATCATGGCCTAGATCCACTAGTTCATCAGGAGTTACAAAGTAATCGCCAAATTCAGTCATTCTATACTCACTTATTAGCTAAAATATTTCTATTAAAAAATATTCCTCCATTAACTATTTTGTCCCTGGGGTACAGCTGATGAAAGGAAAGAGGATACATGACTGCTATTTCCCTTTAATTTACAAATAATGATACTGTCAAAATAATGATAAATGAGTGCTTTTAAAATATCATTAAAAACTCAGATATAAACATATTTGTATTTCAACCTACTGAAGTTATCAACTGATTAATACTCAAATTTTTCCATTTTTGATCAGGGAGAGGGTCTCCAAGTAGTAATCTGTGGTAATTTCCTTTCTTTCAGGTATGAGAAGGTACTCCAGGTTCAGTATGTACATTTACTGCATTAGACTTGGAATTGAACTTTTCACCAAGAAATCCCAGCTCCTCTACAGGAAGTAATGTTTGGAGACCACAGTACAAGTAATAATGGTACTCACTGCCCCAGGGTTTGTCACTGTTTTTAGGACTTTTCAAAGACAGAGCTTTGTTTTAAAGATGTAATATATCTTGAGCTCATGCTTTAAATTCAAATTTAAGATCTCAGGATTTTTACTGAAACAATCTTTCATCTGTATCTCCTTTCTCTCATGACAATCCTGGTTTCCATGGCACTAACAAACACTCTGTTCTGTTAGACAACACACACCTAACTAAGTCTCTGAATAAAAATACGAACATGACCACCATAAAGATAAGTGCTTAAAACTATTTAAGTCTCTTTACAGCCCATTTTGTCCATAGGGTATATCCCACTGGAAATATGTGGTCAAATCACTTTGCTTTTAATGTAATTTGGAATAGTTCCTCTCCACTATTAATGCATCCACTGTGATGCACAGGTTCACTTGTTTCATCTTGCTTTAGATTTTCCATATTGCTTTTTACTTTTATTTTTATGTAATTATATGTATACAAAGTCAAATCTACAAACAACTTCCTCCACTGTATTCCCTCTCTTCCCCTATAGTTAATGATTTCTGTTAATGATTTTAATGTTAAATTTTTAATTTAATGTTTAATGTTAATGATTTTAAATGGAAAATTATCAGCAAATATGCAGTTATATTTGTGTCTCCCTCTTCCCTTGGATAAGTGGTGAAGATCATGCTATGGTAGTATACAGAGACATGTCTTATCCTTCTTACAGTATTCCAAAAGACAAATGCATCACTGTTTATTCAAACAGTCCCCTACTGGTTTCCAGTCTTGCAATTGCAAAGTACTACAGTTCATAGGATGATGCATGTATCTTTTCATATTCTTGACTTGAATAACTTGAAGACCGAATGCTAGAGGTGCATTGCTGGGTAAAAATGTACATGTATAAGAAATGTTCCTATTGCCAATAAGCTCTCCATAGGGATTGTAGCAGTTTACATTCCCACTAACAGAATGTAAGAGTAACCTTCCTTTTTTCTTTTTCTGAAGAGAATGTTGTCAGACTTGTTGGATCTTTGCCAATCTGAAAGGTAAGTAATGCTATCTTGACAGATGGGAGAGAGGTAAGAGGGCAAATGGACCAATAGAAAGATATAGGTAAATTCCAGGTGATAACTGGAACAAAACAAGTCACAATATATTCAGGATGGAAAATGACAGGACTGGGTGTAGGATCAAATTCAGACACAGAAGGAAGGGAACACCAGAATGACTTAAAAGAACTATAACAAAATAAGAGTTCTTTTTCCTATAGTTTTCCTCCCCCATTCCGGCCCAATAAAGAACACTTTTTTTGTGTGTTTCCCTCGCCCTACATGGAGCACTTTTAAAACTGTGAAACTCTTTTGAATGAAATTTTTAAAAAATATATGAAAATAAATTTACTAAGGCAAATTGCACTAAAGAGATTTGAATGGGTCAAGATAAACATGTCATTTGAAATGTGCTTAAGGTTTTGCTACATGAGGCAAATTCCCATCTAGGAAGTCTTACCTTCTCTATTCCTAACTGAGCTAAACAGGAAACAAAAACATGCCCTTGAAGTCCAATAGACTGCTGGAGAGTTTCATTAACTAATACTGATTCTTTGAGCTGAATTACTTGTAATCGTTTCTAACCTCATCTCTCCCCATCTTAACACTGGCAGTGCATTCTCAGTAGTTCAGTTTGCTCATCACCAGCTCCATATGCCCTGTTTGGTGGTACCTTCCCCCATTAATATAGCACTTCTCTCTACTCAACATTAATCCAAACCCTAACTGTACTTCAAAGATCATATTCTTAAGATTCACCTGTATTCTTAGCAACTTCTCTGTATAGTCTTAGCACCCACATGGGCCTTCCTTATTCTCAGTACATGGCATACACAAAGCAGTAGAGAGGAACTGGTTGCGTGTGGGGAGGGAGACTGGAGTCCAGGGGACAAAAAAAAAAAAAAAAAGGTTTAATTAGAAAAAGAAGACCTGGGCATTTGGGGTTTTGTTTTTTCCCTTGAATCTGAAGCTTATTTAACTTTGTGAACCTGAGACAATCATGTAACTTTTCTGAGCTTCACTTTCCTCAGGTATAAAATATAAAAAATAATTCCTGCCCTGGTTCATCATGGAGTAGTTTTTAAAGAAAAACATATGGATAAATAGTAAAATAGTACAAGTAGCAAATAATTGAGAAGAATTTTTAAACCACATTTGTACTTGCCTATCTTAAACTTGTTTTTTTTTTGGATATACAGTTACATTCATACATTCATGAAGCCCATTTTTAATAGTCTATACTTTAAAACATAGAACGTGTTTTCCAGCGAATACTATTTTAGAAGGTACATTCTGGTAAAAACCTGTTTAATCTGAACTGTATTAGAAATACCATATATATATATATACACACACATAGTATATATACATACACATAAGTATAAATGTATATGTGCACGTGTATATATGTATAGTACGATATATTATCTATATGGCAAAATTGTAGAAAACATTGTTATACCAGGAGGTACTAGAAGTGAAAGTTAATAAAAATGAAATTTAATCAGAATAAGTTTTTGAAAAATACTGATTACTGGTACTTGAAGAAAAGTGAATTTAATTAGAGGAAGTGCAGGAAGTAGATACCTTTTGCAGAGATTCTGAAGGAGATTTCTGAACACTTAAATGCATTTTAGAACTTTATAGCACACAGTCATAATTATGCATTATTTGATTTCAGAACTTTCTTGCTAATAATCAAGAAATAATCATCAACACTAGTCTTTTTCACGTTGTCTGGATGAAAGGTGGAGTAACAAAATGAGAAAGGGAGGTTGTTTCCTACCATATTAGCAAAAAGGAGAAAAAATTTAAAAGAATAACTTTTTTTTTTTTTTTTTTTTTTGCGGTACACGGGCCTCTCACTGTTGTGGCCTCTCCCGTTGCGGAGCACAGGCTCCGGACGCGCAGGCTCAGCGGCCATGGCTCACGGGCGCAGCCGCTCCGCGGTATGTGGGATCTTCCCGGACCGGGGCACGAACCCGTGTCCCCTGCATCGGCAGGCGGACTCTCAACCACTGCGCTACCAGGGAAGTCCACCAAGTATTTTCTCCCATTCTGTGTATTGTACTTTTGCTTTCTTGGTAGTATCCTTTGATGCTCAAAAGTTTTTAATTTTGATGAAATTCCACGTATCTATTTTATCTTTTATTCCTTGTGCTTTTTGCTATTATAACTAAGAAACTGTTGCCTAGTCTGCAGTAACATAGATTTATATCTGTATTTATTTCTAAGGAGTTTTTAGTTCTAGCTCTTAGACTTTTGATCCACTTTGATCTAATTTTTGTAATGGTGTGAGATAGGGGCCCAAATTCATTTTTTTTTTTTTTTTTTGCATTCTTTTGCAGTTGTCTCAGCACCATTTGTTGAAAAAACTATTCTTTCCCCATTGAATGGTCTGAGTACCCTTGTCAAAAAGTCAGTTGACCATGGATGTATGGGGTTATTTCTGGATTCTCAATTCTAATGCATTGGTCTATATGTCTGTCCTTATGCTAGTACCATACTGTCTGTCTTGATTACTGTAACTTTATTGTAAGTTTTGAAATAAGGAAGTGTAAATCCTCCAACTTTGTTCTTCGTTCTCAATATTATTTTGGCTATTCAGGGCTCCTTGTATTTTCTTATGAGTTTTATGATGAGCTTATTTATTTCTCCAAAAAAGGCAGTTGGGAATGTGACTGGGATCACATTGAATCTGAAGATCAATTTGGGGGAAATTGCTATCTAAACAATGTCAAGTCTTCCAATCCATGATCATGAAGCAATTTTCATTTATTAGATCTGCCTCAATTTTTTTTCAACAATGTATTACGGGCTTTAGTGTACGAGTATTGCACTTATTTTAAAAAGATATTTTCACGCATTTTATTCTAAATAGAATTGTTTCCCCAATTTCCTTTTCAGATTGTTCATTGTTAGTTCTTAAAAATGTAACTAATTTTTTTCTATTGATCTGTATCTGCATCTTTTGAGTAATTTATTAGCACTAATAGTTTTTTTTGGTCGAGTCTTTGGGGTTCTCTCTATATAAAATCATGTTTTTTGCAAATAGTGATTTTTACTTCTTTTCCAATCTGAATCACTTTTTTTTTTCTTGCTAACTGACCTAGTTAGAAGCTCCAGTACAATGTTAAGTAGAAGCAATGAGAATAAATATTTGTGTCCTGTTCCTGATTTTAGAAGGAAACGTTTCAGACATTCACACTTAAGTCTGATGATAGCCATAGTTTTTCATAGATGTCCATCATCAAGTTGAGGAAATTTCATTTTATTCCTAAATTGTTGAGTGTTTTTATCATGAAAGGGTGTTGACTTTTGTCAAGTACTAAGTTGACTTTTGTCAAGTACTGTTACTCAGATGTTCTGATTAATTTCTAAACATTTAAGGATTTTTAAAGTTAACTTAGTTAACTTAAAATTAGTTAATTTTTTTTTTACTAATTTTTGTCTAATTCTGCCTAGTTAAAAAAACCTACTATGTGTGTTTAAAACTTCAAATTTGTTCACAGTTGATTAAATGGCTTAGCAATTGGTCAATATTGATAACTATTCCATGTAGACTTACACATTTTGCAGTTGTTTTTTACATATATGTGTCTGTGTGTGATCCGTTTCGTTAGCTGTATTTTAAAAATCTTTGCATCATTATTGCCCTTTCTGTTCTGTCAGTTACTGAGAGATACTAAAAATCTCTTGTAATGATTATTGATTTGACTAGTTCTTTTCCTTATGCCAGGTTCTTTTTTCTTTTACCTTTTTATTTTATATTGGAGTATAGTTGATTAACAATGTTGTGTTAGTTTCAGGTTTACAACAAAGTGATTCAGTTATACATATAAATGTATCTATTCTTTTTCAAATTCTTTTCCCAATTAGGTTGGTACAGAATATTGAGCAGAGTTCCCTGTCCTTGCTGGTTATCCATTTTAAACATATGCCAGGTTCTTTCACTAGTTTTATAGTTTGGAGTTATGTTTATTTTGTGAGTGTATGTGTGTGGATTAAGTATTTTATCATAATGATATGTTTCACATAATCTCTAGTAATTCTTTTAAATTTTACACTTTTTGATATTAGTATAATCAATCATACTAGTTCTCATCATTTAGGGTTTACATAGTACACTTTCTTATGTACCTTTAATTTCAATTTTTTCTGTGTTCCTATTACTTAAATTGTGTCTCTTGTAAGCAATATAACGTAATTTAAGTCCAGTCTGACAAACTTAATCTTTTAAGTGGAATATGTAGTCCAGTAAGATTCAGTATGAACACTTAAACAGTGAGTAGAATGATACATTTAAGTCCAAATAGTTAAGTCAGCTATCTCAAGTTACTTTCCTCATGTTACTCTGCCTTTTCTTTCTATTCAAAAATTAATCTATTATTGCTTTACTCACTGATTTTTCCTTTTCATTTTGTCACTTGTCACACTTTTAAATTATTTTAATTACTCGAGATATGCTACTATGCCTTATTAACTTATTAGCATTTATCATAAATTCAGGCTTTTTTCCAATTTCCAAAGTACCTTAAAACATTTAGGTATCATTTAACCCCTTCTTACCTTTAGCCCCTTCATACCTTTTGTGCTGTTGCTATCATATATTTAAATTAAACTTTACATATTTAAAACTCCAGAATACTTTATCATTGTTGTTTTAACTTATCAGTGTTCATATAGTTTTGTTTATATATTTACACTTTCTTGTGTTCTTCATCTCTTCCTGTACTTCTGAGTTTATTTTTGTTTCACCTGAAGATATCCCTTTGTCTCACTATGAACCTAGTAAGTTTTTATTGAATGCCAGACATTTCATATTGAAAATTTCAGAGATTCAGGATGGCGATGTCTTTTTCCAGACATGAATTAGTTCTCTTATTGGCAGGAAGTTAGACTAGAGGCACAAGCACCTGAATCCAATCAGGAATGACAATTTTTCATGGCTGAGCTTTCGTCTTGTAAGCCCTGCTCTATTTTGGTTTGCTCACTCATAATGGCTTAGTTCTTCAGGGTCTTCGACTGAAAGCAAGAATATCTACACAGCCCCTCTTTTTGGGAGGCCTGAACACATGCACCTATGGTCAATTAATCTACAACGGAGAAACGACAGCCTCTTCAATAAGTGGTGTTGGGAAAACTGGACAGCTATATGTTAAAAGAATGAAATTAGAACACCTCTTAACACCATACACAAAAATAAACTCAAAATGGATTAAAGACCTAAATGTAAGGCCACACACTATAAAACTCTTAGAGAAAAACATAGGCAGAAGACTCTCTGACATAAATTGCAGCAAATGTCTTTTTGATCCACCTCCTAGAGTAATGAAAATAAAAACAAAAATAAACAAATGGGACCTAATTAAACTTATAAGCTTCTGCACAGCAAAGGAAACCATAAACAAAATGAAAAGACAATCCACAGAATGGGAGAAAATACTTGCAAATAAACTGACCGACAAGGGATTAATCCCCAAAATATACAAATAGCTCATGCAGCTCAGTGTTAAAAAAACAAACAACCCAATCAAAAAATGGGTAGAAGATCTAAATAGACATTTCTCCAAAGAAGACAGACAGATTGCCAAAATCACATGGAAAGATGCTTAACATCACTAATTATTAGAGACATTCAAATCAAAACTACAACAAGGTATCACCTCACACCAGTCAGAAAGGCCATCATCAAAAAATCTACAAACAATAAATGTTGGAGAAGGTATGGAGAAAACGGAACCCTCCTATGCTGTTGGTGGGAATGTAAATTGGTACAGCCACTATGGAGAACAGTATGGAGGTTTCTTATAAAACTAAATATAGAATGACCATATGATCCAGCAATCCCCACTCCTGGGCGTATAATTTGAAATGATACACACACCCCAGTGTTCACTGCAACACTGTTTATGATAGCAACGACATGGAAGCAACCAAAATGTCCATTGACAGATGAATGGATAAAGATGATGTGGTACAAATATACAGTGGAATATTACTCAGCTGTAAAAAGAATGAAATAATGCCATTTGTAGCAACATGAATGGACCTAGAAATTATCATACCAAGTGAAGTAAGTCAGATAAAGAAAGACAAATATCATATGATATCACTTATATGTGGATTCTAATAAAAAATGATACAAATGAACTTATTTACAAAACAGAAACAGACTCACAGATCTGTTGAAATCAAACTTATGGTTACCAAAGGGGAAACGTGAGGGGAAGTGATAAATTAGGAGATGGGGATTAACATACCCACACTACTAAATATAAAATAGATAACTAATAAGGGCCTACTGTATAGTACAGGGAACTCTACACAATATTCTATAATAACCTAAATGAGAAAAAGAATCTGAAAAAACTGGATATACATTTGTATTTATAACTGAGTCACTTTGCTGTATACCTGAAACTAACACAACATTAAAAATCAACTGTACTTCAAAAATAAAAACTTTTAAAAAAGACACATTTCAAAGGAGAGCAACCAGTTGGGAGAATACATTTGCAATTTATCTAACAAATTAAGAACTCAGAATACATCAGTAAGACCCGCAAATCAATGAAAATGGGCAAGTGATCCATTAAAAAAAGAGACAAAGGCTATGAAAAACCAACTCACTAAAGACCAGTGCAAACGTACACACTAAATAATTCTCAGCATGGACTTCCCAGGTGGCGTAGTGGTTAAGAATCTGCCTGTCAATGCAGGGAACACGGGTTTGAGCCCTGGTCCAGGAAGATCCCACATGCCGTGGAACAACCAAGCCTGTGCACCACAACTACTGAGCCTGCGCCCTAGATCCTGCAAGCCACAACTACTGAGCCCACATGCCACAACTACTGAAGCTCTCACACCTGCAACAAGACAAGCCACCACAATGAGAAGCCTGTGCCCTGCAATGAAGACCCAACACAAACATAAATAAATAAATAAAATAAATGTGATTAAAAATAAAATAAATAATTCTCAGCATCATTGGGAATTAAAGATATACAGTTGCAGAACATTTCCCCCCCCAGTAAACTGACAATTATGAAATACTTTGATAATATCAGTTAATTGTGATGGCCTGGAAAATGTCTGTTTATGTAGCGCTCATGATGGTATAAACTGTCCCTCTGGAGAACAACTGACACATTATACAATTGTGTATCTTAAAACAACTGTTTAGTATACATTTTATTATGCAAAGCAACTCAGGAATGTATAACTGGCAGGGGACCTTCAAGATGGTGGAGAAGTAAGACATGGATATCACCTTCCTCCCCACAAATACATCAAAAATACATCTACACGTGGAACAACTCCTACAGAACACCTACTGAACACTGGCAGAAGACCTCAGACTTCCCAAAATGCAAGAAACCCCCCATGTACCAGGGTAGGGCAAAAGAAAAAGAAAAAACAGAGACAAAACAATAGGGACGGGACCTGCACCTCTGGGAGGAAGCCATAAAGGAGGAAAAGTTTTCACACACTAGGAAGCCCCTTCACTGGCAGAGACAGGAGGGTGGGCGGGGGGAACGTTTCAGAGCCATGGAGGAGAACACAGCAACAGGGGTGCGGAGGGCAAAGCGGAGAGGTTCCTGAACAGAGGATCGGTGCCGACCAGCACTCACCAGGCCGAGAGGCTTGTCTGCTCACCCGCCAGGGCGGGCGGGGGCTGGGAGCTGAAGCTCGGCTTCGGAGGTCAGATCCCAGGGAGAGGACTGGGGTTGGCTGCGTGAACACAGCCTGAAGGGGGTTGGGCATCACAGCTAACCAGGAAGGAGTCTGGGGAAATGTCTGGACCTGCCTAAGAGGCAAGAGACCTTTGTTTCAGGGTGCACGAGGAGAGGGGATTCAGAGCACTGCCTAAATGAGCTTCAGAGACAGGCGTGAGCTGCGGCAGCCAGCACAGACAGCAGAGATGGAAATGGAACTCTAATGCTGCTGCTGCAGCCACCCAGAATCCTGTGTGCAAGCACAGGTAACTATCCACACCTCCCCTCCCGGGAGCCTGTGCAGCCCGCCACTGCCAGGGTCCTGTGATCCAGGGAAAACTTCCCCGGGAGAACGCAAGGTACGCCTCAGGCTGTTGCAACATCATGGCAGTCTCTGCTGCCGCAGGCTCACCCTGCATTCTGTACTCCTCCCTCCCCCCGGCCTGAGTGAGCCAGGGCCCCCTAAACAGCCGTCGCTTTAACTCCATCACGTCTGGGTGAAGAACAGATGCCAGAAGGCGACGTAAAGGTAGAGGCAGAGCCAATTACAAAGCTGAACCCCAGGAGCTGTGCAGAAAAAAAGGAGAGAAAGGGAAATTTCTCCATGCAGCCTCAGAAGCAGTGGCTTAAATGTCCACAATCAAATGGATGTACCCTGCATCTGTGGAATACCTGAATAGACAATAAAGCATCTGAAAATTGACTTTGGGAGCAATTTTAGACTTGGGGTTTGCTGTATGCAACTGACTACTTTCTGCTTTATATGTTTATCTTAGATTAGTTTTTAGCACTTTGTTTTTTTTTTTTTTTTTTTTTTGTCGGTACGCGGGCCTCTCACTGTTGTGGCCTCTCCCGTTGTGGAGCACAGGCTCCGGACGCGCAGGCTCAGTGGCCGTGGCTCACGGGTCCAGCTGCTCCGAGGCATGTGGGATCTTCCCGGACCGGGGCACGAACCCGTGTCCCCTGCATCGGCAGGCGGACTCTCAACTACTGCGCCACCAGGGAAGCCCCGCACTTGTTATTATTAGTGGATTTTATGTTGGTTTCGTTGCTCTCTTCTTTTTCTTTTAATAATTTTTAAACATATTTTAATAACCTTATGTTATTTTATTTTTCTCTTTCTTTATTTTTCTCACTTTTCGCTGAGCTGTGTGGCTGACAGGGTCTTGGTGCTCTGGCAGGGTGTCAGGCTTCAGCTGCTGAAGTTTGAGAGCTGAGATCAGGACATTGGACCAGCAGAGACTTCCTGGCCCCACATAATATCAATTGGCGAGAGCTCTCCCAGAGATCTCCGTCTCAATACTAAGACCCAGCTCCACTCAACGAACAGCAAGTTCCAGTGCTGGACACACCATGAGAAACAACTAGCAAGACAGGAACACAACCTCACCCATTGGCAGAGAGGCTGCCTAAAATCATACTAAGTTCACAGACACCCCAAAACATACCACTGGACATGGTCCTGCCCACCAGAAAGACAAGAGCTAGCCTCATCCACCAGAACACTGGCACCAGTCCCCTCCACCAGGAAGCCTACACAAGCTACTGAACCAACCTTACCCACTGGGGGCAGAATAAAAACAATGGGAACTACGAACCTGCAGCCTGCGAAAAGGAAACCCCAAACACAGTAAGTGAAGGAAAATGAGAAGACAGAGAAATATACAGCAGATGAAGGAGCAAAGAAATAACCCAACAGACCAAACAAATGAAGAGGAAATAGGCAGTCTACCTGAAAAAGAATTCAGAGTAATGATAGTAAAGATGATCCAAAATCTTGGAAATACAATGGAGAAAATACAAAAAACTTTTCACAAGGACCTAGAAGAACTGAAGAGCAAACAAACAATGGTGAACAACACAATAAATGAAATGAAAAATTCTCTAGAAGGAATCAATACAGAATAACTGAGGCAGAAGGATGGATAAGTGACCTGAAAGATAAAAAAAAAAAAAAAAAAAAAGGAAATAACTACCACAGAGCAGAGTAAAGAAAAAAGAATGAAAAGAATTGAGGACAGTCTCAGAGACCTCTGGGACAATATTAAACACACCAACATTCGAGTTATAAGGGTCCCAGAAGAAGAAGAGAAAAAGAAAGGGACTCAGAAAATATTTGAAGAGATTATAGTTGAAAACTTCCCTAATACGGGAAAGGAAATAGTCAATCAAGTCCAGGAAGCACAGAGAGTCCCATACAGGATAAATCCAAGGAGAAACACACCAAGACACATATTAATCAAACTATCAAAAATTAAATAGAAAGAAAAAGTATTAAAAGCACAAGGGAAAAGCAACAAATAACATACAAGGGAATCCCCATGAGGTCACTAGCTGATATTTCAGCAGAAACACTGCAAGCCAGAAGGAAGTGGCAGGACATATTTAAAGTGATGGAGAAAAACCTGCAACCAAGATTACTCGACCCAGCAAGGATCTCATTCAGATTTGATGGAGATACTAAAACCTTTACAGACAAGCAAAAGCTAAGAAGATTCAGCACCACCCAAACCAGCTTTACAACAAATGCTAACGGAACTTCTCTAGGCAGGAGACACAAGAGAAGAAAAAGATCTACGATAACAAACCCAAAATGATTAAGAAAATGGTAATATGAACAAACATATTGATAATTACCTTAAATGTAAATGGATTAAATGTTCCAAGACATAGGCTGGCTGAATGGATACAAAAACAAGACCCATATATATGCTGTCTACAAGAGACCCACTTTAGACCTAGGGACACATTCAGACTGAAAGTGAGGGGAAGGGAAAAGATATTTCATGCAAATGGAAATCAAAAGAAAACTTGAGTAGTAATTCTCATATCAGATAAAATAAACCTAAAAAAAAGACTATTACAAGAAACAAAGAAGGACACTACATAATGATCAAGGGATCAATCCAAGAAGAAGATATAACAATTGTAAATATTTATGCACCCAACATAGGAGCACCTCAATACATAAGGCAAAAGCTAATAGCCATAAAAGAGGAAACTGACAGTAACACAATCATAGGAGGGACTGTAACACCCCACTTTCACGAATGAACAGATCATCCAAACAGAAAATAAATAAGGAAGCACAAGCTTTAAATGACACATTAGACAAGATGGACTTAATTGATATTTATAGGACATTCCATCCAAAACAGAAGAATACACTTTCTTCTCAAGTGCTTGTGGAACACTCTCCAGGATAGATCTTATCTTGGGGTCACAAATCATGCACTGGTAAATTTAAGAAAATTGAATTTGTATCAAGTATGTTTTCTGACCACAATGCTATAAGACTAGATATCAATTACAGGAAAACAAACTGTAAAAAATACAAACACATGGAGACTAAACAATACAGTACTAAATAACCAAGAGATCACTGAAGACATCAAAGAGGAAATCAAAAGATACCTAGAAACAAACGACAAATAAAACACAATGACACAAAGCCTACTGGATGAAGCAAAAGCAGTTCTAAGAGGGAAGTTTATAGCAATACAATCCTACCTCAAGAAACAAGAAACATCTCAAACAACCAAACCTTACACCTAAAGCAATTAGAGAAAGAACTAAACACCCCAAAGTTAGCAAAAGGAAGGAAATCATAAAGATCAGATCAGAAATAAATGAAAAAGAAATGAAGGAAATGACAGCAAAGGTCAAAACTGAAAGCTGGTTCTTTGAAAAGATAAACAAAATTGATAAAGAATAGCGAGACTCATCAAGAAAAAAAGGGAGAAACTCAAATCAATAGAATTAGAAATGAAAAAGAAGAAGTAACAACTGGCACTGCAGAAATACAAGGATCATGAGAGATTACTACAAGCAACCCTATGCCAATAAAATGGACAACCTGGAAGAAATGGACAAATTCTTAGAAAAGCACAACCTTCCAAGACTGAACCAGGAAGAAATAGAAAATATAAGCAGACCAATCACAAGCACTGAAATTAAGACTCTGACTAAAAATCGTCCAGCCAACAAAAGCCCAGAACCAGATGGCTTCACAGGGGAATTCTGTCAAATATTTAGGAAAGAGCTAACACCTATCCTTCTCAAACTCTTCCAAAATATAGCAGAGGGAGGAACACTCCCAAACTCATTCTATGAGGTCACCATCACCATGATACCAAAACCATACAAAGTTGTCACAAAAAAGAAAACGGCAGGCCAATATCACTGATGAACACAGATGCAAAATTCCTCAACAAAATATTAGCAAACAGAATTCAGTGGAACATTAAAAGGATTATATACCATGATCAAGTGGGGTTTATCCCAGGAATGCAAGGATTCTTCAAAATATGCAAATCAATGTGATACACCATACTAAAATGAAGGATAAAAACCATATGATAATCTCAATAGATGCAGAAAAAGTCTGCATCGATTGAGATGCAGACAAAATTCAACACCCATTTATAATAGAAGCTGTCCAGAAGTAGGCTTAGAGTGAACTTACTGCAACATAATAAGGGCCATATATGACAAACTCACAGCCAATATCACTCTCAATGTTGAAAAACTGAAACAATTTCCACGAAGATCAGGAACAAGACAAGGTTGCCCACTCTCACCACTATTATTCAACATAGTTTTGGAAGTTTTAGCCACAGCAATCAGAGAAGAAAAAGAAATAAAGGAATCCAAATCAGAAAAGAAGAAGTAAAATTGTCACTGTTTGCAGATGACATGATACTATACATAAAGAATCCTAAAGATGCAACCAGAAAACTACTGGAGCTAATCAATGAATTTGGTAGAGTAGAAGGATACAAAATTAATGCACAGAAATCTCTTGTATTCCTATACACTAATGATGAAAAATCTGGAAGAGAAATTAAGGAAACACTCCCATTTACCACTGCAACAAAAAGAATAAAACACCTAGAATAAACCTACCTAAGGAGACAAAAGACCTCTATGCAGAAAACTATAAGACACTGATGAAAGAAATGAAAGATGATACACACAGATGGAGAGATATACCGTGTTCTTGGATTGGAAGAATCAACATTGTGAAAATGACTCTACTACCCAAAGCGGTCTACAGATTCAATGCAATCCCTATCAAACTACCAATGGCATTTTTCACAGAACTAGAGCAAAAAATTCCACAATTTGTATGGAAACACAAAATTCCCCGAATAGCTAAAGCAATCTTGAGAAAGAAAATTGGAGCTGGAGGAATCAGGCTCCTGGATTTCAGACCATACTAGAAGCTACAGTAATCAAGACACTATGGTAATGGCACATAAACAGAAATATAGATCAATGGAACAGGATAGAGAGCCCAGAAATAAACCCACACACATACGGTCACCTTTTCTTTGATAAAGGAAGCACAGATATACAATGGAGAAAAGACAGCCTCTTCAATAAGTGGTGCTGGGAAAACTGGACAGCTACATGTAAAAGAATGAAATTAGAACACTCCCTAACACCATACACAAAAATAAACTCAAAATGGATTAAAGACATAAAAGTAAGGCTGGACACTATAAATCTCTTAGAGGAAAACGTAGGCAGAACACTGTATGACATAAATCACAGCAAGATCCTTCTTTTGACCCACCTTCTAAAGAAATGGAAATAAAAAGGAAAATAAATAAATGGGACCAAATGAAACTTAAAATCTTTTGCACAGCCAAGGAAACCATAAACAAGATGAAAAGACAACCCTCAGAATGGGAGAAAATATTTGCAAATGAAGCAACTGACAAAGGATTAATCTCCAAAATTTACATGCAGCTCAGTATCAAAAAAACAAACCCAATCCAAAAATGGGCGGAAGATCTAAATAGACATTTCTCCAAAGAAGATATATAGATTGCAAACAAACACATGAAAGAATGCTGAACATCATTAATCATTAGAGAAATGCAAATCAAAACTACAATGAGGTATCACCTCACACTGGTTAGATTGGCCATCATCAAAAAATCTACAAACAGTAAATGCTGGAGAGGGTGTGGAGAAAAGGGAACCCACTTGCACTGTTGGTGCGAATGTAAATTGATAGAGCCACTATGGAGAACAGTATGGCGTTTCCTTAGATAACTAAAAATAGAACTACCCTACGGCCCAGCAATCCCACTACAGGGCAAATACCCTGAGAAAACCATAATTCAAAAAGAATCATGTACTACAATATTCATTGCAGCTTTATTTACAATAACCTGGACATGGAGGCAACCTAAATGTCCACTGACAAATGAATCTATAAAGAAGATGTGGCACATATATACAATGGAATATTTCTCAGCCATAAAAAGAAACGAAATTGAGTTATTTGTAGTGAGGTGGATGGACCTAGAGTCTGTCATACAGAGTGAAGCAAGTCAGAAAGAAAAAAACAAATACCCTATGCTAACACATATGTATGGAATCTTAAAAAAAAAAATGGTTCTGGAGAACATAGGGGCAGGACAGGAATAAAGACACAGACTTAGAGAGTGGGCTTAAAGACACGGGGAGTGGGAAGGGTAAGCTGGGACGAAGTGAGAGAGTGGCATGGACATATATACACTACCAAATGTAAAATAGATAGCTAGTGGGAAGCAGCCACATAACACAGGGAGATCAGCTCAGCGCTTTGTGACCACCTAGAGGGGTGGAATAGGAAGGGTGGGAGGGAGATGCTAGAGGGAGGAGATATGGGGATATATGTATATGTATGGCTGATTCACTTTGTTATAAAGCAGAAACTAACACACCATTGTAAAGCAATGATACTCCAATAACGAGGTTAAAAAAAAAAAAAACTAAACTAAAATAGAACTAGCATATGACTCAGCAATCAATTGAGCATATACCCTGAGAAAACCAGAATTCAAAAAGAGTCATGTACCACTATGTTCATTGCAGCTCTATTTACAATAGCCAGGACATGGAAGCAACCTAACTGTCCATCAACAGATGAATGGATAAAGAAGTTGTGGCACATATATACAATGGAATGTTACTCAGCCATAAAAAGAAACGAAATTGAGTTGTTTTGAAGTAGATGGACCTAGAGTCTGTCATACAGAGTGAAGTAAGTCAGAAAGAGAAAAACGAATACCTTATACTAGAACATATATATAGAATCTAAAGAAAAAGAAAAAGAAAAAAAAAATGGTTCTGAAGAACCTAGGGCCACGATAGGAATAAAGACGCAGAGGTAGAGAATGGACTTGAGGACTTGGGGAGGGGGAAGGGTAAGCTGGGAGAAAGTGAAAGAGTGGCATGGTCTTATATGTACTACCAAATGTAAAATAGATAGCTAGTGGGGAGTAGCCGCATAGTACAGGGAGATTAGCTTGGTGCTTTGTGACCACCTAGTGGGGTACGATAGGTGGTTGATGGAAGAGGGAGGGGATTTGGGGATATATTTATACGTATAGCTGATGCACTTTGTTATACAGCAGAAACTAACAGAACAATGTAAAGCAATTTTATTCCAATAAAGATGGTCAAAAATAAAATAAAATAAATCCTCTTGCAAGTGAAAAGTAAAAAAGAATGTATAAGTATCTATCATCAAGTGAAAAGCAGCCTTACCTAAATATGAAGAAAAAAAAAAACCCATGTTATTTAAACTTCTAATATTAAGTTAGGTAAAAAGAATTTTTTCATTTTACTTGGCTATCTTTACCCTAAAAAAATCAAAATTTGCAGTGCAAACTAATTCCCTTAACCTAGCCAGGAAGCAAATAATAGTAGGTAATACATTAAAAAATAACTGCAATGTTGAACTGGAGACAGGGAATTTGCTATAACATTTTCCAGACCTAAATGGAAGAATGGAGGGGAGCAGCAGTGTTTTGTTTTGTTTTAATGAAATTTCAATGATTTTCTTGTCGATCTAGGTGTAAGCTTATTTTTCAAATTTCTTTCAGCCTATGCTTCTTGGGTATTTCCTGCTGACTGGTAAATTAACCTTTTCTAAGAATTCTATGAGGAATTTTTTACAACATGAAATAGACTCGGACAGTTGTTTTCAATCTGCCCATTATGCAATGGTTCACCCTATATTTGTCATTTAATGACTGAATCTCTTAACAACACTGCCCGATGATTTGCAAAGTAATGAGTTATTCTTTTGTTATTATAATTTTTAAAAATAATTAAAACATTTATTGTGGAAAGATCAAATGTTTACCAGAGTAGGGAGAGTAGTATGATGAGTTTCCATGCATCCATTACGCAACTTCAGTAACTCATACTTAACTCTGTTTAATCTACCCCACACTTGCCACCTCAGCAAAGTTAAAGAAGTTTTCAGACAGTATATAATTTCATATGTAAATATTTTTAATATATCTAGAAAAGATGGGACCTGTTTTCTTTAAGATCATAATGAATCTGTGGTATGCCTAAAAAATAACAGCTCTTTCTTAATAGCCTCACACAAAGCCAGTGTTCAAATTCCCTCACTTGTATTATCACTTTTCCTTATCATTTGTTTCCACGTTAGGGTCTAAATAAGGTCCAGATATTGTAATAGGTTGATATGAATTTTGACTCTCTTTTAAACTATGTTTTTCTCTCTTCATCTCTTTTATTTCCTTGCAAATTTTTGTGAAAGTAACTAGGTCCTTGGTCCTGTAGAGTTTCCCATAGTCTCGACTTGGCTGAAATTATTTCCATGGCACTGTTTAATACGTTTCTATAGCTCTTATATTTTCAATATAATGGAAATAAGATATAGAGACTTATTTCGATTCTAGCTCCATTTGCTTTTGCACAACAATTCCACAGGTGGCATAGTGCATTTCAGTTAGCAGGCCCATATTTGATTGTCTTTCCTTTTCTGATGTTAACAGCCATGGTCTATATCAGTGCTACTTAATGTGTATTCTGTAGACCAGTGACATCAGTACCACCTGAAAGCTCATTAGAAATGCAAGTTAATAGGTTCTCCTGCAGACACATAAATCAGGGTCTCTGGAGGTGTGGCCAAGAATTTTTTGTTTTAACAGATTTCCCACATGATTATTAGGTACACTACATTTTGAGAATGGTTAACTTAGGTCAATTAATTTATTATAGGTTGTAAGATTGTGATGATATCATTTCTCTTAAAATTCATAGCTATAATTCTACATTAACCCTTATGTTCTCACTTCTCTAGTTATTCTAGATGTCTGAGCCTGTTCTCCAATAGACTCTCATAAAGTGCTTAAAGGAAAAATATTCCGCATATTCATGATTTCTCTCGGTCTTTATACTGAAGCTCAGACTGGTTGAAAAGAAAACCTGAGGGTCATGTTTTCTTTTCTTGAATATTTTATATACGTTACTCCATTAATTTTTTCCTCAACATGCTATCAAGTAAAGGTTCAGATAAACAGAAAAGTTGAATTTTATAATGAACCTCAGTATAGCTGCCACCTAGATTCTACTATTAACATTTTCTACACTTTTTACCACATTTACCCTTATCCTCCTCTATGAAAGTAACATTTTTGATGGATTTCAAGTTAAATTGAAGACAGAGACACCTGTCTCAATATTTAAGCATGCATTTCATTAATGTTCATTTTTTTGTTTATATAAATTAACATACTGAATGAACACATTTTAAGTGTATGTTTACTGAATTTCTACAAATGCATATATGTGTGTAACCCAAACAACTGTTAAGATGTAGAATATTATTATCACCCAGAATTTTTCCTTATATCTATTTCTAGTAAATCTTCACCAATCCTTCCTAGTGTTCACTATTCTGGAACATCATTTATATAGAATTAAACTGTATATATTTTACATAATATTCACTTACGTTGTTTCATGTAGTTGTATTGTGCTCCTTTTCATTGCTGAATGGTATTACATTACATGAATATATCACAGTTTGTTTATTCATTCTTCTATTGATGGGCACCTGGGTTGTTTGCCCTTTTTGTTACTATGAATGAAGGTACTATGAAAATTTACACATAAATCTTTTTGTTGACATTAGTTTTCTTTTTTTTAATGGGTAAATCTGGGAGTGGAATTGTGGGGTCTTAGTCTAAGTAAATCGTTAGTTGTATAGGAAAGAACCAGACATTTCTCAAAGTGGTTGCACTACTTTTTTGTTTGTTTTTTTTTATGGTGTGTGGGCCTCTCACTGCCATGGCCTCTCCCGTTGTGCAGTACGGGCTCTGGACGCGCAGGCTCAACGGCCATGGCTCACGGGCCCAGCTGCTCCGCGGCACGCAGGATCCTCCCGGACCGGGGCACGAACCCGCGTCCCCTGCATCAGCAGGCAGACTCTCAACCACTGCGCCACCAGGGAAGCCCCGGTTGTACTATTTTATACTCCCACTTGCTATATCGCCTTCTTCATATTTTTTGCCCTTTTTTAAAAATTAGATTGTCTTATTAATTTGTAGGAGTTCTTTACGTGTCCTGGATACTAGTCTTTTGTTAGATATATGTTTTGTGAATATTTTCTCAGAACCTGTGTTGTACCTACTCATTTTTTAATAACATCTTTTGATGAAAAATATTTTAAAGATGTCCATTGTATCAATTTTTACTTTTATGATATTTTCCTCTATGTTCCATCCAAGAAACTTCAGTATTTTTAAGTAAGAAAATATTTTCCTGTTTGAAAATATTTTTCTTTTTTTCCCCTAAAAACATGCTATTTGACTCTTAATTTAGGTGATTTTGTGTTTGTTTGGTGTAAGATGGGGTCAAGGTTCATCTTGTTCATCTTTTTGCTTTATGGAGATCTAGTTGTATCAGGAAAGTTTGTTGAAAAGACACTTCTTTCCTCATTGGAATTCTTTGGCATCTTTGTCAATACTCAAATGGCCATATAAGACTGAGTTGATTTGATCTTGTTCTACTAATCCATTTGTCAATACTTATTCCAGGGCTTCCCTGGTGGCTCAGTGGTTGAGAGTCCGCCTGCCGATGCAGGGGACATGGGTTCGTGCCCCGGTCCGAGAAAATCCCACATGCCGCGGAGCAGCTAGGCCTGTGCACCATGGCCGCTGAGCCTGCGCGTCTGGAGCCTGTGCTCCACAATGGGAGAGGCCACAACAGTGAGAGGCTCACGTGCCGCAAAAAAAAAAAAAAAAACTTATTCCACTACCACATCATCTTGATTACTATATTTTTATAGAAAGGTTTGTAGTAAGGTAGTCCTTCTTTTTCGAGAGAGCTTTGGATTACAATTAAATAGCAAAAAAATGGGCAGAGGATGTGAATAGATATTGCTGGTCAACAGGTACATGAAAAGGTGCTCAGTATCACTAATCATCAGGGAAATACAAGTCATAACCACTGCAAGATATTACCCCACACCCATTAGAATGAGTATTATCAAAAAAACAAGAAATGACAAATGTCAGAGAGGATGGAGAGAAAAGGGAACCCTTGTGCACTGTTGGTGGGAATGTAAGTTGGTGCCGCCACTATGGAAAACAGTATGGAGATGGCTCAAAAAAATTAAAAACATAACTACCATATGATCCAGCAATTCTTCTAGGTATCTATCTTAAGGAACAAAATCACTAATGTTCATTGCAGCATTATTTACAATAGCCAAGATAATGGAAACAACCTAAGTGGCCATCAGTGGAAGAAGGGATAAAGAAAATGTGATTTTTATATATATATATATATATATATATATTAGTTGCACACATGCTTGCTGAAATATTATTCAGTCATTAAAAAAGAAAGAAATCTTGCCATTTGTGACAACATGGGTGGACCTCGAGGGTATTATGGTAAGTAAAATAAGTCAGAGAGTGAGAGACAAATATTGTATTATCACATTTATATGTGGAACCAAAAAAAAGAGACAGAGAGGTCACGGATATAGAGAACTGATTGGTGGTTGTCAGAGGTGGAGATTGGGGTTAGGGGGTGGGCAAAATGGGTAAAGAGGGTCAAAAGGTACAAACTTCCAATTATAAAATAAATAAGTTATAGGGATGTAATATACAAAATGGTGACTATAGTTAATAATACTATATTGCATGTTTGAAAGTTGCTAAAAGAGTAGCTCTTAAAAGTTCTCATCACAAGAAAAAAAATTTTAACCGTGTATGGTGATGGATGTTAACTAATCTTATTGTGGGGTTGGCGGGTAAGTGCTTTGTTAGTCTAGGTGCTTTGTTTATCCATATAAATTTTTTAATGTTGTTAATTTATACAAACATTCTGCTGGTATTATGTTTGAAATTGCATTGACCTAGAGATAAGTGATTTTCAGCTGGGGTGATTTCACTCCCCAGGGGACATTTAACAATGTCTAAGGACAGTTTTTGTTGTCCTAACTGGGGGAAGTATGTGGTAAGCAGAGTCCAGGGATATTGCTAAATATTGCACAATGCACCGGACACCAACCCACTCCCCTGAAAACAAAAAATTATTTAGTCCAAACTGTCTAGAGTGCTGAGGTTAAGAAACCTGGCTACAGGTCATTTTGGGGAGAATTGATATTTTAATAACACTGAAATTTAAACTTCATGAATATTATATAACTCTCCATTTATTTAGAGCTTCCTTTATTTCACTCAACAGGGTTTTACAGTTTACACTACAGTAGTCTTGCATGTGTCTTGCTAAATGTATTCTTTGGTGTTTTTTTTATTTTTGACAAAATTGTAAATTCAAATGCTGTCTTTTATTTTTCTTGAGATATAAACTGTGAATACATGCTGACTTTGAGAATGTAATGTATACATTTTTATCACGTTAAGGACACCGATTAACATCTTTTTAATAAGTAATTTATCAGGAATTGATGTTAAATTTTGTAAACAGATGTTTTTAGCATCTATGGAGATGATCATATAATTTTTTATCCTTATTTCTATTACAATGATGGATTAAATGGGCAGGGTTTCCTAACATCACATTATTACTGCATTCCTAAAATAAACCTTACCAGGTCATGATATATGATTTCTAATTAAATTTTGCTTAATAATATTTTATTTAGGTTTTTTTGCATTGTTATTTTAAGCACGAGGTTTGTAGTATCTTGTGAACTTGAAAAAAATCAGGCTTTACTATCACTGATAAACTTTGTTCATTTGTATTTATTATGGTCAGAAATAGTTTAGGCTTTAGTATTCTAAATGGTTATTAAAATTCTGTAAAATCCTTTGTGCTCAATGTTTTATGTTGTTTTATTTTCTATAAGGATCTCATTGTTACTTCCCCCACCCCCCGCCATGGAAAATTATCTGCTAAACCTTTCTATCTTCACAAGGACCTGTTTGGGCAAGTTATGTTTCTAGGAAATTAGACATTTCTTGTAGGTTTTCAAATGTGTTGTATTCACAATTTTATACAGATCTTCCTTAACTTATGATGGGGTTATGTCCTGATAATCTCAACACAAATTGAAAATACAAATTGAAAATGCACTTGATACACCACAGAACATCATGTCTTAGCCTCATCTCCCTTAAATGTGCTCAGAACACTTATGTTAGCCTACTCTTGGGTAAAATCATCTAATAAGAATCCTATTTTATAATAAAGTTGTTGAATATCTCATGCAGTTTATTGACTACTGTACTAAAAGTGAAAAACAGAATGGTTGAGCACAGAATGGTTCCAACGTTTCGGTTGTGATTGCATGGTTGACTGGGAGCTGTGGCTCACTGCTATTGCCCAGCATCATGAGGGAGGATAGTACCTCATAATGCTAGCCCAGGAAAAGGTCAAAATTCAGAATTCAAAGTGCAGTTTCTACTGAAGGTATATCTCTTTTGCACCATCGTAAACTCAAAAAATCCCAAGTCAAACCAGCAAAAGTCAGGGACCATCTGTAA
Organism: Pseudorca crassidens; assembly: GCF_039906515.1. Lineage (NCBI taxonomy): Eukaryota > Metazoa > Chordata > Mammalia > Artiodactyla > Delphinidae > Pseudorca > Pseudorca crassidens. The sequence continues at coordinate 128,746,783 of NC_090298.1, forward strand.
TAGTAATGTTCACTCTATGAGAGTGACAGACAACATTTTGTCATATTTTAAAATCTAGATATGTAAAAGAAAAGTAACATGCATGTATCTTGTCTTTCCTATATGAATTCTTTTATTAGTAACTAGTGGATGAGAGGAAACATTCTGTTATAAAATTATACTCCAAGTATATCACAAAACATAACATAATTAAGATTATATTTTACGACTGCAGTGAATTAATGTATGCTGGTATTAAGCATCAATAGATGCTAACATAAGAAAGAACAAAAACTAGATATTAGGTATCTCCCAGTAAAAGAACTTAAAACCACAAATAATCATTCATAAGGGGTCAAACCTGAGTTTAATCAAGCTGATAATTTCCACTGTCCTTTGTATATCCTGAAAACATATATATCTCCGGATCCACCTCCCAGTTTTCAGGTTATACAAAGGACAGTGGAATGTTATCAGCTTAAAATAGACTGTTATATTGATAAGATATTTCAAGCAAGCCTCAAAGTAAGTACAAAACAAAAACCAATAGTTGACACACACAAAATAAAGAGAAGGGGAAGTTAGAGTATTACAGAAAATCATCTATTCACAAAGGCAGGCAGGAGGAAAGGAAGAAAGCAAAAAAGGCACTATGAAACAGCCAAAAAATGATGGACAAGATGGCAATAGTAAGTCCTTATCTATAAGTAATTACTTTAAATATAAATGGATCAAATTCTCTAATTGAAAATCACAGAGTGGATGATTGAATTTAAAAAGAGAGAGACAAGCTGCAACTATATGCAGACAATAAAAGAGTCACTGCAGTTTCAAGAACACATATAGACTCAAAATGAAGAGAGAAAAAGATATTCCACACAAATGGAAAGCAAAAGAAAGCAGGAGTAGCTATACTTATATCAGACAAAATAGACTTTAAGTCAAAAACTATAATAAGAGACAAAAAGTTGTTATATAATGATAAAGGGATCAACTCAAAAGGATATAACAATTGTAAATATATACACACACAACACTGGAACATCTAAATATAGTAAGCAAATATTAACAGATTTAAAGGGAGTAGAAGACAACTTTCAATAAGAGTAGAAGACTTCAATACCTTATTTTCAACAATAGATATATCATCCAGACAAAATGAAAACCTTGGTCTTGAACTACACTTTAGACAATGGATCTAACAGAAATACACAGAACATTCCATCCAACAGCAGTAGAATGCAGTCTTCTCAAGTGCACATGGAACATTCTTTAGAATAGATTATATGTTAGGTCATAAGACAGTCTAAACTTTTTTTTAAATATTGAAATTAATATTTTACCAAATATTTCTGACCATAATGGTTTAAAGCTAGAAATCAGTAACAGGAGGAAAACTGGAAAATTAACAAATTGTGGAAATTAAACTACATGCTTCTAAACATTCAGAGGGTCCATGATAAACCCTAAAGGGAAATAAAAATATTTTTGAAACAAACAAAAATGGAAATACAACATACCCAAAACATATGGAATATAGCAGTAGTGCTAAGGAAGTAGTGCTAAGAGGGGAATTTACACTAATAAATGCCTATGTTAAAAAATAAAATCTCAGCTTAACTTTACACATCAAAGAACTATAAAAGTAGAAAAAAAGGGAGTCTGAAGTTAGCAGAAGGAAGGAGATAGCAAAGAGCATGGCAGAAATAAATGAAGTAGAGAATAGGAAAACAATATTGTTTTGTTTTGATACAATAGATCAACAAAACTAAGATATACTTTTTGAAATATTAAAGAAAACTCAAATACATGAAAATTAAAAATGAAAAAGAAGACATTACAACTGACATCACACAAATACAAAGGATCATAAGGGACAGCTATGAAAAATTATATGCCAACAAATTGGACAACCTTAGAGAAATGGATAAATTCCTAGAAATATACAAACTAAGAGGTTTGAGTCATAAAGAAAAAGAAAATCTGAACAGACCAAAAAGAAGTAAGGAAATTAAAACAATAACCAAAAACCTCCCAACAAAGGAAAGCCTAGGACAATTTGATTTCACAGGTGAATTCTGCCAAATATTTAATGCCAATTCTTTTAAACTGTTCTAAAAAATTGAAGAGGAGATAATGCTCCCAAACTCATTTTATAATGCCAGAATTACCCTAATATCAAGGCCAGACACAAATACTATAAGAAAATATAACTACAGAGCAGTGTACCTGATAAATATAGATACAAAAATTCTCAAGAAAATACTAACAAACTGAATTCAATAGCACATTAAAGGATCATACACCATGATCAAGAGGGATTTATCCCTGGGATGTAAGAATGCTGCAACATATTCAGTGTGATAGAAGACATAAATAGAGTTAAAAACAAAAAATTTATCATTATCTCAGTAGATGAAGGAAAAGCATTTGACAAAACTTAAGTTCCATTCATGATAAAAAAAAATAAATAAAATAGGTAACTAATAAGGGCCTAATGTATAGCACAAGGAACTCCACTCAATATTCTGTAATAACCTACATGCGAGAAGAATCTAAAAAAGAATGGATATGTGTATATGTATAACTGATTCACTTTGATGTACACCTGAAGCTAACACAATATTGTAAATCAACGATACTCCACTAATTTTTTTTTTAACAACAAATTGGATTTAAAAGTAACATACCTCAATGTAATCAAGGTCATATATGACAAATCCACAGTTAACATTATACTCAAGAATGAAAGTTTAAAAGCCTTTCCTTTAGGATCAGGGACAAAACAAGGGTGTTGACTTCCATCACTGCTATTCAACATAGTTCTGGAAATCCTAGCCAGAGTAATTAGGCAAGAAAAAGAAATAAAAGGTCTCCACATTGGAAAGGAAGAAATAAAATTGTCTCTGTATGTTGATGGCATGATCTTTTATATAGAAAATCTTAAAGACTCTAGCAAAAAATTGTTAGAACAAATAAACTAAGTAAAGTTGCAGGGCACAAAATCAATATACAAAAATCATTTGTATTTCTATATGCTAATAATAAAGTATCTGAAAAAATAAAGAAAATTCTATTTATAATAGCATCAAAAATAATAAATTAAACCAAGGAAGTTTCATATACACCAATATGAAATTAAAGAAGACACAAATAAATAGAAAAATATCTCACGTTCATGGATCAGAAGAGTTAACATTGTTAAAATGTCCATACTACCCAAAGTCACCTATAGATTCGATGCAATCCCTATCGTAATTCCAATGGCATTTTTCACAGACATAGAAAAAAACAATCTTAAAATTTGTAAGGAACCATAAAAGACCCCAAATAGCCAAAGCAATTCTGAGGAAGAAGTAGAAGACTGGAGGCATCAAACTTCCTGATTTCAAACATACTACAAAGCTATAGTAATCAAAACAGTATGGTGCTAGCATAAAAATAGACACATATACAAATGGAACAGAATCAAGATCCCAGAAATAAACTTACACATATACAGTCAACTAATATTTGAAAGTGGAGCCAAGAATATTCAATGGGGAAAGCACAGTCTCTTTAATAAATGGTGTTGGGAAAACTGGATAACCTTAAGCAGAAAAATAACATTAGATCCCTATCTTACACCACTCACATAAATTAACTTAAAATAAATGAAAGACATATACATAAGACTTGAAACTGTAAAGCTCTTAGAAGAAAACATAGGGGAAAAGCTTTTTGACACGGGTGTTGGCAACAAGTTTTTGGATATGACACCAAAAGCATTAGCAATAAAAGCAAAAATAAATAAGTGGAATTACATCAAACTAAAAATCTTCTGCACAGCAAAAGAAATAATCAATGCAGAATGGGAGAAAATATTTGCATATCATATATCTGATAAGGGATCAATATTCAAAATATATAAGGAACTCATACAACTCAAAAGCATTAAAAAAGAAAAAAAGATGTGATTAAAAAATGGGCAAAGGGGCTTCCCTGGTGGCACAGTGGTTGAGAGTCTGCCTGCCAATGCAGGGGACGTGGGTTTGTGCCCCGGTCCGGGAAGATCCCACATGCCATGGAGCAGCTGGGCCCGTGAGCCATGGCCGCTGAGCCTGCGCATCCGGAGCCTGTGCTCCGCAATGGGAGAGGCCACAACAGTGAGAGGCCTGCGTACTGCAAAAAAAAAAAATGGGCAAAGGACTTGAAGAGACATTTTTCCAAAGTCAACATACAAATGTACTAACAAGTACATTAAAAGGTGTTCAACGTCGCTAGTCATCAGGGAAATGCAAATCAAAACCACAGTGAGATACCACCACATACCTGTTGGAATATGGGTATTATCAAAAAGATAAGAGATACCAAGTGTTTGTGAGGATACGGAGAAAAGGGAACACTGGTGTACTGTTAGTGGGAATGTCAATTGGTATGGCCACTAAAGAAAAGAGCATGGAGTTTCCTCAAAAAGCTAAAAATGGAACTCCCATATGATCCTGCAATCCTACTTCCAAGTGCTGTCTGATCCCTTCTCTGAGTACTCTCACCCCTGCTTAGCTGCTTCAGTCACCCCCACCTCAATGCTGTCGCTCACATGGTCCATGTGACTTGCTCACACACCATTTTTATGTTTTGTAGGGGCATCACCTTCTCAGTGACCACTCTGTTTAAGATGGCAATTTTAAACAAGCCTTCCCTGCTTTGTTTTATAATATAATCTTTATCATCTGTCCAACATATTACATATATTACTTATTTGTTTCTACATCTATACAGGCAGGCATTTTTAAATTGTGTTTTGTGTACTTCTATACTTCCAGCACCTAGAACAGAGTGGTGACTCAACAAATGTTTGGTGACAAAATGACCGATAGACAACTTAAGCCTTTGTGGTTTTTAGTGATGTTTCGTGTGCTGCTTAGTTCACGTGAAGCAAAAATGAATCATTTCAACATTAAATTTCTGGTGAGCAGCATATAGACCATTTTTACCTCATCTGCAGTGACAGAGGAGGAACCAAATATATCGGAGAGTGAGGCACACAACTACCATTCATGTAAGGCTCTTCGAGTAATAGGAACAGTCTTTAAGAGCTCTCAATCTGAGGTTTTCTCTATTCTCCACTGAAGCCAAAGGGTTTCGTTAACAGTCCTCCCACCTGAACTGAAGCAGACCACGTTAGTATGTGTTGCACACTGTAGTGTGCATTTATGGATCTGTGACAACAGTTTATTTTAATCCATTTGCTTAGAATAATAGAAATATATTAGACTGATACTTCTGATCTAGGTAATACAGTAATTTCATGCTTTGATTTGCTCGCTCCACTCCAGATACATGGCAACGATATGTGAAATATAAATGAACAAATATATAACAAGAGAAGAATCAAAGCCATGAGCTGCTCTGGGCCCATCACAGACAGTGACTGTAGTTCAGCTCTTGAGTGAAAGTTAACAGGGGCTAAAATGTCTCTTTGCAAGAAGGAACACAGAAAATTAATCTTATGGGATGATCTGCAATAGACGTTAAAGTGTATACTGGTGTATATTTATGATATTCAAAATGTATATAGGTCACCTTTACTTATATATTAAAATGAATCACAAACCATAGAATGGAAGAAATCAAACAAGAAAAGGTAGGTATAAAAGAGAAGCAAGTGGAAATCTATGCGATGGTGAGTTGCTGACTACAATACTCCTTTGGCTCTGTGGACCAGATTCGGAATACACAAGACCAAGGCTGATGGCAAAGGTTCTCTGGGGCAGGCAGTGAAGCAGGCAGTGGGAACAGGGAGCTCACCTCCTTAATGTTAGTGGTCTAGAGAAAAGCTCATGGCTTCTAGCCAGAGCCTGAGATAAATCACCTCTAATCCTGGAGGGTAATCCCCCACCAATATTTCAATAAAGGCCGTCAGTTTTTAACTGGGAAAGCTATGGGCCCAGGGAAGCAGGTTATAAAGATGTAGACTCACTTCCAGGAGCTGGGACAAGCTGTGCACTAGCTTTGCTTGGATCTGACATAGCCCTGACATCATGGAACAGGCAATAATTCTGAACTGTACTGGTGATGTCTTGCAAGATGGAAGCTAAGAGGGTCTCCAAGTCACTGCTTGGAAGGGAGATGCCTGACATGATTTTTCATGAAAAGAAATTTTTAAAAAATGTTTGTTTTGTTATGCCCCTGAAATTTAAATTTATTTTCTTTTTTGTCAAGTTGTATTAATAACCTAATTAATATGATAACTATTTTTATTTGTTTAGTAAAATAAAAATAACAAGGTGAAAGGGTTAGTTAAAATATGCCAAAGGTCCTTTCTTGGTTTGGAAAAGGATAGAAATCTTGAATAGCTATAGAATTTTTATATAAGTAACTATTAACTTTTCTGTCAATGCAACAAAAGTCAGAGGAGAGAACAAGGAAGAAACACAGAAAAAAAATGGTAACCATATGATAGAAATAAGTCCAAACACATCAATAATTATAATGAATATAATGAAACTGAACTCACTGTCTAAAAGACAAATATTATTATGCTACATAAAAACAGCAATATGTAGCTATGACCTATATAGAAGAAACACATCTAAAACACTCCTGAAATGAAGTTGAAATAAAAATGAGCTAGATAGCAATATTAAAAATGGAAATAACATATTACAAGGCAAATCTCATTAACAGGAATAAAGAGGAACACTACATAGTAATAAAAAGGATAATTCACTGAGAAGATATAAAACCTGTTAACTTTGGATGTTCACATAATCCTGGCATTAAAGTATGTGAAGTAAAAACTGACAGCATAAAAAGGAATTGACAAATCCACAATCCTATTGGGATATTTTAAAACACCTCTATGAGAAAGTCATAGATGAAATAGACAACAAAAAATTAGCAAGACTGTAAGAATCTTAAACCGGTAAAAATAGGCACATACGTCTGTGAATCTACACATTTATCTCTATATCTGATAAATACTCTAAATTATTCTCTTAAGATTAGAAGAATTCAACTTTTAAAAGGAATTCATTGTAATGCCCTATTCCTACTGAGATGAATTTAAATTTTGAGTATCTTCTGAGCAGCAAAAAATGGGAGCTACCAATTATATTTGCATTCCTGGTTTTTTAGTTAGCAGCAGTGATGATATAATGCATCATTTGCATTGCTTTCATTGTCTTTAGTAGATTTTATCAGTTTAAACTTTTTTTGATTAAAGTTCAAGGACATAAACCATGAGTAGCATATGTACGCTTGGCTAGGAAAGTTCTAAGTGAGCAGTATTTAAAAGTTAAAAGAATGCTAAATGGAGTACTATGGAAGATAGACATTATAAAGTAATTTATTTGAAGACACTGTTCTATAGCTTTTTGATAACTACATTTAACTCTTTAAGGATTGTGTTTATTGAGATAGTACTAATGGTGGTTGTTTTGGGGAGGAGTGCCTCAGGGATGTTTTAAATTTCTTTTCATCAGAATAAATAGTAAATACATATCTGTATTACAAAGACTGGAATTAAATATTTTATAAGGTAAGAAATGACTTTAAAGACTCTACAGGCATGCATAAACTGTGGGGCAAAGACACAAAGTTGGTTTCAGATTTCAAAGAAGTGCTATCATGTAATCTTCTTTGACCTTCATGCATCAGTTAGGAATCATTCATGAAAAGGAAGCCCTCTGTCTCAAAAAGCAAAGGAATACATTTTAGACACCTGAAGTAAAACACTGTATACATTACTAAACCTGCAGAACTGAGATAATGAGAATACCAAATGAAAATTTGCGTCATGCAGCTAAAAAGTACTTATAAATCTATACCTTTAGATTTGTTACTAAACAAATGGAAAATAAATGCCTTTGAATCTCTAGAAGTTTTGCTTTTTTTTTAAAAAGTAAAGACAACCCGAAGAACATAGAATAAAGATTACAATAAAGACAGTTGAAAGTTATAGGAGAGAAAAACAAAAGAGGGAATTGACAAAATTGGAAATTCATTATTTGACGACAGTCTGATAGAATATAAAAACCTCTAAAATGACCGATTTACAAATTGGTGGGGAGGGGGCAGAGAAAAGGCACAAATAAATAAAATCAGAAAGGAAAAAAGGAAAAGTATAACTCACTAGTATGCAGGAGCTAGAAGATACTAGAGAGCTGATTATGGGTCAATTCCATGTTCACTGATGCCATGTTGATAGCTTGAAATCTACCATGCCAAAGTATTTATACCATGGAAATGGACAAACACTAAAAATCAATGCTCTTTTGGGGGATACAATTTACCAACATACTATTCCCTAGCTATAGGAGAATCTTTAAACATTATTAGAGAATAACTTTATGTCAATAATTTTGAAAACAAAACAGGATTATTTTCTAGAAAACTATAAATGACCAAAACCAATATGAACCAATAAGCATTGAAAAATTGAACACATGTAAAAGGGTCCCTTCGCAGGAGATTCAAAATCCATACAGTTATTCTGTTAAATTTTAAAAATATTTCAGAAAGTAGAAAAAGTAAGTAAGCTACTCAACTCATTGTATTATGAGGCACATATAATCTTAATTCCAAACAAGAAAAGGACAGTATAGAAAAGAATCACAAATCAATATCTTCTAGGAACACAGATAAAAAGACTAAAGAAAATAAATGAAGACAATTTATCAGCATATTAAAATAAATAAATACACAAATATATAGATAGAGGTATATAGAATAAGTAGGGTTTCTCATGATTGTAAAATTATTTAAAATGAGAAAGTCTATAAAAATATACCATTTTAACAGATATAGAGAGCAAAATGTGATCATTTCAATAGAGGCAGAATAAGCAATAGAGTCCAACATTTTTTGTGAAGAAAATTATTATCATTTAAAAATAAAAGGTGATTTTCTTAACCTGACAAAGGATATCAATGAGAAGACTAGAGCAAATATATATAGTGACTACATTTTAGAAGCAATTTGCAAAATTAATAAAAAGATAAGGGTAGTCTCTATCTCTACTTCTTAACATGTACCAGAGGATTCAGCCATATGAAAAAAACAAACAAAAAACCAGAAGTGATACAGGCATTGCATAGAAAGAGATCTTTGAACTTCAATTAATAAATAAACTTCATACAGTAGTCTACAAGGCACTATTTGACCTGACCTATGTACCTCTTCAAGTTCCTTTCATTACACTCTCCCTCCTGCTTTGTCCTCTGGCTACATTTGCCTATTGTTAGATTTTTATTTAGGGTCTTTATCTGTTTTCCCCCTTTTTCTAGAATGTTTTTTTCCCAGGCTCTATTCATGACAGGCTCCTGGAATTTAGTCCCAGCATTGATGTACTTAGTATATGCCCGTTTGTTTCCTTCTTTGCACTTGTCACAGTCTGTAATCCATAACTTAGTTGCACATTCATTATTGATTACCTTCCCTTTTGTCTGCTTGGTAAAAGTATAAAAATGTCTTCTTTGTTTATTGTCATGTCTTGAGAGCTCAGCACAGTGCATGGCACAATATATACTGCTCTGTCAGTATTTGCCAAAGGACTGATAAGTAAATCAATAAATATCTTAGCACACATACTAGAAACTCCTCATGGGATACAGCATCTTCTTTCCTGCGTATTTCTGAGAGATGTTATCAAACTTTACTTCTCTGCTCTCCACTTTTACAGAAATACGGATTAATCTTGCTTGCGACAGCTCATTTATTTTGCAGACAGTATGGTGTCCTTATTTGGACATAATTTCTCTTCATTAAAATCATAAATACCATTATATCTCATTGAAAGTCTGAAGTTAAACCTAGGCCACCAGGGCTGGATCTGAGCTACTCAGAGAATTCAGAAGTATCTTTAGTGGGTAGCTTTCTGCTAGCTCCATGTACTTACAACATCTTAGTCAGAAGAGTAGAAAGGAAACATAAGTACCGTATCTATGGACATGTATGTACACACACACACATAAAATGATCTAAACCTACTTCCTGTATATTATATTATTCTATTTAAACTAGGATAACATCTTTCCACTTATCTACTACATACATAGTATGTAGTATAGTATCTAGAAAAATAATATATAACATATAACATGTAATATAATTAATAAATAGGTATATTACCTACATTACATATATATTGAATATATCAACCTCATTTCAAGCAAAAGAGTTTTCCCTGAAAAGTTATTATTAAAATGATAGTACCCTAGAATCAAGAAAATAAGGTAATCAAGCTGGAGTTAAATGCTCATTAAATAAACTGGCCACTGGGATCTGGAGAACGTAGATATCCTCCATGCAATGCCCCTCTCCAGTGACCCTGTGATAAAAGTGTCAAATCATGAATACTTGTAAATCAATCGTGCCACTTAGCACTAATGAATTAAGAACCACTTCGTAAAGACTGTCCAATTCCTGACTGACGAAGTGACAGCTGACTTGACCAGGCCTGCTGAGCCTGGTTCAAACAGAAACTGACTCTTCAGATTTTTCTCCTGTCATCTTTAATAAGACCCACCATCAATGAATTTGGGGCACACATAAGGGGAATCTACATGACGACGTGCTTTGCTCCATTAAGTTTATTTTGTCTACCACTTTCTGTGCAATTATAATTAGAAAAAGGTCAAGGGCTTCCTTCTGTGTTTTCTGCTTTGAAGAAGCACAGCTATCGGGGGGCCACAGGGAATAAGCCGACTGGAAAGCTAAGAGATCAGATGCAACGCGTTTGACATATCCAGACATGCACAGAGGCCGCCTGGCTACACATTTGGCTACTGAGGCCATAAGAAGAAGTGGTTATCAGTGGACTTTCCCTTCATCTTGCACACACTTAGGAGTGTTTGAGAAATCTGGTCAGAGAGACAAATATGAGAACAGGGAACAGAGGTGAGCTCTGTTTTCAAGTTAGACCCTAATTATGCATGCCATATTCCATTCATTTTGCTGTTATCACAGAAAAGCCTACAGATTTGCCTCTTTAAGAAAGCCAGAGCAAGACTGAAGAAATCATTTTAAATTATCGGCTATGGTCAGCTCATGGCTTAGCAAAATTACACTGAATATCTGAAAACATACTGACTTTCTGGTCGTGAGTGTATGTTCCTTTATTCCTACATGCAATCTGAGTTTTCCCCATGCTTTGGCTATCGTGGCCTGATTGATAGTCTTACTTCATTGTACATCTCACACACATGCATGTACCTAGTCCCTTGTTTGGTTTAACAGTAATCAGTGGAATAACCTGAGCAAAGAGATAGCTGGTAGCAGATACTAGAATAGGGCCATACCCTGGTCCTCTACCCTGTGAAAGAGCCACTGTAAAACCAGATACCCCGGATTTCCAAACTGGATTTTATTCGCTCAGCAGCACAGAGATCCGACAGTAACATACCCTGTTCCCTCTGGGCAGACAATCCCCTTGCCTATGGGATGTCTGGGTCAAGTTGTGCCATGTACTACTTTTAACTTCCATAACTATGTGTTCTAAATCAGACCAAACAATCAGATTGAGACGGGGGTTTGTACTAAATAAGTGATAACATTTCTTGCAACCATGAGATTCTAGGATTCTATAAAATCTCCCGGAGCTTGTCACGTGGAGACAAGCTCCCCGGCCAGCGTGGTTATTATGGACCCCTCAACAAGTCACATGAATGATCAGGATCAATCTGCACCTTAATCTCTATAAAATACTTAAGTGGAAAAAGGTTATCTTTTTCTGAACTCAGCAAAAGCACGGGGGTGGGGGGAACCTTAAGTTTGAGAACCTGTAGGAAGAAATAAAACACACTGATGCAGAATGACCCTGAACACAAGAGAATTTGGTGATTTGAACGTCTGGGTTCTGGATTCAGAACAGAACCACCTGGGATTAAGATCTCTGCTGCTGAGTCAGCTCTTGCAAGCCACTTTCTTAAGTCTTAATTCTCGCTTTCCCTTTTGTAAATGGGGATAACAGACCTAGTTCATAGGATCACTGTAAAATTATGTAAGAAAAAACATATCATCAGTATAGTGCCTCACATTTAGCAAGGATTCACTCAAGGTCACGTTTATTATCATATAATCTATTCACTTCCGGTTATTTACCTCTCCCATATTTATTTCTACTCAGGTTCTCTGGGTTTAGTAACCCAGTATTGTTCAGGCTCTTCATCTCACATGAGCTAACAAAGCAAGCTCTGATTCACTTCCCTTCCATGGAACACTGAGCCTTCACATCTTCCTACATTAAAGTAGCAAACGGGATAACAATTCCTAATTCTATGCATTACATGTGCAGAAAACCAGAGTGAGGGAAAATACTCTTTCTGATACTCTTTATATTGAACAGTCTGGGTTCCTGGATTTGGGTGTTTAATTCAGTTGGCAACTGACATTCCTGAAGCATATCCAAACAGATCCAAGGTATGACAGTATTTGCGTTTCCCCGTGTTATATTCATTCACTCAACGACTATTTGATTATATAGTAGACTCAGAGTATTTTGACACTAGAAAGGAGCTTAGAAATGATCTATTAAATACCTCTTTTTCAAGAAATAGGTCCAAGGAGGTTAAGTGCCCTGTTTGTAACTCCAGAGTGAGTAGAAAATAAACAAAGCAGAACAAAGCATCCTGCAAGGCAGTGTGGGAAAGAAAATGACGATTAGGAGCTTCCATTTAGTCTCCAGGATCTTAAAGGCTAATGAGGAAATGAGACAGGTACATAGATAACTGTAATGCAAGATAGAAAGCTAACAACTGTTATGGGGATTTTAATAGGATAAGATGTTACTTCCAGCTAGAAGAAATGGTTGAAGTAGAATCTCATGTCTCTGCCATCTCAGCATCCATTCCCCTTTCTTCTGTTAGTAGAATTAACATTTTCCTTTCAGAACTCATCCTCCATCACTCTCCATTTCTATAGTATAGGTGGAACTAACCTCACCCCCAAGACCAGGGTCAGCATATGACTTTGTCAATAAGAGTACCACATTCCCCAGCCACGGTAGTTACCTTAGAGATGGGCACATGATCCAATGGCAGCCGTGAGAAGCCTACCCAGAACTTTTGTTGAACATACTAACAAATAGATGTTCTCACTTTTGTAGGGTTGGTATGGTAGTAGAACATATTCTTGAAGCTATTGGAAGCCATTTTTGCACCTCAAAAGGAGATCTTGATGAAAAATCTATTCAATACAAAAGAAATCAAAGCCAAGAGATAGAAACATACAGATTTCCTGATGACACCATTTTATCAGCTAGATCCAGGTATACCTTAAGTGAATGCAATGTATGGCCTTTTCAATTTTATGGTGATATAAGTTAACCCAGTTTAATGTGGGATTTTAATTTACAAATGAGAGCAGTAATATATTAACTTCGCCTTGATGGATTGGAAAATATTAGACATGTGCGCACGAAAAAGAGTTAGAATGTGGAGCTGTAAATAGAAGGTAGAGATATGAAAAAATACAGATTAATCTGGGAAATACAAAGCATACTGTTGGTTGAAACTATAATGAGTGAAGAGACACAGTGAGAGAGTGAGTTTGGAAATGTGGGATAGGATTAGATTTTGGAAAGTCTTCAATCCTACACCAAAGGGTTGAGCTTGGAGAGGAAACAGGAGACACCAAAGACTTTAAAGAAGTTTTTGGCATAAGCAGAGCTGTGCCTTAGAAAGAGTAAGCAGGACATTGTATCTAAGGTAGATTTATAGGGAAAGGATTTTCTCTCTTGTGTAGAGAAGGCTGTGTGATAGACATGTTATTAATGTTCTTGTAAAGTCTCTCTTCTTTTTCAGAAGCAACACTATACTTCTATTTTCTTTTGACATAAATTCGTGTTCTGTGAGTCTATTCGTTCCGCTGATATTTTCAATTGCTTAAATGTCACTCTTGGCTCCTGGGAAATTCTGGGGGTGCCATTTCACATTCAGACACCTACATGCACTTCCAGTGATTATTTATAACATCTAATCTCTGCTTCTTGAAATTGTCTTCAACTCAACATTCCTCAATCCCATCACCATTAACTTAGCATAATATGAAAAAAAAATAATTATACCCATCACAAGCATGGCTACACTTGGGAATAAGTTTTCAATAATAATACCTTACATTCTTATGCATTCTTTTAAATTTTTTCATGCTGCCTTAACAACTATTCCTTCCTTAAGTAATCCAAATAACTTGTTAAATAACCAGGAAATTTTTGATCTTGTTTTAACCAATTAGAAGACTACAGCCCAAAGATGCTAAGCTAGTTACTTACAAAGAAAAGATAATTAGGGGGCCAGGCTTTTAACTCCAAATTTCAGACCCAGCCCCAGAAGTCTTTCCGTGACTCCAACATAATATTTCTAAGGCATTATGGAGTTGAAAGAGGATTGCTCCATCTAGGTGAAGAATAAATTCACTTAGGAACATTTATGTGCTTTGGAATGAAAGGTGATGATAAATTTTGTGACAGTAAACCTTTTGTTCTATAACTTCACCAGTGTTTCTTGAGGGTTAAGATTGACATAACCAAGCATTTATATTAAATATAGAAAGTCAGCTGGTACTACAGTCACTAGTTTGACAATGTCCTAGGAAAGAAGGTCTGATCACCCTTCCTGCAACAGGAAAATCTTGCCTCAGAGTACCAAAAACAGTTTTGCTCACGCTTCAGCAGATGTTGGAATTATACAGAGTGCTTATTAAAAATGCAGATACTGGGCTTCCCTGGTGGCGCAGTGGTTGAGAGTCCACCTACCAATGCAGGGGACACGGGTTCGTGCCCTGGTCCGGGAGGGTCCCACGTGCCGCGGAGCAGCTGGGCCTGTGAGCCATGGCCGCTGAGCCTGCGCCTCTGAAGCCTGTGCTCTGCAGCAGGAGAGGCCACAGCAGTGAGAGGCCCGCGTACCACACACACACACACAAAAAGTGCAGATTCCGTGGGGAGACCTTCAAGAGTAAGACATGGAGATCACCTTCCTCCATGCAAATACATCAGAAATACAACTACATGCGGAACAACTCCTACAGAATACCTACTGAACGCTGGCAGAAGGCCTCAGACTTCCCACAAGGCAAGAAACTCCCCACGTACCTGGGTAGAGAAAAAGAAAAAAGAAAAAACAGAGACAAAGAATAGGGACGGGACCTGCACCTCTGGGAGGGAGCTGTGAAGGAGGAAAAGGTTCCACACACTAGGAGCCCCTTCGTGGGCGGAGACTGCGGGGGACGGGGGGGGGGGAGCGGGGAAGCTTCGGAGCCATGGAGGAGAGCGCAGCAACAGGGGTGCAGAGGGCAAAGCGGAGAGATTCCCGCACAGAGGATCGGTGCCGACCAGCACTCACCAGCCCGAGAGGCTTCTCTGCTCACCTGCCA